>NC_138317.1:47552500-47595000 GCF_965601325.2 Salmo salar
GCCAAAGCAAGTGCAGTAGATAATATACAAAAGTGAAAAAACAATGAAAATGAACAGTAAACATTTCTCTCTCTCTATCTCTCTATCTACAGTTGAAGTCGTAACTTTACATGCACTTAGGTTGGAGTCATTAAAACTCGTTTTCAACCACTCCACAAATTTCTTGTTAACAAACTATAGTTTTGGCAAGTCGGTTAGGACATCTACTTTGTGCATGACACAAGTAATTTTCCCAACAATTGTTTACAGACAGATTGTTTCACTTATAATTCACTGTATCACAATTCCAGTGGGTCAGAGGTTTACATACACTAAGTTGACTGTGCCTTTAAACAGCTTGGAAAATTCCAGAAAATGATGTCATGGCTTTAGAAGCTTCTGATAGGATAATTGACATCATTTGAGTCAATTGGAGGTGTACCTGTGGATGTATTTCAAGGCCTACCTTCAAAGTCAGTGCCTCGTTGCTTGACATCATGGGAAAATGAAAAGAAATCAGCCAAGACCTCAGAAAACTAATTCTAGACCTCCACAAGTCTGGTTCATCCTTGGGAGCAATTTCAAAATGCCTGAAGGTACCACGTTGATCTGTACAAACAATAGTATGCAAGTATAAACACCATGAAGCCGTCATACCGCTCAGGAAGGAGATGCATTCTGTCCCCTAGAGATGAACGTACTTTGGTGCGAAAATTGCAAATCAATCCCAGAACCACAGCAAAGGACCTTGTGAAGATGCTGGAGGAAACAGGTACAAAATTATCTATATCCACAGTAAAACGAGTCCTATATTGACATAGCCTGAAAGGCCACTCAGCAAGAAAGAAGCCACTGCTCCAAAACCGCCATAAAAAAGCCAGACTACGGTTTGCAACTGCACATGGGGACAAAGATCGTACTTTCTGGATAAATGTCCTCTGGTCTGATGAAACAAAAATAGAACTGTTTGGCCATAATGACCATCGTTATGTTTGGAGGAAAAAGGGGGAGGCTTGCAAGCCAAAGAACACCATTCCAACCGTGAAGCACGGGGGTGGCAGCATCATGTTGTTGGGGTGCTTTGCTGCAGGAGGGACTGGTGCACTTCACAAAATAGATGGCATAATGAGGTAGGACATTTATGTAGATATATTGAAGCAACATCTCAAGACATCAGTCAGGAAGTTAAAACTTGGTTGCAAATGGGTCTTCCAAATGGACAATGACCCCAAGCATACTTCCAAAGTTAAGCATCTGACCCACTGGGAACACGATGAAATAAATAAAAGCTGAAATAAATAATTCTCTCTACTAATATTCTGACATTTCACATTGTCAAAATAAAGCGGTGATCCTAACTGACCTAAGACAGGGAATTTTTACTAGGATTAAATGTCAGGAATTGTGAAAACCTGAGTTTAAATGTATTTGGCTAAGGTGTATGTAAACTTCCGACTTCAACTGTATCTCTATATCTCTATCTCTCCCCCACTCTATCTATATATCTGTCTCTATTTCTCAATCTTTCTCTATCTCTCCCTCTATCTCCATCTCCATCTCTGTCTCTCTCCCTGTCTCTCTCCCTGTCTCTATCTCTGTCTCTATCTCCATCTCTATATCTCTATCTCTCTCTCCATCTCTTCAGATACACACCAAGGTTAATGTCACATTTTATTTGCACAGAGAGTAGTCAATTCCCACGCAGCCACACACACGTGGGCCTGGAAATGTCAGTCAATGGTCGTCGCGGTGACCAATCAACAGAGGAAATAAGTCGGGGAATCTGAGGGACATACTGCTCCCCGTATTCACTATTTAAAGCTAGAATCCTAAGTTGCTTCCTAAGTCGCTTCCTCCATACTGTTAAATGACTAATGAGCTTTGTTCAACTGTTTAAAGCCCTGAATCCTGAACCCCGAATAGAAGCTTGTTTTACTCCCATGTTTGAAAACAAAGCAAATGTAAACAAACACTTTATAGCCTTAAAACATGGTTAAAATTATACATCGGATATCATGGATGGTCAGTCCTTTTATCCATAGCTCTGTCTATGAATTTGACACGGGTTACATTTCTCCAGGGGAGGAACGGAGCGGAACGGAGGGGAGGAGGGGAGATGCGGGAAGGAGGGGGTGAGGGGAAAGGGGATTGGAGGAGGGGGAGGGGAAAGGGGATTGGAGGAGGGGAGGAGGGGAAAGGGGATTGGAGGAGGGGAGGAGGGCGGAGGAGAGGAAAGGAGGGGCGGGGATGAGAGGAGAGAAGGAGATGAGAGGAGAGAAGGGGTGAAAGACATGGCATAGATGTCACCTTCTTGTTCGTAGGAATTAAAGCGATGAAGAGGGAGTGTAGTCATCATGCCAGTTTTGTTGACTCTTCAGGGAGATTCAGTCTGACAGAAATAACACACATTTTAAGTCTTTCATTTACTTGAAGTGCAAACTTTACCCCTGCATATAGACCCTAATGAGTGCACACTTCAAACCCTAAATACTTCAATTCAGGTTTGTTCTGCTAAAGTGAACTGTAGTCAACTCCATTCCAAATGTGTTAGTGTGGAATCATTTCAAAAAGGCACAGAGCCTCTAACAAAAATCACACAAACACATTAAAGGAAACCCTCTCACCTACAGAGAGGGGTGGAGGGGAGGAGAAGAGGAGAGAGGTGGAGAGGAGAGGAGGGGAGGGAGGAGAGGAGAGGGGAGGAGAGGAGAGGAGGGGAGGGAGGGGTGAAAGACATGGTATGGATGTTGCCTGCTTGTTCGTAGGAATTAAAGCGATGCAGAGGGAGTGTATTCATCATGCCAGTTTTGTTGACTCCTGAGGGAGATTCAGTCTGACAGAAATAACACCCACTTTTAGTCTTTCATTTACTTGAAGTGCATACTTTATGCCTGGATCTAGACCCTAATGAGTGCACACTTCAATCCCTAAATACTTCAATTCAGGTTTGTTCTGCTAAAGTGAACTGTAGTCAACTCCATTCCAAATGTGTTAGTGTGGAATCATTTCAAAAGGTCACAGAGCCTCTAACAAAACAACTAAGATGGTAAATACATAAAGTACATTGAAAAGCCTCTCACGTATACTGCCGTTCAAAAGTTTGGGGTCAACTAGAAATTTCCTTGTTTTGGAAAGAAAAGCCAATTTTTTTGGTCCATTAAAATAACATCAAATTGATCCGAAATACAGTGTAGACATTGCAGATTTTTAATGGAATATCTACATAGGCGTACAGAGGCCCATTATCAGCAACCATCACTCCTGTGTTCCAATGGCACATTCTGTTAGCTAATCCAAGTTTATCATTTTAAAAGGCTAATTGATCATTAGAAAACCCTTCTGCAATTATGTTAGCACAGCTGAAAACTGTTGGGCTGGTTAAAGAAGCAATACAACTGGCCTTCTTTAGACTAGTTGAGTATCTGGAGCATCAGCATTTGTGGGTTCGGTTACAGGCTCAAAATTGAGCTTTCTTCTGAAACTCGTCAGTCTATTCTTGTTCTGAGAAATGAAGGCTATTCCATGGAGAAATTGCCAAGAAACTGAAGATCTCATTCAATGCTGTGAACTATTCCCTTCACAGAACAGCGCAAACTGTCTCTAACCAGAAAATAACAAGGAGTGGGAGGCCCCGGTGCACAACTGATCAAGAGGACAAGTACATTAGAGTGTCTAGTTTGAGAAACAGATGCCTGACAAGTCCTCAACTGGCAGCTTCATTAAATAGTACCCACAAAACACCAGTCTCAACGTCAACAGTGAAGAGGCGACTCCGGGATGCTGGCCTTCTAGGCAGAGTTGCAACGAAAAAGCCATATCTCAGACTGGCCAATAAAAATAAAAGATTAACACGGGCAAAGAAGACAGACACTGGACAGAGGAACATTGACCTATGCCGCTACTCTCCCAGGATAAATACAACTTTAGAGTACAAAACACACATAGTAAGAGGTCCTTGCTATCTGACTTTTTCAGGAAGGTACCCCATTGAAGTTGAAAAAAAAAGGTTAAGGTTAAGGTTAAGGTTAGGGTTAAGGTTAAGGTTAGGTAAGGGTAAAGGTTAAAGTTAAGGTTAGGGTTAGGTAAGGGTAAAGGTTAAGGTTAATGTTAAGGTTAAGGTTAAGGATAAGGTTTGGGTTAGGTAAGGGTAAAGGTTAAGGTAAGGGTAAAGGTTAAGGTTAAGGGTAAGGTAAGGTTAAGGGTAAAGGTTAAGGGTAAAGGTTAAGGTTAAGGTTAAGGTTAGGGTTAGGGTTAGGGTTAAGGTTAATGTTAATGTTAAGGTTAGGTAAGGGTAAAGGTTAGGTAAGGGTAAAAGTTAAGGTTAGGGTTAAGGTTAGGTAAGGGTAAAGGTTAAGGTTAAGGTTAAGGTTAGGTAAGGGTAAAGGTTAAGGTTAATGTTAGGATTAAGGTTAAGATTAGGGTTAGGTAAGGGTAAAGGTTAATGTTAAGGTTAAGGTTAGGTAAGGGTAAAGGTTAAGGTTAGGGTTAAGGTTAGGTAAGGGTAAAGGGTAAGGTTAAGGTTAGGATTAAGGTTAAGGTTAGGGTTAGGTAAGGGTAAAGGTTAATGTTAAGGTTAAGGTTAGGTAAGGGTAAAGGTTAAGGTTAGGTAAGGGTAAAGGTAAAGGTTAAGGTTAAGGTTAGGTAAGGGTAAAGGTTAAGGTTAAGGTTAGGTAAGGGTAAAGGTTAAGGTTAAGGTTAAGGTTAAGGTTAGGTAAGGGTAAAGGTTAAGGTTAAGGTTAGGTAAGGGTAAAGGTTAAGGTTAGGGTTAAGGTTAGGTAAGGGTAAAGGTTAAGGTTAAGGTTAAGGTTAGGTTAAGGTTAAGGTTAAGGTTAAGGATCCCGGGACAACTCTTCACATTTCCGTAAGAAGTTAAATAACATGAAGCAGGAAATTACAACATTTCCCCCCAACGTTGCACTAACGCAATTTCACTAAAACCACAACATGTTCAGCAGCAGATTGTCAAAGACTAAAACAGAAAATGATTCAACCAGGTTGTCATGGAAGCCGTTAGCCTCATAAATTCAACGCAGAACTGACACACAAGATCCGAATGCAGTTCAGAGTTCTCATTAGAACTGAAATTGCGATCGGGTCCGACCGGTGAGCTGAAGCCCAGGCCTGGTCTGACAACAAGCGGTAACGGAGGTAGGAGACGAGGGAACAGCCCAGAGAGGAAAACTCAGTTTAATAATCGACTGACTGATGAACATATTGGAATAAAGTAATGCAGTTGAAGGCAGGTATCAAATTTTTGCTGAAACTCCCAAAGTCACACACAACCGTCTAATTTAAATCACGAGTCGTGTGACGATCACCTAAACGATCATTTCAGCACAGTTGTTGATTGGGACTTCACCATCACGATGCTTTGTGGGAGATAATCCTTGTTTTCACTGTATCTCCAATTAGGCTCTTGATCAAATCAAATCAAATTTATTTATATATCCCTTCTTACATAAGCTGATATCTCAAAGTGCTGTACAGAAACCCAGCCTAAAACCCCCAAACAGCAAGCAATGCAGGTGTAGAAGCACGGTGGCTAGGAAAAACTCCCTAGAAAGGCCAGAACCTAGGAAGAAACCTCGAGAGGAACCAGGCTATGAGGGGTGGCCAGTCCTCTTCTGGCTGTGCCGGGTAGAGAGGAACCAGGCTATGAGGGGTGGCCAGTCCTCTTCTGGCTGTGCCGGGTAGAGAGGAACCAGGCTATGAGGGGTGGCCAGTCCTCTTCTGGCTGTGCCGGGTGGAGATTATAACAGAACATGGCCAAGATGTTCAAATGTTCATAAATGACCAGCAGGGTCAGATAATAATAATCACAGTAGTTGTCGAGGGTGCAACAAGTCAGTAACAGAAGAGTAAGTGTCAGTTGGCTTTTTCATAGCCGATCTTTCAGAGTCTTTACTTTATTTTTTTTGCTCAAATGTGACCCGTTTCAGGAAGTTAGGAATATGTCTCATGTCAAAAATAGCTCCCTGCACATTCTCACTGCAAACCCCCCCCCCCCCCCCCCCCCCAAAAAAAAAAAACCCAGCAGATTAGGAGCAGCTGGCTGATTGGTGTCTGTCTATCTGCGTATCTTCCACTTACATTCAGCCAAGTTTGTGTCACTCAGTCAGAATGTGGATCAGAGTTTCATTAATTGTTTTTTTTCTCCGAACCCTCGTCTTGTTCCACTTGTTAGATACCAAACGCCTTCGCCGTGTGATTTATCACAGTAGCAGTGATCAGACTGAGAACAATGGGGAAAACTGATCTGGTGAAATTATGAAGCGAGTTATAGCTTCACTCTGTCCAATCAGAACATCAGAATCAACGTACAGCCAGCCAGTCAGAACATCAGAATCAACGTACAGCCAGCCAATCAGAACATCAGAATCAACGTACAGCCAGCCAATCAGAACATCAGAATCAACGTACAGCCAGCCAATCAGAACATCTGTATCAATGTACAGCCAGAAAATCAGAACATCAGAATCAACGTACAGCCAGCCAATCAGAACATCAGAATCAACATACAGCCAGCCAATCTCTTTACAGATAGGTAATCTAGCCAGCTGAGTTATATAGAACACACATGACTGTATCAAAGACGGTACAGTATGGTTTAGAAACTCTATGACTGACTAACACATGGGAAACCTGCTTTATTAGAAATAAAAAATAAAAAAAACAACGGAATCGTATCCAGAAACCCGGACGACGCTGGGCTAATTGTGCACCGCCTTCCCAAATCACGGCCGGTTAGTGATACAGCCTGGAACCGAACCAGGGTCTGTAGTGACGCCTCTAGCACTGAGATGCAGGGCCTTAGACCGCTGTGATACAGCCTGGAATGGAACCAGGGTCTGTAGTGACGCCTCTAGCACTGAGATGCAGGGCCTTAGACCGCTGTGATACAGCCTGGAATGGAACCAGGGTCTGTAGTGACGCCTCTAGCACTGAGATGCAGGGCCTTAGACCGCTGCGCCACTCAGAGTTGGTCCCTGTTAAGACACATTGATATTTAAAGAATTTCCACTCTTCATCTCCCTGTTATTCATGAGCTGATTACTAAACATTACAACATTTCTGTTTCAGTTGCTGTGGAATCTTTACATAGTGACGCAGCTAAGACGGCAATGTGGCACAGCGACAATGTTATTTTGGGAGAATCCTGGAATAGTGACCATATCTTGGTTTTAAAACACTTTAAATGAACATTTACAATTTTTAAGTTATTTCCCGGGACTCTCAAGATGAACATGAATTATTCACAGTATTGAGACTTGGTAGATTCTTGGGAAGTATTAATCCCAATCATGGTGTAGCCGGAGGAGAGCTAGCTTCTGTCCTCCTCTGGGTACATTGACTTTAATACAAAACCTAGGAGGCTCATGGTTCTCACCCCCTTCCATAGACTTACACAGTAATTATGACAATTTCCGGAGGACATCCACCAACCTATCAGAGCTCTTGCAGCATGAACTGACATGTTGTCCACCCAATCAAAGGATCAGATAATGAATCTAGTACTGAAAGCATAAGCTACAGCTAGCTAGCACTGCAGTGCATCAAATGTGGTGAGTAGTTGACTCAAACAGAGAGAAAGACAATAGTTGAACAATTTTGAACAAATGTATTTCTTAAAAATTAAGAAGCCGCAGGGAGAGAGAGAGAGAGAGCTATATTTTGCATTTTTTTTACTTTCACTTACTTAGCTTACTTAGCTAATTTAACCTGCTAATGCAGCTAGCTAGTTTAGCCTACTCAAACACCCGGCTCAAACAGAGAGTTATCCTATTTATGTTAGCTAGCTGGCTATGGCAATCCACCACTATAACTTTTCCAAGTCAAGGTAAGCTTTTGGTTTAATTATTTTATTTTCACCGGGGTCCGCCGGAGTAATTGCTAAACTGCTTGCTGTACACTGTACTGCATGATTGTAGCAGGTTTACTAAGGCATTCGTTCTAGTAGCTTTGTTGACAGTAACGTTAGCTAATATGGTGACAACGATGTGTGTAGCGCTTAGCGGTTATTATATGAAGGTTTTCCTTGGAAAGGTTTTTTCACCTGGTCACAGACAGCTGATGTGTTGTGCACTGAAGTCCAGAAGCGAAGGGAAAAGGTGAGGGGAGGAGAGTGTGTAGATGGGAGAAGGAATTATACAACGAGTTAAAAGACCATGCTGTTTGTATGTGGTTGCTATGAAAGGGATCATGCTGTTTGTATGTGGCTGCTATGAAAGCTAACTGTGTTTGTACGTGGCTGCTATGAAAGGGATCATGCTGTTTGTACGTGGCTGCTATGAAAGCTAACTGTGTTTGTACGTGGCTGCTATGAAAGGGATCATGCTGTTTGTACGTGGCTGCTATGAAAGTGATCATGCTGTTTGTACGTGGCTGCTATGAAAGGGATCATGCTGTTTGTACGTGGCTGCTATGAAAGGGATCATGCTGTTTCTACGTGGCTGCTATGAAAGGGATCATGCTGTTTGTACGTGGCTGCTATGAAAGGGATCATGCTGTTTGTACGTGGCTGCTATGAAAGGGATCATGCTGTTTGTACGTGGCTGCTATGAAAGTGATCATGCTGTTTCTACGTGGCTGCTATGAAAGTGAGCATGCTGTTTCTACGTGGCTGCTATGAAAGTGAGCATGCTGTTTGTATGTGGCTGCTATGAAAGTGAACTGTGTTTACGCGTGATCAGGGGTGTATTCATTCTGCCGATTCTGTTGAAAAACTGTTTCCTAAACAGTAGCAAACGAAATGGGGATAAACATACCTGAATTTGTCCAATAGAAACTCTTGTTTGCAACTGTTGGACTAATGACCCTAGATCAGCTAGATGCAGGCAGGAGTGTGCAAGGCGGTATTGAATGTGTCACTATCTCTCACATTGATTACTCACATATTTCTCTCGACCTGTGTACACCTTCATTGTAAACTTTTGTTCATAGTACCTCATGATGGGTACAGAGAACATTCTAGTATCATGTAGTACCCTAAACCCATCACTGTTACATCTGTAATGAACACGATGGGAGACAGAGCTGGTTTCAAGCGCAGGGCGCGGCAGGTGTTTATAGGTAAAGGACCGCAGGAGGAGGCAGGTAGCTGGCAGAAGGTCATACACAGGAGGAGGCAGGTAGCTGGGTCCAGGGACAGGCAGAAGGTCATACACAGGAGGAGGCAGGTAGCTGGGTCCAGGGACAGGCAGAAGGTCATACACAGGAGGATGCAGGTAGCTGGGTCCAGGGGCAGGCAGAAGGTCATACACAGGAGGAGGCAGGTAGCTGGGTCCAGGGGCAGGCAGAAGGTCATACACAGGGGGTCCAAAAGGGCAACAGTACAGGCAGGGAAGAGGCTGGTAACGTAGTCCGGGAGATCAGGCAATAGGTTGATAACAGGAAATCCAATAGGCTAAAGTACAGGCAGGGAATAGGCAAAAGGCTTCGTTAGAGAGGCAGGCAAAAACGATCATACGCGGGAGGATTAAACTATGGGAAACACAAAGATCCGACTAGACGTGTGTCACAAAACAAACAATACCTCACAGTGATGGGGTGCAAAGAACTGAACTAAGTAGTGTGTGATAATGACATACAGGTATGTGAACAGGCGATCAGAATTCAGGTGATTGGGATCTGGAGAGCGAGCTGCGTTCAGGGGATCTAGGTGTTTGATAGTGTGAGTTGGAAGCAAACGTTACAGTTGCGTTTTTTTTGTTTGGCATATATCATTTAGTTATATAGGACGTTACCAAATATATATTTTAGTTATATAGAATGTTACCTAATATATCATTTAGTTATATAGGACGTTACCAAATAAATAATTTGGTTATACAGTAAAAACGCATTTGATCCCCTGCTGATTTTGTACGTTTGAGAAATGATCAGTCTGTCATTTTAATGTTTATTTGAACAGTGAGAGACAGAATAACAAATAATAACCAAAAAAATCCAGAAAAACACATGTCAAAAATGTTAGAAAATGATTTGCATTTTAATGAGGGAAATAAGTATTTGACCCCCCTCTCAATCAGAAAGATGTCTCCCAGGTGTCTTTTATACAGGTAACGAGCTCTCATAATAATATCGTAGCGTCCCTGGCAATTCCCAGCCATTACAAGTTAAAGCCTAAAATATTCTGTTTCCCTTATACAGCAGAAGCCTATCAATGTTACAGAGAGAGTCTGTAACAGATGTACGACCACACACACACACACACACACACACACACACACACACACACACACACACACACACACACACACACACACACACACACACACACACACACACAGCTACACACACACACACACACACACACACACACACACACACACACACACAACTGCTCTAGCAGAACAGCAGAGACGGCTCTGCCCGCTGCCGACCCCATAGCGCAGATGTTAGTGTCTGGTTAGCGCTACCCGTCTCCGGTACACACACGACTAAACAGGCACACAGGGAGAGGTGTGACCTGAGCTAGACTGACGGGCAACCGCACACCTGTGTGTGTGTGTGTAGCTGTGTTTGTTTTTCACTGAGCGGTTGTTTTGCAGCGGGGCGCAGGATGGCGGACGGGTCTGCAGTGGAGCACTGTGACACTTTGATGAATAGATGGCTGCTGTGCTGTACTCCAGCGGGACAGCAATCCCTCAGAGTACCCCGGAGAAAGAGAGATTAGGCGAGAGAGAGAGAAACAGAGAGAGAGAGAGAGAGAGAGCGGGGAGAGAGAGAGAGAGAGAGAGAGAGAGAGAGAGAGAGAAAGAGTGGCAGAATACCTGACCACTGTGACTGACCCAAACTTAACCTGTTGGGTCTAGGGGGCAGCATTTGCACGTCTGGATAAAAAAAATGTACCCGATTTAATCTGGTTACTAATCCTACCCAGTAACTAGAATATGCATATACTTATTATATATGGATAGAAAACACTCTAAAGTTTCCAAAACTGTTTGAATGGTGTCTGTGAGTATAACAGAACTCATTTGGCAGGCAAAACCCTGAGACATTTTCTGACAGGAAGTGGATACCTGATGTGTTGTATTGACTTTAAACCTATCCCATTGAAAAACACAGGGGTTTAGGAATATTTTGGCACTTCCTATTGCTTCCACTAGATGTCACCAGCCTTTACAAAGAGTTTTGAGTCTTCTGGAGGGAGATCTGACCGAACAAGAGCCATGGAACGGTGATGTCCCATTAGACACCTGGCGCGCTACTTCATGTTGGGTACCCTCGTTCCAATACGTTATAAAAGGCTATGCATTCGTCCACCTTGAATATTATTCATGTTCTGGTTAAAAAAGGCCCTAATGATTTATGCTATACAACGTTTGACATGTTTGAACGAACGGAAATATATTTTTTCCCCTCGTTCATGACGAGAAGTCCGGCTGGCTTACATCATGTGCTAACGAGACGGAGATTTTTGGACATAAATGATGAGCTTTTTTGAACAAAACTACATTCGTTATGGACCTGTGATACCTGGAAGTGACATCTGATGAAGAGAATCAAAGGTAATGGATTATTTACATAGTATTTTCGATTTTAGATCTCCCCAACATGACGTCTAGTCTGTATCGCAACGCGTATTTTTCTGGGCACAGTGCTCAGATTATTGCAAAGTGTGATTTCCCAGTAAGGTTATTTTTAAATCTGGCAAGTTGATTGCGTTCAAAAGATGTAAATCTATAATTCTTTAAATGACAATATAATATTTTACCAATGTTTTCTAATTTTAATTATTTAATTTGTGACGCTGACTTGACTGCCGGTTATTGGAGGGAAACGATTTCCTCAACATCAATGCCATAGTAAAACGCTGTTTTTGTATATAAATATGAACTTGATAGAACTAAAAATGCATGCATTGTCTAACATAATGTCCTAGGAGTGTCATCTGATGGAGATTGTAAAAGGTTAGTGTATCATTTTAGCTGGTTTTATGGTTTTGGTGACCCTGTCTTTGACTTGACAAAACATTACACACAACTCTTGTAAATGTACTGTCCTAACATACTCTAAATTTATGCTTTCGCCGTAAAACCTTTTTGAAATCGTAAAACGTGGTTAGATTAAGGAGATGTTTATCTTTCAAATGGTGTAACATAGTTGTATTTTTGAAAAATTTGAATTTTGACATTTATTTGGATTCAAATTTGCCGCTCTTGAAATGCACCTGCTGTTGATGGAGTGCACCACAGGTGGCACGCTAGCGTCCCACCTAGCCCCAAGAGGTTAAGGAAAGCTTTGACTATGTACAGACTCAGTGAGCATAGCCTTGCTATTGAGAAAGGCCGCTGTAGACAGACCTGGCTCTCAAGAGAAGACAGGCTATGTGCACACTGCCCACAAAAGGAGGTGGAAACTGAGCTGCACTTCCTAACCTCCTGCCAAATGTATGACCATATTAGAGACACATATTTCCCTCAGATTACACAGATCCACAAAGAATTCGAAAACAAACCCAGTTTTGATAAACTCCCATATCTACTGGGTGAAATACCACAGTGTCCAATCACAGCAGCAAGATGTGTGACCTGTTGCCACAAGGAAAGGTCAACCTAACCCGGACGGTGCTATGCCAATTGTGAGTTTTGGAAGTGGAAAGAGGAGATGAAAACAGGTAGAAGGTAGAAAGAGCGAGGGATCAGTCCAATGAAATGGGAAGAGAGATTAGGGGTGCAGTGCTTACGATGAAGGAGGGGGATAGAGGGAGGGATAAAGGGAGGGATAGAGGGAGAGGGATAGAGGGAGGTACTTCTAGCAGTTTTTATTACCTTTGCCTGCTGCGGTCACAAATATCTAGTGTGACATTGACAGTGAGATCAGATAACACCACAATCCGCCTGCCTACCCAGAGGGATGGATCAGCTCATCCTAAAGCTCTGCATCACAGAGATAGAGCGAGAGAGAGAGAGTGTGTGTGTGTGTGTGTGTGTGTGTGTGTGTGTGTGTGTGTGTGTGTGTGTGTGTGTGTGTGTGTGTGTGTGTGTGTGTGTATGTGTGTGTATGTGTGTGTGTGTGTGTGTGTGTGTGTGTGTGTGTGTGTGTGTGTGTGTGTCTGTGTTCACCCGCACCCGCCCGAAACTGCTAGTAACCAATCCACAACCATCCTAACCCGCAAAAATGCGCTGTAGGAGACGATGGAACGATTTTTGCAGGATATTTTTTTGTTGTTGACTTATTTATATATGATTCTGTTTATAATTGTTATTTATTAGTTAACTTGTCTATAAATAGATACATACAGCTTTTCTTCTGTCATTATATGTTGTCCTAGAAGACTAAATAAATAGCTCACCTGAATAATGTCATAAAAATATTTCACATGGGTAAAGTTCTAGAGTTCTCTGTGAGTAATGCTGATGTCATAAAGGATTTAAACTCTGTCTAGTTGACATGGGTAAAGTTCTAGAGTTCTCTGTGAGTAATGCTGATGTCATAAAGGATTTAAACTCTGTCTAGTTGACATGGGTAAAGTTCTAGAGTTCTCTGTGAGTAATGCTGATGTCATAAAGGATTTAAACTCTGTCTAGTTGACATGGGTAAAGTTCTAGAGTTCTCTGTGAGTAATGCTGATGTCATAAAGGATTTAAACTCTGTCTAGTTGACATGGGTAAAGTTCTAGAGTTCTCTGTGAGTAATGCTGATGTCATAAAGGATTTAAACTCTGTCTAGTTGACATGGGTAAAGTTCTAGAGTTCTCTGTGAGTAATGCTGATGTCATAAAGGATTTAAACTCTGTCTAGTTGACATGGGTAAAGTTCTAGAGTTCTCTGTGAGTAATGCTGATGTCATAAAGGATTTAAACTCTGTCTAGTTGACATGGGTAAAGTTCTAGAGTTCTCTGTGAGTAATGATTCTTTATGACTGATGTCATAATCACGAACGGGAAAACATTTTCTCCGACATGAGTTTGACCAATTGTAAGGAAATAGAATAGCTCTTGAAATCCCACGTTTCTGATCAGATTTCAATTCTGCTTGGATCCATATTTTATGTGATTGAAATACTATCAGCTTTTATGAAGCTCAAAACCATTCTGAAAATACTTTCCTGCAACCCGCCTCACCCAATGTGGTACGGATCTGCTATTATATATATACCTTATAACTGGAACTTCCATCAGGAGCTAGCCAGCTAACTAGCTACTGGTCTTTGCTAGCCACGGCAAGCGGTCTTCACCTTTAGCTCAGACATCAGCCAGCCTCAGCTCGGACAATCACCTGCCAGTCTGCACAGCGCGATATCAACCCAGAGCATATCGGACTGCTTCTCACTACCACATGAATGGATTGAATGGATTCCTGCCGCTCTGGATCATTACTCCTAGCTAGCTAGCTAGCTACAAACGAGTGGCTACTATTAGCTAACACCTCTGTCCCGAAGCAAGCACCAGCTAGCCTTGAGCTAGCCTCAAGCTAGGCCCATATACCAGCTAATTCTAGGGCTACAATTGGCCTGGACCCTTTCTTGTCGACACGGAGCCCCACCGATCCATCACGCCTGGACTGCCGATGTAATCACCCGATGTGGTCTCAACAGGCTATTCCGTTACAATGTCGCCGAAGAACCATCTGCTAGCCCTGGCCCGCTAGCTTTCTGAACACAGCTGATTCCCCCTGGACTGTTGCAATAACACGGAACCTAATTTTGTTTACCTGTCAACCCCAGTCCCACTCAACATGCCTTAGATAGCTCTATTGTCCCACCCCACACACAGGAGGAGACCTCACCTGGCTTAACTGGTGCCTCCAGAGACACAACCTCTCTCATCGTCACTCAACACCTAGGTTTACCTCCACTGTACTCACATCCTACCATACCCTTGTCTGTACATTATGCCCACATCTAGAAATCTGCTCCTTTTATTCTCTGTCCCCGACGCACTAGACGATCAGTTCTATAATCCTTTATCCGTACCCTTATCCTACTCCTCCTCTGTTCCTCTGGTGATGTAGAGGTTAACCCAGGCCCTGTAGCCCCTAGTTCCACTCCTATTCCCCAGGTTCTTATAGCCTTTAGCTGTACCCTTATCCTACTCCTCCTCTGGTGATGTAGGGGTTAACCCAGGCCCTGTAGCCCCTAGTTCCACTCCTATTCCCCAGGCGCTATCATTGGTTAACTTCTGTAACAGTAAAAGCCTTGGTTTCATGCATGTTAAGAAGCCACCTTCCCAAGTTTGTTTTATGCTTTAGCTCACTCTGCCAACCCTGATGTCCTTGCCGTGTCTGAATCCTGGATTAGGAACGCCACCAAAAATTCAGAAATTTCCATCCCTAACTACAACATTTTCCGACAAGATTGAACTGCCAAAGGGGGAGGAGTTGCTATCTACTCCAGAGATAGTCTCCGGAGTTCTGGCATGCCATCCAGGTCTGTGAACAAACAATTTGAGCTTATACTTTTAAAAATCCACCTTTCCAGAAATAAGTCTCTCACTGTTGCCGCTTGTTATAGACCCCCCTCAGCCCCCAGCTGTGCCCTGGACACCATATGTGAATTGATTGCCCCCCATTCATCTTCACAGTTCATACTGTTAGGTGACCTAAACTAGAATATGCTGAACAAACAGATCACCGACCATTTCGAATCCAACCGTACCTTCTCCACTATGCAATCTGGTTTCCGAGCTGGTCATGGGTGCACCTCAGCCATGCTCAAGGTCCTACACGATATCATAACCGCCAACGATAAAAGACAGTACTGTGCAGCCGTCTTCATCGATCTGGCCAAGGCTTTCGACTCTGTCAATAACCGCATTATTATCGGCAGACTCAACAGCCTTGGTTTCTCAAATGACTGCCTCGCCTGTTTCACCATCTACTTCTCTATGGGGGTACCACAGTGTTCAATTCTCAGGCCGACTCTTTTCTCTGTATATATCAACAATGTTGCTTTTGCTGCGGGTGATTCCCTGATCCACCTCTACGCAGACAACACCATTCTGTATACATCTGGCCCTTCTTCGGACACTGTGTTAACTAACCTCCAAACGAGCTTCAATGCCATACAACACTCCTTCTGTGGCCTTCAACTGCTCTTAAACGCTAGTAAAACCAAATGCATGCTCTTCAATCGATCGCTGCCCGCACACGCCCGCCCGACTAGCATCACTACTCTGGACGGTTCTGACTTAGAATATGTGGACAACTATAAATACCTAGGTGTCTGGCTAGACTGTAAACTCTCCTTCCAGACTCATATTAAACGTCTTCAATCCAAAATTTAAATTTAAATTACAAAATTAAAATCTAGAATCGGTTTCCTATTTCGCAACAAAGCATCCTTCACTCATGCTGCTAAACATACCGTCGTAAAACTGACTATCCTACCGATCCTCGACTTTGGCAATGTCATTTACAAAATAGCCTCCAACACTCTACTCAGCAAACTGGATGCAGTCTATCATTGTGCCATCCGTTTAGTTACCAAAGCCCCTTATACCACCCACCACTGCGACCTGTATGCTCTAGTCGGCTGGCCCTCGCTACATATTCGTCGCCAGACCCACTGGCTCCAGGTCATCTATAAGTCTATGCTAGGTAAAGCTCCACCTTATCGCAGCTCACTAGTCACGATAACAACACCCACCCGTAGCACGCGCTCCAGCAGGTATATCTCACTGGTCACCCCCAAAGCCAACACCTCTTTGGCCGCCTTTCCTTCCAGTTCTCTGCTGCCAGTGACTGGAACGAATTGCAAAAATCACTGAAGCTGGAGACGTATATTTCCCTCACTAACTTTAAACATCAGCTATCTGAGCAGCTAACCGATCGCTGCAGCTGTACATAGTCCATCTGTAAATAGCCCACCCAATCTACCTACCTCATCCCCATATTGTTTTTATTTACTTTCTGCTCTTTTGCACACCAGTATTTCTACTTGCACATTACCATCTGCTCATCTATCACTCCAGTGTTAATGTGTTAAATTGTAATTGCTTCACTACTATGGCCTATTTATTGCCTTACCTCCTCACGCCATTTGCACACACTGTATATAGACTTTCTTTTTATTTCTATTGTGTTATTGACTGTACACTTGTTTATTCCATCTGTAACTCTGTGTTGTTGTTTGTGTTGCACTGCTTTGCTTTATCTTGGTCAGGTCGCAGTTGTAAATGAGAACTTGTTCTCAACTGGCCTACCTGGTTAAATAAAAGGTGAAATAAAAAATAAATAAAAAATGCTGAAAGAAAGAAATAATATTTCTCCCCACTCCTGTTCCCGATTCAAAATTTATTATTTTACTGCCAGAAAGGCTTAATTCTTCAGTAGTTAATTTGAAGGCTGTGTGAACTTCTTATGGATGGTGGCAGTATTGAGTAGCTTGGATGACTGATGTGCCCAGAGTAAACTGCCTCCTACTCACTCCCAGAAACTAAGATATGCATAGTATTAGTAGATTTGGATAGAAAACACTCAGAAGTTTCTAAAACTGTTTGAATGATGTCTGTGAGTATAACAGAACTCATATCGCAGGCAAAAACCAGAGAAAAAAATCCAAACAGGAAGTGGTCTGTAGGACTGTAGGATAGGCATATAATTGGTACCATTGGAAAGAAAACACTTTGAAGTTTGTAGAAATGTTAAAATAATGAAGGAGAATATAACACAATAGATATGGTAGGAGAAAATCCAAAGAAAAACCAACCGGATACGTTTTTTTTTTGAGAGACCATCGTCTTGAATGGCAAGTTAAGGTCATACTGAAAATGAGCTCTCAGGATGCAATTCCTACGGCTTCCACAGGGTGTCAGCAGTTTATGTTCAAGGTTTCAGGCTTGTAACTTCAGAACGAATAAGAAATATCCGTTTTTGTGCAGGGACACAGTCTTGGAAATTAGTGTTTGTGCGCGCAATGTTGACATTACGCACCTGCTAAAATTGGTTTCCTATTGAACATACTTCTTTATGTAACAAATATTATAGTTTGATTTTAGGGTATTTAAGGAGTAAATAGAAACATATTTTGACTTGTTGAAACAAAGTTTAGGGGTAGACTTTTGGATTCCTTTGTCTGCATGTTGAACGAGTGGATTACTCAAATCTATCGGGCCAACTAAACAGACTTTTTGGGATATAAACCAAATGAATAAAACTTTAACACATGTTATAGCTGGGACCCTTTGGATGACAAATCAGAGGAAGATTTTCAAAAAGTAAGTCAATATTTAATTGCTATTTTGTGAATTTATGACACCTGAGCAGGTGGAAAAATATTTTGATGTTGGGCGCCGTCCTCAAACAATCGCATGTTTTCGCTGTAATAGATACTGTAAATCGGACAGTGCAGTTAGATTAACAAGAATTTAAGACACTTAAATGTACCTAAATGTTTAAAATCCATAATATTTATGATTATTTATTTGAATTGAGTGCCCTTTAGTTTCACCGGAGCCCCTGACAGATTTTGATGGGAATTATTTTTGTTTTGTAACTTAAATTGACACACTGGTTCATCATACAGTTAGGCCTCTGAGCTTAGGCTTGTGTACTAATGCCAGAGAGTCTCAAATAATGAAAGGAAAAAGCTCAATGTAGCCTATGGATATAAATTGCGCAAGAATGGTACAATTATAGATTTGGAATGTACTGTTCTTCCTTTATTCAAGCCACCTGCCCGTGGATATCACCGTAGGGTGCCGCTAATTATGAGTCAACACCTGCATCACTAGTGTGTGTGTGTGTGTGTGTGTGTGTGTGTGTGTGTGTGTGTGTGTGTGTGTGTGTGTGTGTGTGTGTGTGTGTGTGTGTGTGTGTGTGTGTGTGTGTGTGTGTGTGTGTGTGTGTGTGTGTGTGTGTGTGTGTGTGTGTGTGTGTGTGTGTATAATCCATTCCATAACCACAGCTCCATGGGACACCTTGACAGAGAGGCAGCAGTGTAGACAAACTCACAAGGTGACAGATAGCTGCAATACGCAGAGAGAGACAGAGAGAGAGACTGTTGACAATTACACTGGGTTTCAGTGGGGGAAATGACATGGGTATCAATCCCACAGCTCTCACACTGAACACCAAACAATTCCGCAGAGAGGGGACTATTAATCTCTTTCTATATCCACCTTTCTGTCTTTATCTCTCTCTCTCTTTCTCCCCTCTACTTCTCTCTGTCTACCTCTCTCTCTCTCTTTCTCCCCTATACTTCTCTCTGTGTTCCTCTCTCAGTCTCTTTCTCCCTCTACTTTTCCCGCCTTCTCTTGACCTCAAACACCGTACTGACCTCAAAAAGAAAGCCCGTCAAGAAAATATCAATGTCTTTACGAAAGCACATTGGGAGTAGTTTCTTAGCGTACGGACAGATTGGCTTTTCCAAAACCCCAGTGAACCGACCACAGATAATAACCATAGCAACATAATAGGGCTGTGGCGGTCATGTTATTTTGATAATAACCATAGCAACATAATAGGGCTGTGGCGGTCATGGTATTTTGATAATAACCATAGCAACATAATAGGGCTGTGGCGGTCATGGTATTTTGATAATAACCATAGCAACATAATAGGGCTGTGGCGGTCATGGTATTTTGATAATAACCATAGCAACATAATAGGGCTGTGGCGGTCATGGTATTTTGATAATAACCATAGCAACATAATAGGGCTGTGGCGGTCATGGTATTTTGATAATAACCATAGCAACATAATAGGGCTGTGGCGGTCATGGTATTTTGTCAGCTGGTTATTGTCATGCAAAAGCTTACCAGTCTCATAGAAATGGACGGCTAATTAACCAGAAACACGTTTGGCATCTCCAAGCTTTCCACACATAGACCCTATGACCCTACATAGACCCTATGACCCTACATAGACCCTACATACGAGCCGCTGATTCTTGACTTGTGAACGTCTACATTGAACAATTCTAATAAATCAATTGAATGTACACCACCACCATAAATCAATGATTTATTTTTGTAAGATCTAATGAAACATTATGATATGAAGAAAATGTATTTTCAGAAGAACAGAATATGACTTGGTCTACTGTATGTTATCTGGCTGTGCTCCATGCCATGGGCTATAGGCTTGTTCATTTAGCTAACAGGATATGATTATAAGTCCAGTGCCATTATTTTAAATTACATGATTTTATAGTAAGAAGAATATAATTGAACTTAACTTAATAAAATAGAAAGGATATTTTTTCCCATTTCCGGAGACAGTGCGGATATGAATTGTTGAGCGTAAAAGTGATCATTTAAAACAGATCCTATGAACTAGATTCAGAGTTATTTGTCAACTTTAGTTGTGATTGATACAATCCTTAGAATGTCTTAGAAATCAGAGCATATATGTGGGCTGCATGGTGTGACAATAGACTATTGATGATTGGAGAAAATCACAAAAAGAAATCTTGCTCTCTGTTCCTTGTCTCATGCTGTTCTCTCTTCAAGTCATCGTATTTTCACGCATCAGACTATTCTCAACTGAATCTGGTCTTTACTAACATGTCAAATGACTTTCGATATCGAATGGGTAGGAACAGGAACGGGAACGGGAACGGGAATGGGAACTGGAACAGGAACAGGAACAGGAACAGGATCAGGATCAAGAACAGGATCAGGAACAGGAACAGAATCAGGATCAGGAAGTGGAACAGGAACAGAATCAGGATCAGGAAGTGGAACAGGAACAGAATCGGGATCAGGAAGAAGAACAGGAACAGGATCAGGATCAGGAAGAGGAACAGGAACAGGAACAGGATCAGAATCAGGATCAGGAAGAGGAACAGGAACAGGAACAGGATCAGGATCAAGAACAGGAACAGAATCAGGATCAGGAAGAGGATCAGGAACAGGATCAGGAACAGGATCGGGAACAGGATCAGGAACAGGATCAGGAACAGGATCAAGATCAAGATCAGGAACAGGAACAGGAACAGAAACAGGATCAGGAACAGGAACAGGATCAGGATCAGGAACAGGAACAGGAACAGGATCAGGAACAGGAACAGGAACAGGATCAGGAACAGGAACAGGAACAGGAAAAGGATCAGGATCAAGAACAGGATCAGGAAGAGGATCAGGAACGGGATCTGGAACAGGAACAGGATCAGGATCAAGAACAGGATCAGGAACAGGAACAGAATCAGGATCAGGAAGTGGAACAGGAACAGAATCAGGATCAGGAAGTGGAACAGGAACAGAATCGGGATCAGGAAGAAGAACAGGAACAGGATCAGGAATAGGATCAAGAACAGGAACAGGAACAGGAACAGAATCAGGATCAGGAAGAGGAACAGGAACAGGAACAGGATCAGGATCAAGAACAGGAACAGAATCAGGATCAGGAAGAGGATCAGGAACAGGATCAGGAACAGGATCGGGAACAGGATCAGGAACAGGATCAGGAACAGGATCAAGATCAAGATCAGGAACAGGAACAGGAACAGAAACAGGATCAGGAACAGGAACAGGATCAGGATCAGGAACAGGAACAGGAACAGGATCAGGAAGAGAAACACGAACAGGATCAGGATCAGGAACAGGAACAGGAACAGAGGAACAAAGACGTCATCCTTATACACTGAAATAGTGAATGGAATCCGCTTTCCCACGGGTATGTTTTTCACTCATGTTGGGTTATTCCGGGTATTCCGCTGTGCAACAAGTGATATACTACATGACCAAAAGTATGTGGACACCTGCTCGTCAAACATCTCATTCCTAAATCATGGGCATTAATATGGAGTTGGTCCCCCCTTAGCTGTTATAAGAGTCTCTACTCTTCTGGGAAGGCTTTCCACTAGATGTTGGAACACTGCTCTGGGGACTTCCATTCAGCCACAAGAGCATTAGTGAGACACAGATGTTGGGTGATTAGTCCTGGCTCGTAGTCGGCGTTCCAATTCATCCCAAAGTTGTTCAATGGTTGAGGTCAGGGCTCTGTGGAGGTCAGTCAAGTTCTTCCACACCGATCTCGACAAACCGTTCCTGTATGGACCTCGCTTTGTGCACGGGAGCATCGTCATGCTTCCCCAAACCATTACCAGAAAGTCAGAAGCACAGAATCGTCTAGAATGTTATTGTATACTGTAGCGATAAGATTTCCCTTCACTGGGACTGGAAATGATTAGGTGGCCATGATGGTATGACAAATTTGGAATGTAGCCAGGACACCGGGGTTAACACCACTACTCTTACGATAAGTACCATGGGATATTTAGTGACCACAGAGAGTCAGGACACTCGTTTAACATCCCATCTGAAAGACGGCACCCTACACAGGGCAATGTCCACAATCACTGCCCTGGGGGAATTGTGATGTTTTTTATAGACCAGAGGAAAGGGTGCTTCCTTCTGTTCCTCCAACACAACTTCCATCAGCCTCTGGTCGCCCATCCAGGGACTGACCAGGACCAACCCTGCTTAGCTTCAGAGGCAAATTCAGCACTAGGATACTGGGTGATATGCAAATCTAAAGAACAGAGTAATGACTTGCATTACTAAATGTATATTACACAGCTTTTAATGAATATCATAATAAATAATGTAACATGTTAATATCTGAATATAGAGAGAAAACAAGCCAACTTAGAGGCCCTGCTCGACCCATACGCATTTAGGAACTACACCATGTCCGGGCCAGTAGAAATTCTATTCAGCCCAGTAGATTTTTTGGGGGGCGAACTGACCCAGTGATTAAAACAAGTTAACGTTGGACCCTGGCGACTTTCAAATTTAGCCACATAGCGGTGGCACACAGGCTATTTACAGTGCTTTGATTGACGAACAGCAAACAGGACTAGTTTATAAAAAGGTGTTGATCTGACTGAATAAAGTGTGATCTCATCTATTCTTTCCATTCATAAATCATTCAACATACTTATATGTCTGTGGTATCACATCAGGACAAGTAAACTAAAAAAAAAAAATCTTGTTTTGTATTTTCGATATGAAGTCCATTAGGACTTGCCAGACAGTGACGTTAAAATGATTGACACGTCAGTAGCCTACTAAATTACAATGGTAAGAGTCGTACATTTGGCTCCCTAATTTGCATACTTGTCTTTTTTTGGGGGGGGGTGTGAGGGGTGATTTATCATCAGCAGATAAATTATGAAAACAGTATGAAGATGGTGAATCCTCCTCACTGCAGGAACAACAGGTAGGCTAGAGGAGAGAGAGCCTCTCCACTAGAAATATGATAATGCCACGTCCTGACCGGTATAGGGGTTATTGGTTATGGTAGTTTGGTCAGGACGTGGCAGAGGGTATTTGTTTTATATGGTTTGGGGTGGTTATGTGTATGTAGAGGGGTATTGTATTTATGTGTTCCGGGGTTTTTGGTGTATGTTCTGGTTTTGGGTTTCTAGGTTTTCTAGGTTTTGTATTTCTGTGTTGGCCTGGTGTGGCTCCCAATCAGGAACAGCTGTACATCGTTGTTCCTGATTGGGAGTCATACTTAGGGAGCCTGTTTTCACCTGTCTCATGGTGGGTAGTTGTATTTTGCACTGCTGTTATTATAGCCTGTAAAACTGTCGGTCTGTCGTTCTTTGTGTATTGTTTTCGTGTTCACGATAATATTAATAAAATAAAGATGAGCACGCAACCCGCTGCGCCTTGGTCCCCCTTCTCTCTTCAACGACGGCCGTGACAGATAAAATAAATAAAATGAAATGGTTGGTTTTAAAAACGAATGATACATGGTATTATTAAACATATTGATATAGGTTTACTGATTTAATCAGTGTTGTCAACGGAGAAGTTAACTGCTGCTTTCTGATTAGCGGAGACCGTGAATAACACCCACTTCATTCTTTCATCATACCTGTATTGCAGAAAGTTGAGAAAATGCCTCTTTAAATGGAAGCTCGTAGCCTGCGGAGGTCAGCAGACTCTTACGGGACTCTTTAAAGGCTCAGTGAAGGCAAAATTACATTTATCCTGGGTTTATATCGAACTGTACAGCAGCTGACAAAACTAACACTGTCAAATTGTGGGGGGAAAAATGATCTGTGTGAGTTCCTGATAGTTGCTGGTTAAAAATACAATCTAGCATTAGAATGTACCAGAAGCCACCAAAATAGAGCTTGTTTGGCCAATGGTAAGTGAAGAGTCTGACTATACAGACTGTATAGTGAATGGCCCATTATAATACAGTATAACACAAGGCCCAGTATAATACAGTATAACACAAGGCCCAGTATAATACAGTATAACACAAGGCCCAGTATAACACAAGGCCCAGTATAACACAAGGCCCAGTATAATACAGTATAACACAAGGCCCAGTATAATACAGTATAACACAAGGCCCAGTATAATACAGTATAACACAAGGCCCAGTATAATACAGTATAACACAAGGCCCAGTATAATATAGTATAACACAAGGCTCAGTATAATACAGAATAACACAAGGCCCAGTATAATACAGTGTAACACAAGGCCCAGTATAATACAGTATAACACAAGGCCCAGTATAATACAGTATAATACAAGGCCCAGTATAATACAGTATAACCAAGCATCTGCCTCTAACCCTAGGAAGCTCTTTGCTACCTTCTCCTCCCTCCTGAATCCTCCTCCCCCCTCCCCCCCCCCCTCCTCCCTCTCTGCGGATGACTTCGTCAACCATTTTGAAAAGAAGGTTGACGACATCCGATCCTCGTTTGCTAAGTCAAACGACACTGCTGGTCCTGCTCACACTGCCCTACCCTGTGCTTTGACCTCTTTCTCCCCTCTCTCTCCAGATGAAATCTCGCGTCTTGTGACGGCCGGCCGCCCAACAACCTGCCCACTTGACCCTATCCCCTCCTCTCTTCTCCAGACCATTTCCGGAGACCTTCTCCCCTACCTCACCTCGCTCATCAACTCATCCTTGACCGCTGGCTACGTCCCTTCCGTCTTCAAGAGAGCGAGAGTTGCACCCCTTCTGAAAAAACCTACACTCGATCCCTGCGATGTCAACAACTACAGACCTGTATCCCTTCTTTCCTTTCTCTCCAAAACTCTTGAACGCGCCGTCCTTGGCCAGCTCTCTTGCTATCTCTCTCAGAATGACCTTCTTGATCCTAATCAGTCAGGTTTCAAGACTGGGCATTCAACTGAGACTGCTCTTCTCTGTGTCACGGAGGCTCTCCGCACTGCTAAAGCTAACTCTCTCTCCTCTGCTCTCATCCTTCTAGACCTATCTGCTGCCTTTGATACCGTGAACCATCAGATCCTCCTCTCCACCCTCTCCGAGCTGGGCATCTCCGGCGCCGCCCACGCTTGGATTGCGTCCTACCTGACAGGTCGCTCCTACCAGGTGGCGTGGCGAGAATCTGTCTCCGCACCACGTGCTCTCACCACTGGTGTCCCCCAGGGCTCTGTTCTTGGCCCACTCCTATTCTCGCTATACACCAAGTCACTTGGCTCTGTCATATCCTCACATGGTCTCTCATATCATTGCTATGCACATGACACACAATTAATCTTCTCCTTTCCCCCTTCTGACAACCAGGTGGCGAATCGCATCTCTGCATGTCTGGCAGACATATCAGTGTGGATGACGGATCACCACCTCAAGCTGAACCTCGGCAAGACGGAGCTGCTCTTCCTCCCGGGGAAGGACTGCCCGTTCCATGATCTCACCATCACGGTTGACAACTCCCTTGTGTCCTCCTCCCAGAGTGCTAAGAGCCTTGGCGTGACCCTGGACAACACCCTGTCGTTCTCCACCAACATCAAGGCGGTGACCCGATCCTGTAGGTTCATGCTCTACAACATTCGCAGAGTACGACCCTGCCTCACACAGGAAGCGGCGCAGGTCCTAATCCAGGCACTTGTCATCTCCCGTCTGGATTATTGCAACTCGCTGTTGGCTGGGCTCCCTGCCTGTGCCATTAAACCCCTACAACTCATCCAGAACGCCGCAGCCCGTCTGGTGTTCAACCTTCCCAAGTTCTCTCACGTCACCCCGCTCCTCCGCTCTCTCCACTGGCTTCCAGTCGAAGCTCGCATCCGCTACAAGACCATGGTGCTTGCCTACGGAGCTGTGAGGGGAACGGCACCTCCGTACCTTCAGGCTCTGATCAGGCCCTACACCCAAACAAGGGCACTCCGTTCATCCACCTCTGGCCTGCTCGCCTCCCTACCTCTGAGGAAGCACAGTTCCCGCTCAGCCCAGTCAAAACTGTTCGCTGCTCTGGCACCCCAATGGTGGAACAAGCTCCCTCACGACGCCAGGACAGCGGAGTCAATCACCACCTTCCGGAGACACCTGAAACCCCACCTCTTCAAGGAATACCTGGGATAGGATAAAGTAATCCTTCTAACCCCCCCCTTAAAAGATTTAGATGCACTATTGTAAAGTGGTTGTTCCACTGGATATCATAAGGTGAATGCACCAATTTGTAAGTCGCTCTGGATAAGAGCGTCTGCTAAATGACTTAAATGTAAATGTAAAAACACAAGGCCCAGTATAATACAGTATAATACAAGGCCCAGTATAACACAAGGCCCAGTATAATACAGTATAACACAAGGCCCAGTATAACACAAGGCCCAGTGTAACACAAGGCCCAGTATAATACAGTATAACACAAGGCCCAATATAATACAGTATAACACAAGGCCCAGTATAACACAAGGCCCAGTATAATACACTATAACACAAGGCCCAGTATAACACAAGGCCCAGTATAATACAGTATAACACAATGCCCAGTATAATACAGTATAACACAAGGCCTAGTATAATACAGTATAACACAAGGCTCAGTATAACACAAGGCCCAGTATAATACAGTATAACACAAGGCCCAGTATAACACAAGGCCCAGTAAAATACAGTATAACACAAGGCCCAGTATAATACAGTATAACACAAGGCCCAGTATAATACAGTATAACACAAGGCCCAGTATAATACAGTATAACACAAGGCCCAGTATAATACAGGATAACACAAGGCCCAGTATAATACAGTATAACACAAGGCCTAGTATAACACAAGGCCCAGTATAATACAGTATAACACAAGGCCCAGTATAATACAGTATAACACAAGGCCCAGTATAATACAGTATAACACAAGGCCCAGTATAACACAAGGCCCAGTATAACACAAGGCCCAGTATAACACAAGGCCCAGTATAACACAAGGCCCAGTATAATACAGTATAAGACAAGGCCTAGTATAACACAAGGCCTAGTATAACACAAGGCCCAGTATAATACAGTATAACACAAGGCCCAGTATAATACAGTATAACACAAGGCCCAGTATAACACAAGGCCCAGTATAACACAAGGCCCAGTATAACACAAGGCCCAGTATAATACAGTATAACACAAGGCCTAGTATAACACAAGGCCCAGTATAACACAAGGCCCAGTATAATACAGTATAACACAAGGCCCAGTATAATACAGTATAACACAAGGCCCAGTATAACACAAGGCCCAGTATAATACAGTATAACACAAGGCCCAGTATAACACAAGGCCCAGTATAATACAGTATAACACAAGGCCCAGTATAATACAGTATAACACAAGGCCCAGTATAATACAGTATAAGACAAGGCCTAGTATATCACAAGGCCTAGTATAACACAATGCCCAGTATAATACAGTATAACACAAGGCCCAGTATAATACAGTATAACACAAGGCCCAGTATAACACAAGGCCCAGTATAATACAGTATAACACAAGGCCCAGTATAATACAGTATAACACAAGGCCCAGTATAACACAAGGCCCAGTATAATACAGTATAACACAAGGCCCAGTATAATACAGTATAACACAAGGCCCAGTATAACACAAGGCCCAGTATAATACAGTATAACACAAGGCCCAGTATAATACAGTATAACACAAGGCCCAGTATAACACAAGGCCCAGTATAATACAGTATAACACAAGGCCCAGTATAATACAGTATAACACAAGGCCCAGTATAACACAAGGCCCAGTATAATACAGTATAACACAAGGCCCAGTATAATACAGTATAACACAAGGCCCAGTATAACACAAGGCCCAGTATAATACAGTATAACACAAGGCCCAGTATAATACAGTATAACACAAGGCCCAGTATAACACAAGGCCCAGTATATTACAGTATAACACAAGGCCCAGTATAATACAGTATAACACAAGGCCCAGTATAACACAAGGCCCAGTATAATACAGTATAACACAAGGCCCAGTATAATACAGTATAACACAAGGCCCAGTATAACACAAGGCCCAGTATAATACAGTATAACACAAGGCCCAGTATAATACAGTATAACACAAGGCCCAGTATAACACAAGGCCCAGTATAATACAGTATAACACAAGGCCCAGTATAATACAGTATAACACAAGGCCCAGTATAACACAAGGCCCAGTATAATACAGTATAACACAAGGCCCAGTATAACACAAGGCCCAGTATAATACAGTATAACACAAGGCCCACTGCCTGTTCACCCGGCTATCATCCAGAAGGCGAGGTCAGTACAGGTGCATCAAAGCTGGGACCGAGAGACTGAATAACAGCTGAAGGCCATCAGAATGCTAAACAGCCATCTCCAGCACATCAGAGGCGGCTGCCTTGTGGACATAGATTAGGAATCACTGTCCACTTTTAGAAATGGATCACTAGCCACTTTAATGAATAATTTCTCCGCATCTAACATTAATCATCTGATATGTATAATCTGCACTCCACACTATTCTACGGTATTTTAGTCACTTTTAAATTGTGTTTACATATTGCATCACCCATCTCATATGTACAGCTTGAAGCCGGAAGTTTACATACACTTAGGTTGGAGTCATTAAAACTTGTTTTTCAATCACTCCACAAATTTCTTGTTAACAAACTATAGTTTTGGCAAGTCGGTTAGAACATACACTTTGTGCATGACACATGTAATTTTGCCAACAATTGTTTACAGACAGATTATTTCACTTATAACTGTCACGTCCTGACCAGTGAAAAGGGTAATTTGCCATAATATTATGGTCAGGGCGTTGGGGGGGGGGGGGGGGGTGGTTCGAGGGGATTTTGGTTCTAGTTTTCTATTTCTATGTTTCGTTTTCCGTGTTTTGCCGAGTATGGTTTCCAATCAGAGGCAGGTGTCTTTCGTTGTCTCTGATTGGAAGCCATATTTAGGCAGCCTGTTTTCCTTTGGGGGTTTGTGGGTAGTTGTTTTCTGTTTAGTGTGTTAGTGGACCTGGCAGGACTGTTTGGCTGTTGTTTGTTTATTCTTTGTGAAGTGCTTCCATTAAAAGGTAAAAGATGAGCACTCAACGCGCTGAGCCTTGGTCTAATCCTTTCGACGCCTGTGACAATAATTCACTGTATCACAATTCCAGTGGGTCAGAAATTTACATACACTAAGTTCTGACTTCTGACCCACTGGGAATGTGACGAAAGAAATAAAAGCTGAAATAAATCATTCTCTCTACTATTATTCTGACATTTCACATTCTTAAAATAAAGTGGTGATCCTAACCGACCTAAGACAGGGAATCTTTACTAGGATTAAATGTCAGGAATTGTGAAAAACTGAGTTTAAATGTATTTGGCGAAGGTGTATGTAAACTTCCGACTTCAACTGTACGTACTGTATTGTATTCTGTACAGCACCACTGACTGCTAAACAGCCATCTCCAGCACTGTAGAGGCTGCTGCCTGTAGACATAGATTAGGAATCACTGGCCACTTTAAGGAAATGAAACACTAGCCACTTTAATAATGTCTCCGTACCTTGCGTTACTCATCTCATACGTGTAAACTGTACTCTATACTAGTCTACGGTATCTTAAGCCACTTTAATTGTTCGTATATATTGCATCACCCATCTCATATGTATATATATACTGTATTCTATACTATGCCACTGTATCTTAGTCCAATGCCGAATCTGACGTATATGTAAATATATTCTTAATCCATTCCTTACTTAGATTTGCGTGTATTTTGGGTATATGTTGTCAAACTGTTACATATTACTTGTTAGATATTAGCACATGTATTAGATGTAGAAGCACAAGTATTTCACTACACCCGCAATAACATCTGGTAACCACGTGTATGTGACCAATAGCATCTGGTAACCACGCGTATGTGACCAATAGGATCTGGTAACCACGTGTATGTGACCAATAACATTTGATTTGATTTGAATGCATCTTTCAATTCCGGGTAGCTTTCCCCGTCACACAACATATACTCCCTCCCCTCCATCTCTCTCCCATCCCCATCCCCTCCATCTCTCTCCCATCCCCATCCCCTCCCATCTCTCTCCCATCCCCCTAGCCTCCCATCCCCATCCCCTCCCATCCCCATCCCCCTCCCCTCCATCTCTCTCCCATCCCCATCCCATCCCATCCCCATCCCCTCCCATCTCTCCCCCATCCCCATCCCCTCCCATCTCTCTCCCATCCCCATCCCCTCCCATCTCTCCCCCATCCCCATCCCCTCCCATCTCTCCCCCATCCCCATCCCCTCCCATCTCTCTCCCATCCCCTCCCCTCCCATCTCTCTCCCATCCCCATCCCCTCCCATCTCTCTCCCATCTCTCTCCCATCCCCCTAGCCTCCCATCTTTCTCCCATCTCTCTCCCATCCCCCTAGCCTCCCATCTTTCTCCCATTCCCTCCCCTCCCATCGCTCTCCCATCCCCCTAGCCTCCCATCTCTCTCCCACCCCCCTCCCCTCCATCTCTCTCCCATCCTCCTAGCCTCCCATCTCTCCCATCCCCCTCTCCTCCCATCTCTCTCCCATCCCCCTCCCCTCCCATCTCTCTCCCATCCCCCTAGTCTCCCATCTCTCTCCCATCTCTCTCCCCTCCCATCTCTCTCCCATCCCATCCCCCTCCCCTCCCATCTCTCTCCCATCCCCCTCCCATCTCTCTCCCATCCCATCTCTCTCCCACCCCCCATCCCCTCCCTGCTATCCGTCTCCTTGCTCGTCAGCGCCTACCTCACCCCTGACCGCATCATATCCTGATTAAACTCAAAATGGCCGCCATTAAAAGAGAAAGCGTTGAGCTCAGCATTTCATGGTGAAGCCATACATTAGGCTAATGTAGTAATGCAGGACGGATGCAGGGCGGATAGGGCCACTCTGCAGCCATTACAGCCCAGCCCAACACCATTATAGGTAAAGCCCAATGCAGTGGAAAGGCACGGGGATTGACCTCCACTCACTTAGACACCATTCCTGCTGATTGATTGGCTAATAAAGCAAAAGGTATAGAAGGGTGGGGAGAGGGAGGGGAGAGATGGATGTACATAGCAATGGAGAGAGAGAGAAGGTGGAGTGGAGAGAGGCATTCCTGTTATTATAAGATATGTGGATCAAAGTACACAGGTGGACAGTTTCTTGAGTGTAGCGCCTATCCAGAGAAATTAAACGTTCAACAGCCAATCAAACTCCAATACTGCGCCGTCCGTGCATATTTACGCCCAAACACAGCAGGACACAAACATGTTGTCAATATATCCACAGAGAGCCAGAGAGAGAATAGTCCAAAACAGGACATTTGCAATGGAAAATGACTGCTTCTTTGAATCGACAAATACACTAATTGACACACAAGTACCAAAAATCCAACAGGTCAGTTGAGAAGGAAAGGTCTGTGAATGAGGTGGGAGAATTAAACATACACACACACACACACACACACACACACACACAGACTCTCTCTCACACACACACACACACACACACACACACCCGTGTTGTCCTCCCCCCTCCCCTGTTGCCCTCCCCCCTCCCGTGTTGCCCTCCCCCCTCCCCTGTTGCCCCCCCCCCCCCTCGGGCGTGTCATGCCATGGTTACGATTGTTTTCAGGTCTCTCTCCGCCATAGTGGTACTGATCAGTGTGTCGTCTAAATTACACTGTAGTGGCCTGTAAATATGACAGCGCTGTTAAAGCAGGCAAATGTTTAGTAGGAAACAATGTTGTCAGCATTATCATGTCCTCAAATGTACTTTAGACAGATGGCAATGTTGTCAGCATTATCATGTCCTCAAATGTACTTTAGACAGATGGCAATGTTGTCAGCATTATCATGTCCTCAAATGTACTTTAGACAGATGGCAATGTTGTCAGCATTATCATGTCCTCAAATGTACTTTAGAAAGATGGCAATGTTGTCAGCATTATCATGTCCTCAAATGTACTTTAGACAGATGGCAATGTTGTCATTAGCTAGCTAGCTAACGGTTTCACTGCATCTAATGTCAATCTTGTGACATCACAGTGATTATAAAAGGTTTTCCTGCTAAGAATTTGCCTCCTTCAGAAATGGCATTGTATTTCAGAGCCACTGTAATGTAGTGGGGATGAATTGAAATTACATTGAGTAGAACGCTGACAGGCAACATTTTGATGAAAGTGCAACCCATGAATATTTACTGTCCCTCCAACACACACACACACACACACACACACACCACACACACACACACACACACACACACACACACACACACACACACACATCATATACACACACACACACATACACACACATCATACACACACACACACACACATCATATATACACACACACACATCATATACACACACACATCATATACACACACACACACACACACACACACACACACACACACACACACACACACACACACACACACACACACACACACACACACACACACACACACACACACACTACATCAGGCTACATAAGCTGCCCATTCAACCTCATAGACAGACATAGCAACAGGATACAAGGCTTAGGGGAGAGCTGCAGTTAGTAGACACTACATTTGAAACAGTGTGATGGTGTGGTGTGGTGTGGTGTGGTGTGGTGTGGTGTGGTGTGGTGCAGTGTGTGGTGCAGTGTGTGGTGCGGTGCAGTGTGTGGTGTGGTGCAGTGCAGTGTGTGGTGCAGTGCAGTGTGTGGTGCAGTGTGTGGTGTGGTGCAGTGCAGTGTGTGGTGCAGTGTGTGGTGCAGTGTGTGGTGCAGTGTGTGGTGCGGTGCAGTGTGTGGTGCGGTGCAGTGTGTGGTGCAGTGCAGTGTGTGGTGCAGTGCAGTGTGTGGTGCAGTGCAGTGTGTGGTGCAGTGTGTGGTGCGGTGCAGTGTGTGGTGCAGTGCAGTGTGTGGTGCAGTGCAGTGTGTGGTGCAGTGCAGTGTGTGGTGCAGTGCAGTGTGTGGTGCAGTGCAGTGTGTGGTGCAATGTGTGGTGCGGTGCAGTGTGTGGTGCAGTGCAGTGTGTGGTGCAGTGCAGTGCAGTGTGTGGTGCAGTGCAGTGTGTGGTGCAGTGCAGTGTGTGGTGTGTGGTGTGGTGTGGTGCAGTGTGTGGTGTGGTGCAATATGTGGTGTGGTGCAGTGTGTGGTGTGGTGCAGTGCAGTGTGTGGTGTGGTGTGTGTGTGTGTGTGTGGTGTGTGGTGCAGTGTGTGGTGTGGTGTGTGGTGTGGTGCAGTGTGTGGTGCAGTGTGTGGTGTGGTGTGTGGTGTGGTGTGGTGCAGTGTGTGGTGCATTGTGTGGTGTGGTGTGTGGTGTGGTGCAGTGTGTGGTGTGTGGTGTGATGTGTGTTGCGGTGCAGTGTGTGGTGCAGTGTGTGGTGTGGTGTGGTGTGTGGTGTGTTGCAGTGTGTGGTGTGGTGCAGTGTGTGGTGTTTGGTGTGTTGCAGTGTGTGGTGTGGTGTGGTGCAGTGTGGTGTGGTATGGTGTGGTGTGGTGCAGTGTGGTGTGGTGTGGTGTGGTGTGGTGGTGTGGTGTGGTGGTGTGGTGTGGTGGTGTGGTGTGGTGTGTGGTGTGGTGTGGTGGTGTGGTGGTGTGGTGTGGCGGTGTGGCGGTGTGGTGGTGTGGTGTGGTGCGGTGTGGTGCGGTGTGGTGTGGTGTGGTGGTGTGGTGTGGTGGTGCGGTGGTGTGGTGTGGTGCGGTGTGGTGGTGTTGTGGTGTGGTGGTGTGGTGGTGTGGTGTGGTGCGGTGTGGTGGTGTTGTGGTGTGGTGGTGTGGTGGTGTGGTGTGGTGCGGTGTGGTGGTGTTGTGGTGTGGTGTGGTGGTGTGGTGTGGTGTGGTGGTGTGGTGTGGTGGTGTGGTGTGGTGCGGTGCGGTGGTGTGGTGGTGGTGTGGTGGTGTGGTGTGGCGGTGTGGTGTGGTGGTGTGGTGTGGTGTGGTGTGGCGGTGTGGTGTGGTGGTGTGGTGTGGTGTGGTGGTGTGGTTGTGTGGTGTGTTGTGTGGTGGTGTGGTGTGGTGGTGTGGTGGTGTGGTGGTGTGGGGTGGTGGTGTGATGTGGTGTGTGGTGTGTGGTGTGGTGTGTGGTGCGGTGGTGTGGTGTGGTATGGTGTGTGGTGGTGTGGTGTGGTGTGGTGTGTGGTGCGGTGTGGTTTGGTGTGTGGTGTGTGGTGTGGTGTGGTGTGTGGTGAGGTGTGTGGTGTGGTGGTGTGGTGTGGTGGTGTGGTGGTGTGGTGTGTTGTGGTGTGTGGTGGGTGGTGTGGTGTGTGGTGCGGTGGTGTGGTGTGGTATGGTGTGTGGTGTGGTGGTGTGGTGTGTGGTGCGGTGTGGTGTGTGGTGTGGTGTGTGGTGTGTGGTGTGGTGGTGTGGTGTGGTGTGGTGTGTGGTGTGGTGTGTGGTGGTGTGGTGTGGTGTGTGGTGGTGTGTGGTGTGGTGTGTGGTGTGGTGTGTGGTGGTGTGTAGTGTGGTGTGTGGTGTAGTGTGGTGTGTGGTGTGTGGTGTGTGGTGTGGTGGTGTGGTGTGGTGTGTGGTGGTGTGGTGTGTGGTTTGGTGTGTGGTGTGGTGTGGTGTGGGTGGTGTGTGGTGTGGTGTGTGGAGTGGTGTGGTGGTGTGGTGTGGTGGTGTGGTGGTGTGTTGTAGTGTGTGGTGTGGTGTGGTGTGGTGGTGTGTGGTGGTGTGTGGTGTGGTGTGTGGTGTGGTGTGGTGGTGTGGTGGTGTGTGGTGTGGTGTGGTGTGGTGGTGTGGTGGTGTGTTGCAGTGTGTGGTGTGGTGTGGTGTGGTGGTGTGTGGTGTGGTGTGGTGTGGTGGTGTGTGGTGTGGTGTGGTGGTGTGTGGTGTGGTGTGGTGGTGTGGTGTGTGGTGTGTGGTGTGTGGTGTGGTGTGGTGGTGTGGTGTGGTGTGGTGGTGTGGTGTGGTGGTGTGGTGTGGTGTGTGGTGTGGTGGTGTGGTGGTGTGGTGTGGCGGTGTGGCGGTGTGGTGGTGTGGTGTGGTGCGGTGTGGTGCGGTGTGGTGTGGTGTGGTGGTGTGGTGTGGTGGTGCGGTGGTGTGGTGTGGTGCGGTGTGGTGGTGTTGTGGTGTGGTGGTGTGGTGGTGTGGTGTGGTGCGGTGTGGTGGTGTTGTGGTGTGGTGGTGTGGTGGTGTGGTGTGGTGCGGTGTGGTGGTGTTGTGGTGTGGTGGTGTGGTGTGGTGTGGTGGTGTGGTGTGGTGGTGTGGTGTGGTGCGGTGCGGTGGTGTGGTGGTGGTGTGGTGGTGTGGTGTGGCGGTGTGGTGTGGTGGTGTGGTGGTGTGGTGTGGTGTGGTGTGGCGGTGTGGTGTGGTGGTGTGGTGTGGTGTGGTGGTGTGGTTGTGTGGTGTGTTGTGTGGTGGTGTGGTGTGGTGGTGTGGTGGTGTGGTGGTGTGGGGTGGTGTGATGTGGTGTGTGGTGTGTGGTGTGGTGTGTGGTGCGGTGGTGTGGTGTGGTATGGTGTGTGGTGGTGTGGTGTGGTGTGGTGTGTGGTGCGGTGTGGTTTGGTGTGTGGTGTGTGGTGTGGTGTGGTGTGTGGTGAGGTGTGTGGTGTGGTGGTGTGGTGTGGTGGTGTGGTGGTGTGGTGTGTTGTGGTGTGTGGTGGGTGGTTGTGGTGTGTGGTGCGGTGGTGTGGTGTGGTATGGTGTGTGGTGTGGTGGTGTGGTGTGTGGTGCGGTGTGGTGTGTGGTGTGGTGTGTGGTGTGTGGTGTGGTGGTGTGGTGTGGTGTGGTGTGTGGTGTGGTGTGTGGTGGTGTGGTGTGGTGTGTGGTGGTGTGTGGTGTGGTGTGTGGTGTGGTGTGTGGTGGTGTGTAGTGTGGTGTGTGGTGTAGTGTGGTGTGTGGTGTGTGGTGTGTGGTGTGGTGGTGTGGTGTGGTGTGTGGTGGTGTGGTGTGTGGTTTGGTGTGTGGTGTGGTGTGGTGTGGTGGTGTGTGGTGTGGTGTGTGGAGTGGTGTGGTGGTGTGGTGTGGTGGTGTGGTGGTGTGTTGTAGTGTGTGGTGTGGTGTGGTGTGGTGGTGTGTGGTGGTGTGTGGTGTGGTGTGTGGTGTGGTGTGGTGGTGTGGTGGTGTGTGGTGTGGTGTGGTGTGGTGGTGTGGTGGTGTGTTGCAGTGTGTGGTGTGGTGTGGTGTGGTGGTGTGTGGTGTGGTGTGGTGTGGTGGTGTGTGGTGTGGTGTGGTGGTGTGTGGTGTGGTGTGGTGGTGTGGTGTGTGGTGTGTGGTGTGGTGGTGTGGTGTGGTGTGGTGTGTGGTGTGGTGTGTGGTGGTGTGGTGTGGTGTGTGGTGGTGTGTGGTGTGGTGTGTGGTGTGGTGTGTGGTGGTGTGTAGTGTGGTGTGTGGTGTAGTGTGGTGTGTGGTGTGTGGTGTGTGGTGTGGTGGTGTGGTGTGTGGTGGTGTGGTGTGTGGTTTGGTGTGTGTTGTGGTGTGGTGTGGTGGTGTGTGGTGTGGTGTGTGGAGTGGTGTGGTGGTGTGGTGTGGTGGTGTGGTGGTGTGTTGTAGTGTGTGGTGTGGTGTGGTGGTGTGTGGTGGTGTGTGGTGTGGTGTGTGGTGTGGTGTGGTGGTGTGGTGGTGTGTGGTGTGGTGTGGTGTGGTGGTGTGGTGGTGTGTTGCAGTGTGTGGTGTGGTGTGGTGTGGTGGTGTGTGGTGTGGTGTGGTGTGGTGGGTGGTGTGGTGTGGTGTGGTGGTGTGTGGTGTGGTGTGTGGTGTGTGGTGTGTGGTGTGGTGGTGTGGTGTGGTGTGGTGTGTGGTGTGGTGTGTGGTGGTGTGGTGTGGTGTGTGGTGGTGTGTGGTGTGGTGTGTGGTGGTGTGTAGTGTGGTGTGTGGTGTAGTGTGGTGTGTGGTGTGTGGTGTGTGGTGTGGTGGTGTGGTGTGGTGTGTGGTGGTGTGGTGTGTGGTTTGGTGTGTGGTGTGGTGTGGTGTGGTGGTGTGTGGTGTGGTGTGTGGAGTGGTGTGGTGGTGTGGTGTGGTGGTGTGGTGGTGTGTTGTAGTGTGTGGTGTGGTGTGGTGTGGTGGTGTGTGGTGGTGTGTGGTGTGGTGTGTGGTGTGGTGTGGTGGTGTGGTGGTGTGTGGTGTGGTGTGGTGTGGTGGTGTGGTGGTGTGTTGCAGTGTGTGGTGTGGTGTGGTGGGTGGGTGTGGTGTGGTGTGGTGTGGTGGTGTGTGGTGTGGTGTGGTGGTGTGTGGTGGGTGTGGTGGTGTGGTGTGTGGTGTGGTGGTGTGTGGTGTGGTGTGGTGGTGTGTGGTGGTGTGTGGTGGTGTGTGGTGTGGTGTGTGGTGTGGTGTGGTGGTGTGGTGGTGTGTGGTGTGGTGTGGTGGTGTGGTGTGGTGTGGTGGTGTGGTGGTGTGTTGCAGTGTGTGGTGTGGTGTGGTGGTGTGTGGTGTGGTGTGGTGGTGTGTGGTGTGGTGTGTGGTGTGTGGTGTGTTGCAGTGTGTGGTGTGGTGTGGTGGTGTGTGGTGTGGTGTGGTGGTGTGTGGTGTGGTGTGTGGTGTGTGCTTGAGAAAATAGGTTGTTCATTCATCTCTGATTCAAAAAGACCTCCCACTCACATTATCAGGCGGTGTGTGTGTGCTCGTGCGCGTCCGTGCATGTGTGTGTGTGTGTGTGTGTGTGTGTGTGTGTGTGTGTGTGTGTGTGTGTGTGTGTGTGTGTGTGTGTGTGTGGACTGGAAGGAGTCCAAAGTTCCCCCGTGCATCATTCAAGTTCTGGAAGGTGCATGCCATCGCCATGACAACAGAAATGATATATATACACAAACATACACACACACACACACACACACACACACACACACACACACACACACACACACACACACACACACACACACACACACACACACACACACACACACTCTCTCTCTCTCCTCTGTTCTCAGTGGCTCTGGATGATAAGACCAGCTATCCATTAAGCCTATGTGTGAAGTATTAGTGGAAGTGTTTTTAACTTGGTTTTCTGTTTGTCACAGATGAAAGTCAATGGAAGCTGTTAGAAACATTGTTACTGTTGGTCTCTTTACTTTGTCATTTGTATCCCTTTATATCAAACCCAAATGAGGATTTTATTATATATCAAACCCAAATGAGGATTTTATTTCATATCAAACCCAAATGAGGATCGTTAGATGTAAAGAATGTCCCTTTCGTGTGCCTTTCAGAGAGTACTCAGACCCCCTTCATTTTGTTACGTCACAGCCTTATTCTAAAAGTGATTCAATAGTTTTTTTTTACCCCCTCATCAATCTACACACAATACCCCATAATGACAAAGCAAAAAACGTTTTTTCATTTTGTTTGCTAATTTATTAAAGATTAAAAACAGAAATATTACATTTACGTAAGTATTCAGACCCTTCACTCAGTGCTTTGTTGAAGCACCTTTGGCAGCATCAAGTCTTCTCTGCAGATCCTCTCAAGCTCTGTCAGGTTGGATGGGGAGCGTCGCTGCACAGCTATTTTCAGGTCTCTCCAGAGATGTTCAATCGGGTTCAAGTCCGGACGGTGGCTGGGCCACTCAAGGACATTCAGAGACTTGTCCTGAAGCCGGTCCCGCGTTGTCTTGGCTGTGTGCTTAGGGTCGTTGTCCTGTTGGAAGGCGAACCTTCACCCCAATCTGAGCAGGTTTTCATCAAGGATCTCCCTGTACTTTGCTCTGTTCTTCTTTGCCTCGATCATGACTAGTCTCCCAATCTCTGCCGCTGAAAAACATCCCCACAGCATGATGCTGCCACCACCATGCTTCACCGTAGAGATGGTGCCAGGGTTCCTCCAGATGTGATGCTTGGCATTCAGGACAAGCCTTGATTTCATCAGACCAGAGAATCTTGAGTCTTTAGGTGCCTTTCGGCAAACTCCAAGCGGGTTGTCATGTGCCTTTTACTGAGGAGTGGCTTCCTTCTGGCCACTCTACCATTGGTGGAGTGCTGCAGAGATGGTTGTCCTTTTGGAAGGTTCCTCCATCTCCACAGAGGAACTCAAGAGCTCTGTCAGAGTGACCATCGGGTTCTTGGTCACCTCCCTGACCAACGCCCTTCTCCCCAGATTGCTCAGTTTGGCCAGGCGGTCAGTTCTAGGAAGAGTCTTGTTGGTTCCAAACTTATTCTATTTAAGAATGATGAAGGCCACTGTGTCCTTGGGGACCTTCAATGCTGCAGAAATGTTTTAGTACCTTTCCCCCCAGATCTGTGCCTCGACACAATCCTGTCTTGGAGCTCTACGGACAATTACTTTGATCTCATGGCTTGGTTTTTGCTCTGACATGCACTGTCAACTGTGGGACCTTATATAGACAGGTGTGTGGCATTTCAAATCGTGTCCAATCAATTGAATTTACCACAGGTGGACTCCAATCAAGTTGTAGAAACATCTCAAGGATGATCAATGGAAACAGGATGCACCTGAGCTCAATTTCGCGTCTCATAGCAAAAGGGTCTGTACAAGTTTTTCAATAAGGTATTTCTGTTTTTTATTTGTAATAAATGTGCCAAAATAAATTTAAAAAAACTTTTCCTGCTTTGATATTATGGGGTATTGTGTGTAGATTGCTGAGAATTGTAATGTAACAAAATATAGAAAAGGTACGAAGGGGTACGAAGGCACTATATACACTGCTCAAAAAAATAAAGGGAACACTAAAATAACACATCCTAGATCTGAATGAATGAAATAATCTTATTAAACACTTTTTTCTTTACATAGTTGAATGTGCTGACAACAAAATCACACAAAAATAATCAATGGAAATCCAATTTATCAACCCATGGAGGTCTGGATTTGGAGTCACACTCAAAATTAAAGTGGAAAACCACACTACAGGCTGATCCAACTTTGATGTAATGTCCTTAAAACAAGTCAAAATGAGGCTCAGTAGTGTGTGTGGCCTCCACGTGCCTGTATGACCTCCCTACAGCGCCTGGGCATGCTCCTGATGAGGTGGCGGATGGTCTCCTGAGGGATCTCCTCCCAGACCTGGACTAAAGCATCCGCCAACTCCTGGACAGTCTGTGGTGCAACGTGGCGTTGGTGGATGGAGCGAGACATGATGTCCCAGATGTGTTCAATTGGATTCAGGTCTGGGGAACGGGCAGGCCAGTCCATAGCATCAATGCCTTCCTCTTGCAGGAACTGCTGACACACTCCAGCCACATGAGGTCTAGCATTGTCATGCATTAGGAGGAACCCAGGGCCAACCGCACCAGCATATGGTCTCACAAGGGGTCTGCGGATCTCATCTCGGTACCTAATGGCAGTCAGGCTACCTCTGGCGAGCACATGGAGGGCTGTGCGGCCCCCCAAAGAAATGCCACCCCACACCATGACTGACCCACCGCCAAACCGGTCATGCTGGAGGATGTTGCAGGCAGCAGAACGTTCTCCACGGCGTCTCCAGACTGTCACGTCTGTCACATGTGCTCAGTGTGAACCTGCTTTCATCTGTGACGAGCACAGGGCGCCAGTGGTGAATTTGCCAATCTTGGTGTTCTCTGGCAAATACCAAACGTCCTGCACGGTGTTGGGCTGTAAGCACAACCCCCACCTGTGGACGTCGGGCCCTCATACCACCCTCATGGAGTCTGTTTCTGACCGATTGAGCAGACACATGCACATTTGTGGCCTGCTGGAGGTCATTTTGCAGGGCTCTGGCAGTGCTTCTCCTGCTCCTCCTTGCACAAAGGCGGAGGTAGCGGTCCTGCTGCTGGGTTGTTGCCCTCATACGGCCTCCTCCACGTCTCCTGATGTACTGGCCTGTCTCCTGGTAGCGCCTCCATGCTCTGGACACTACGCTGACAGACACAGCAAACCTTCTTGCCACAGCTCGCATTGATGTGCCATCCTGGATGAGCTGCACTACCTGAGCCACTTGTGTGGGTTGTAGACTCCGTCTCATGCTACCACTAGAGTGAAAGCACCAAAAGTGACCAAAACATCAGCCAGGAAGCATAGGAACTGAGAAGTGGTCTGTGGTCACCACCTGCAGAACCACTCCTTTATTGGGGGTGTCTTGCTAATTGCCTATAATTTCCACCTGTTGTCTATTCCATTTGCACAACAGCATGTGAAATTTACGGTCAATCAGTGTTGCTTCCTAAGTGGACAGTTTGATTTCACAGAAGTGTGATTGACTTGGAGTTACATTGTGTTGTTTAAGTGTTCCCTTTATTTTTTTGAGCAGTGTATATATGAAAAAATATATATTTTTATCTTGCTCTTCAGTTTGTCACACAAAGAGATGAATAAAGAATATCACCTGGGCTTTGGAATAATTGAATCACTAAGCATTTGAAATGATCATCGCAGAGGTAAATATTGATTGGTGTGTGTGTGTGTGTGTGTGTGTGTGTGTGTGTGTGTGTGTGTGTGTGTGTGTGTGTGTGTGTGTGTGTGTGTGTGTGTGCGTGTGTGTGTGCGTGTGTGTGTGCGTGTGTGTGACTCCCTAAAGCATGGTTAGTGTTCCCAGGTCTGTCCATTCACGTGAAGGTTTGGTCCTGACCCGGCTCACAGCTCTCCTCACAAAGGGCTGCAGCCCGAATGGAACCCTATGCCCTACATATTCCCTGGTCAAAAGTAGTGCACTCCGTAGGGGATAGTGTACCCCTCCATAAGGGGTATTGTTCCACTCCGTAGGGGGTAGGGGGTAGTGTTCCACTCCGTAGGGGATAGTGTTCCACTCCGTAGGGGATAGTGTTCCACTCCATAGGGGGTAGTGTTCCACTCCGTAGGGGATAGTGTACACCTCCGTAGGGGATAGTGTTCCACTCCATAGGGGATAGTGTTCCACTCCATAGGGGATAGTGTTCCACTCCGTAGGGGGTAGTGTTCCACTCCGTAGGGGATAGTGTACACCTCCGTAGGGGGTAGTGTACACCTCCATAGGGGATAGTCTTCCACTCCATAGGGGATAGTCTTCCACTCCATAGGGGATAGTGTTCCACTCCATAGGGGATAGTGTTCCACTCCGTAGGGGATAGTGTTCCACTCCATAGGGGATAGTGTTCCACTCCGTAGGGGGTAGTGTTCCACTCTGTAGGGGGTAGTGTTCCACTCCGTAGGGGGTAGTGTTCCACTCCGTAGGGGATAGTGTACACCTCCGTAGGGGGTAGTGTACACCTCCATAGGGGATAGTCTTCCACTCCATAGGGGATAGTCTTCCACTCCATAGGGGATAGTGTTCCACTCCATAGGGGGTAGTGTTCCACTCCGTAGGGGTAGTGTTCCACTCCATAGGGGATAGTCTTCCACTCCGTAGGGGGTAGTGTTCCACTCCATAGGGGATAGTGTTCCACTCCGTAGGGGGTAGTGTTCCACTCTGTAGGGGGTAGTGTTCCACTCCGTAAGGGGGTAGTGTTCCACTCCGTAGGGGGTAGTGTTCCAC
>NC_138317.1:47600000-47637500 GCF_965601325.2 Salmo salar
CCTACTGTCCAGAAACAACCACTAGCCCCTACTGTCCAGAAACAACCCCTAGCCCCTACTGTCCAGAAACAACCCCTAATCCCTACTGTCCAGAAACAACCCCTAGCCCCTACTGTCCAGAAACAACCCCTAGCCCCTACTGTCCAGAAACAACCCCTAGCCCCTACTGTCCAGAAACAACCCCTAGCCCCTACTGTCCAGAAACAACCCCTAGCCCCTACTGTCCAGAAACAACCCCTAGCCCCTACTGTCCAGAAACAACCCCTAGCCCCTACTGTCCAGAAACAACCCCTAGTCCCTACTGTCCAGAAACAACCCCTAGCCTCTACTGTCCAGAAACAACCCCTAGTCCCTACTGTCCAGAAACAACCCCTAGCCTCTACTGTCCAGAAACAACCCCTAGCCCCTACTGTCCAGAAACAACCCCTAGCCCCTACTGTCCAGAAACAACCCCTAGCCCCTACTGTCCAGAAACAACCCCCAGCCCCTACTGTCCAGAAACAACCCCTAGCCCCTACTGTCCAGAAACAACCCCTAGCCTCTACTGTCCAGAAACAACCCCTAGCCCCTACTGTCCAGAAACAACCCCTAGCCCCTACTGTCCAGAAACAACCCCTAGCCCCTACTGTCCAGAAACAACCCCTAGCCCCTACTGTCCAGAAACAACCCCTAGCCCCTACTGTCCAGAAACAACCCCTAGCCCCTACTGTCCAGAAACAACCCCCAGCCCCTACTGTCCAGAAACAACCCCTAGCTCCTACTGTCCAGAAACAACCCCTAGCCCCTACTGTCCAGAAACAACCCCTAGCCCTTACTGTCCAGAAACAACCCCTAGCCCCTACTGTCCAGAAACAACCCCTAGCCCTTACTGTCCAGAAACAACCCCTAGCCCCTACTGTCCAGAAACAACCCCTAGCCCTTACTGTCCAGAAACAACCCCTAGCCCCTACTGTCCAGAAACAACCCCCAGCCCCTACTGTCCAGAAACAACCCCTAGCTCCTACTGTCCAGAAACAACCCCTAGCCCCTACTGTCCAGAAACAACCCCTAGCCCTTACTGTCCAGAAACAACCCCTAGCCCCTACTGTCCAGAAACAACCCCTAGCCCTTACTGTCCAGAAACAACCCCTAGCCCCTACTGTCCAGAAACAACCCCTAGCCCTTACTGTCCAGAAACAACCCCTAGCCCCTACTGTCCAGAAACAACCACTAGCCTCTACTGTCCAGAAACAACCCCTAGCCCCTACTGTCCAGAAACAACCCCTAGCCCCTAACAAACCCTTGCCCTTACCGTCCAGAGTCTAGACACTTGTGGAGATCTAAGAGGGATTGATGGGTGTTGACATGGTGAGAGCTCCACCTCACCCTCTGATAAGCTAATGTTGGCTGTATTGCTCACACATGTCCAATCCTCTCGGATCACAACAAGTGTCTAAGGACAGAGTCTAGGGGTTGTTTTTGGACCTTCCGGTGTAGGGTGGACCTACAGCACCACACTTGAGGCATTGGGTGCAATGTTTCATTCCATTGCTATATACACATACAGATTTGCACAGGTGTAAGCTGGACACAGCAACAGCATCCTATCAGGCTGATCAGACCGGACTGGGTAGCTGGACACACCAACAGCATCCTATCAGGCTGATCAGACCGGTCTGGGTAGCTGGACACACCAACAGCGTCAGGCTGATCAGACCGGTCTGGGTAGCTGGACACACCAACAGCATCCTATCAGGCTGATCAGACCGGTCTGGGTAGCTGGACACACCAACAGCATCAGGCTGATCAGACCGGTCTGGGTAGCTGGACACACCAACAGCGTCAGGCTGATCAGACCGGACTGGGTAGCTGGACACACCAACAGCGTCCTATCAGGCTGATCAGACCGGTCTGGGTAGCTGGACACACCAACAGCATCCTATCAGGCTGATCAGACTGGTCTGGGTAGCTGGACACACCAACAGCATCCTATCAGGCTGATCAGACCGGTCTGGGTAGCTGGACACACCAACAGCATCCTATCAGGCTGATCAGACCGGTCTGGGTAGCTGGACACACCAACAGCATCAGGCTGATCAGACCGGTCTGGGTAGCTGGACACACCAACAGCGTCCTATCAGGCTGATCAGACCGGTCTGGGTAGCTGGACACACCAACAGCGTCAGGCTGATCAGACCGGTCTGGGTAGCTGGACACACCAACAGCATCCTATCAGGCTGGAGATCTGCTGTAAACAGTGAAAGGATATACACTGAACAAAAATATAAAAGGCAACATGCAACAATTTCAAATATTTTATTGAGTTACAGTTCATACATGAAAATCAGTCAATTGAAATAAATTCATTAGGATCTAATCTATGGATTTCACATGACTGGGAATACAGACATGCATCTGTTGTCTCATGGTCTGACAAACATCGCTCTAACCAGCTTCTTCATATGCCACACCGTTCAGGTGGATGGATTATCTTGGCAAAGCAGAAATGCTCACTAACAACAGGGATGTAAACAAATTTGTACACAAAATTTTGAGCGAAATAAGGTTTTTTTTGTGTGCGTATGGAACATTTCTGGGATATTTTCTTTCAGTTCACAAAACATGTTGCGTTCATATTTTGTTTCAGTGTATTTACATATCTGCTATTCACAGTCTCGCATCATTCGAGCTAGTTAGACGTGCAACCACTGACTAACTGCAGCATACCTCTAGTCTACCAATAGATAGTGTTGTTTGGCTGTACAGCATCATTTAATAAGATGATCAATTGGTTAGCTAGGTGGATAGGACATATGAGTCAGAAAACCATTTACACGTAACAGCAGTTCATTAACAAGTCAATACACATTCAATCTTATGCAGAAATTGAGCAATCTTACGTGAACTCGGCACTGTGGCACGGTATGGGCAGCTATTAATCAATGAATTAATGGGTAATAGATTCATAGAAGAGAAAGAAGGGGCGACCTCCTACTTTGAAAGGACAGGAAGTGTTGGATGTTCACTTGACCAGACATTCCACATTTAACCCCACTCAAAAATGAAACATCGAAATATCAATACTTTCTTTTGGTGGGGGGGGGGGGGGGGGGGTTATATGCAAAAATAAAAAATGTTTTCACATTCCCGATTGCTCCATTTAAACTCACAAAAAAAGAAATGATCCAAACATACAAGGACCATAATCATACCTTAGGAATCGTTTTTAATGTTGCCCATAAAGTAGTCTTTTTTTTGGGGGGGGGGGGGGGGGGGGGGTCACCTTTGACAACATAGACACCAAAATGTTCTGTCAATTCTCCAGATCCATATTAATTCCAACGCTTTGGCTGTTGTTAAATCCCGAGCAGTATCACACCAGCCCTTAATAATCACTCGACTGTCATTTCCTCAATCAGCTGATATTGTGCGATAACGTAAATAATATATAACTAAACAACTAGAGATTAAACACGTGTGGAACAACTATTATCCATGATTATTGAAGAACCCTGTTGTTAAAGACAGTGTACATTTTTTTTGTTTTTATTAATTATATTAAAGTTACTCTCTCTGTTTGAAGTATTGGATTTTGCAATCACATACATTATTTTGGAAATGTGTGCCCATTATTAAAACTGTTTTCACACCGTAACATTGGGAGATACAAAATGTTATAAGGTCACAGTGCACTTCACATCTCCATACAAATAATTAAGAGTCCGACAGCAATATTTAGGAAATATCATAGGATCAAGGTAAATGTGTAATTCCATGTTTAAATGCTTAGTATATGATAAATAAACAAACAACAGTAGCATACATGTACAAAAGAAAGGTTGTGTTTTATGTCAAAAACAATTTCCCAAATCTGTGAAGACTCCAAGCATGACAAAGGGATTAAAGTCATTAATTATATTGAATGTGTTTCCCCCCATTATATGTTAATGTATCTATGTTCCCCCATTATATGTTAATGTATCTATGTTCCCCCATTATATGTTAATGTATCTATGTCCCCCCATTATATGTTAATTTATTACCATGAAAAATAGCTAATTGCTATCAATGACTTTGCAATGGCTCCAAACAATTGTCCACTACAGGAAACACTTATTGGTACCCTAGTTTATAGAAATTCCCACTGGTCTCTGAGAAATACCCACTGGTATCCTAGTTTAGAGAAAGGCCCACTGGTACCCTAGTTTAAAGAAAGACCCATTGGTACCCTAGTTTACAGAAAGACCCACTGATATCCTAGTTTAGAGAGAGACCCACTGGTACCCTAGAAATAACTACTGGTGCCCAAGTTTAGAGAAAGACCCACTGGTACCCTAGCAATAACTACTGGTACCCTAGTTTAGAGAAAGACCCACTGGTACCCAAGAAATAACTATTGGTACTCTAATTTACAGAAAGACCCACTGGTACCCTAGAAATAACTACTGGTATCCTAGTTTAGAGAAAGACCCACTGGTACCCTAGAAATAACTACTGGTACCCTAGTTTATAGAAATACCCACCGGTACCCTAGCTTAGAGAAAGACCCACTGGTACCTTAGTTTAGAGAAAGACCCACTGATACCCTACTTTAGAGAAAGGCCCACTGGTACCCTAGTTTATAGAAAGACCCACTGGTACCCTAGTTTAGAGAAAGACCCACTGATACCCTAGTTTAGAGAAAGACCCACTGATACACTAGTTTAGAGAAAGACCCACTGGTACCCTAGTTTAGAGAAAGACCCACTGGTACCCTAGTTTAGAGAAAGACCCACTGGTACCCTAGTTTAGAGAAAGACCCACTGATACACTAGTTTAGAGAAAGACCCACTGGTACCCTAGTTTAGAGAAAGACCCACTGGTACCCTAGTTTAGGGAAAGACCCACTGGTACCCTAGTTTAGAGAAAGACCCACTGGTACCCTAGTTTAGAGAAAGACCCACTGATACCCTAGTTTATAGAAGTACTCACATTCACAAGCTAAAACCAAACCAATTGAATGTTTTTAGAAAAATCTATTTTTTTGAGCTTGGATTTTAAATCCTGCAACAGTGGAAAATATGTGTTTTACAAACACGGTGTGACTAAGCTGACAAGCACACATAAAACGAAGCAAATGGCTAAATATGACACGCCAAAAAATGTAAAAACAGGGACAGGTAGTATAGCCCAATTTCCAATACTTATAATGACTGGTCTAATTCACCTAGATGGGCCTCAGAGACTGAAAGGCAGACAGACGGAGTCACACTCCATTATATCAAACTGCTCATGATAGATGGCTAGGACCTGGCCTAGACTGAGACAGGACAGATAGATGGCTAGGACCTGGCCTAGACAGGACAGATAGATGGCTAGGACCTGGCCTAGACTGAGACAGGACAGATAGATGGCTAGGACCTGGCCTAGACAGGACATATAGATGGCTAGGACCTGGCCTAGACTGGACAGATAGATGGCTAGGACCTAGCCTAGACAGGACAGATAGATGGCTAGGACCTGGCCTAGACTGAGACAGGACAGATAGATGGCTAGGACCTGGCCTAGACTGAGACAGATAGATAGATGGCTAGGACCTGGCCTAGACAGGACAGATAGATGGCTAGGACCTGGCCTAGACAGGACAGATAGATGGCTAGGACCTGGCCTAGACTGAGACAGGACAGATAGATGGCTATGACCTGGCCTAGACTGAGACAGGACAGATAGATGGCTAGGACCTGGCCTAGACAGGACAGATAGATGGCTAGGACCTGGCCTAGACAGGACAGATAGATGGCTAGGACCTGGCCTAGACTGAGACAGGACAGATAGATGGCTAGGACCTGGCCTAGACTGAGACAGGACAGATAGATGGCTAGGACCTGGCCTAGACTGAGACAGGACAGATAGATGGCTAGGACCTGGCCTAGACAGGACAGATAGATGGCTAGGACCTGGCCTAGACTGAGACAGGACAGATAGATGGCTAGGACCTGGCCTAGACTGAGACAGGACAGATAGATGGCTAGGACCTGGCCTAGACAGGACAGATAGATGGCTAGGACCTGGCCTAGACAGGACAGATAGATGGCTAGGACCTGGCCTAGACTGAGACAGGACAGATAGATGGCTAGGACCTGGCCTAGACTGAGACAGGACAGATAGATGGCTAGGACCTGGCCTAGACTGAGACAGGACAGATAGATGGCTAGGACCTGGCCTAGACTGAGACAGATAGATGGCTAGGACCTGGCCTAGACTGAGACAGGACAGAAAGATGGCTAGGACCTGGCCTAGACAGGACAGATAGATGGCTAGGACCTGGCCTAGACAGGACAGATAGATGGCTAGGACCTGGCCTAGACAGGACAGATAGATGGCTAGGACCTGGCCTAGACAGGACAGATAGATGGCTAGGACCTGGCCTAGACAGGACAGATAGATGGCTAGGAACTAGCCTAGACTGAGACAGATAGATAGATGGCTAGGACCTGGCCTAGACTGAGACAGGACAGATAGTTAAGTTAGAGGACGCCTAGCGCTGCTGAACTAATCGTTTAGGATCTGCGATAAGAGAGCAGTATATCAACTCTACAAAGGATACCCTGGTCTGACAGGATGGATCTGCGATAAGAGAACAGTATATCAACTCTACAAAGGATACCCCGGTATGACAGGATGGCACCCTATTCCCTTTATAGTGCACTACCTTTGACCAGAATCCCCTCCCAAATGGCACCCTATCCCCTTTATAGTCCACTACTTTTGACCAGGGCAGATAGGTCTGTACACATGATATCCAGGTCTACAGGCCAGAAAGACAATCTTAATAGGGTCTACTTTACGGAGAGAGTCACGACCAATAGACACATCCTGTCTGAGAGAGAGAGAGAGAGAGAGAGAGAGAGAGAGAGAGAGAGAGAGAGAGAGAGAGACTCTGATCCATTGGCTGATTATAAGTGTCTCGTGAAGTGGGGGCAACACATACCACTGATCTGATGTTATATATAGCCTGCTAGCAGAGTGGGGGAAAGGAACAATGACCCTCTGAATGTCTCATTTATGGATGTCCTTCAAACAGAGTTTCTAAACAGTAGGCTACTGTAACGACTAGCTGTAACATCTGCTTCCAGCTCACACTGTCAAACACCAATATCCCCTGAACGCAGCTCACTCTCCAGATCCCAATCACCTGAATTCTATTCACCTGTTCACACACACCTGTATGTCATTATCACACACTACTTAGTTCAGTTCTTTGCACCCCATCACTGTGAGGTATTGCCTGATCTCCTGGACGACGTTACTAGCCTTTTCCCTGCTTGTACTGTTGCCCTTTTGGACCCCCAGTATATGACCTTCTGCCTGCCCCTGGACCCAGCTACCTGCCTCCTCCTGTGTATGACCTTCTGCCTGCCCCGGGACCCAGCTACCTGCCTCCTCCTGTGTATGACCTTCTGCCAGCTACCTGCCTCCTCCTGCGGTCCTTTACCTATAAACACCTGCCGCGCCCTGCGCTTGAAACCAGCTCTGTCTCCCATCGTGTTCATTACACAAGCCTACACGTGAGCTTTCCTCACGTGATGTCAAATGTTTCCCTCCATTTCTTCCACGTGAACCTCGTTTGCTACAAAGTTTGTTGCTGCCAACATGTTTGCTAACCTGACTATGATATCTATTGTCCCATCAAACGCTGTGTTTTGTAATATTAATAACAAATACCAAAGTCTAGCTATCTTTATGATGTATTTAAAATGTTGCTAAAGCCTCATATTTGTTTGGTAATCGCTCATATTTCCCTCCGTTTCTTCCCACACAAATGGACTAATCTTTTGCTATAAACATTGTTGATTTGTCTACTCATTTTTGACCTATGGCTCGTTAGTCCCTGATGAACATTATGCTCTGTGTCATGTAAAAAAGTCTGAATCATATCATGTGTTTAGAAATGTAAAACTTTATATTTATTTTGCTTTGCTAATAGTGAAACTGTAGTACTCACCAGTTCTCTGAAGTTGTGAACTGACTTCTAGGTATTTATTTTGCTTTGCTAATAGCGAAACAGTAGTACTCACCAGTTCTCTGAAGTTGTGAACTGACTTCTAGGTATTTATTTTGCTTTGCTAATAGCGAAACAGTAGTACTCACCAGTTCTCTGAAGTTGTGAACTGACTTCTAGGTATTTATTTTGCTTTGCTAATAGCGAAACTGTAGTACTCACCAGTTCTCTGAAGTTGTGAACTGACTTCTAGGTATTTATTTTGCTTTGCTAATAGCGAAACTGTAGTACTCACCAGTTCTCTGAAGTTGTGAACTGACTTCTAGGTATTTATTTTGCTTTGCTAATAGCGAAACTGTAGTACTCACCAGTTCTCTGAAGTTGTGAACTGACTTCTAGGTATTTATTTTGCTTTGCTAATAGCGAAACTGTAGTACTCACCAGTTCTCTGAAGTTGTGAACTGACTTCTAGGTATTTATTTTGCTTTGCTAATAGCGAAACTGTAGTACTCACCAGTTCTCTGAAGTTGTGAACTGACTTCTAGGTATTTATTTTGCTTTGCTAATAGTGAAACTGTAGTACTCACCAGTTCTCTGAAGTTGTGAACTGACTTCTAGGTATTTATTTTTGCTTTGCTAATAGCGAAACTGTAGTACTCACCAGTTCTCTGAAGTTGTGAACTGACTTCTAGGTATTTATTTTGCTTTGCTAATAGCGAAAGTGTAGTACTCACCAGTTCTCTGAAGTTGTGAACTTCTAGGTCAGAGTCAGCTTTAGGGCAGAATGCCTTTATTTGGTTTCTCTGATTTCAGGGGTGTTTCCCAAGTTTATTGTAAAATGTTTATTTCATTTTGGTAAACGACATATTAGTATTGACCATTCTCATGTAAATGTAGTAATATTATTGCCTGTAAAGTGTGCTAGGACTATTCAATTATAATTGACCTGTTTAGAGGTGTAAATGGTTTATTGAGAATATATGTGTTTAAAGGGGAATGGTTTATGCCAGGTTAGGGCAGGTGCCAGAGTGAGACAGATGAGAAAAGTACGCCCAGAAAGACCTCGTTTTTCCCTTTGACTGTGTTTGTGGCCATCATCCCCAACCCCCCCAGTACATTGCTCTTTTCCAGCCCGCCAGAGAGTGTCATGCTTTGGGCGTTACAGCTGTGCTTACAGCGCTGGCAGAGTAGCTGAAGGACAGGGAGCTATCCGTGGTGCTGAACTGAACTGCAGCCGAAGGGGAGGGATCTATCCATGGTGCTGAACCGAAGGGGAGGGATCTATCCATGGTGCTGAACCGAAGGGGAGGGATCTATCCATGGTGCTGAACCGAAGGGGAGGGATCTATCCATGGTGCTGAACCGAAGGGGAGGGATCTATCCATGGTGCTGAACCGAAGGGGAGGGATCTATCCATGGTGCTGAACCGAAGGGGAGGGATCTATCCATGGTGCTGAACCGAAGGGGAGGGATCTATCCATGGTGCTGAACCGAAGGGGAGGGATCTATCCATGGTGCTGAACCGAAGGGGAGGGATCTATCCATGGTGCTGAACCGAAGGGGAGGGATCTATCCATGGTGCTGAACTGAAGGGGAGGGATCTATCCATGGTGCTGAACCGAAGGGGAGGGATCTATCCATGGTGCTGAACCGAAGGGGAGGGATCTATCCATGGTGCTGAACCGAAGGGGAGGGATCTATCCATGGTGCTGAACCGAAGGGGAGGGATCTATCCATGGTGCTGAACTGAAGGGGAGGGATCTATCCATGGTGCTGAACCGAAGGGGAGGGATCTATCCATGGTGCTGAACTGAAGGGGAGGGATCTATCCATGGTGCTGAACCGAACTGCAGCTGTTTGTCTCGGGGCCTCCGCCTCGGAGAAATAAAGCAGTCCCTGGGCCTAAAAACGCCACTCTGCCTCTGCGTCAGAGGAAGCTCCCCTTGTCTCTCGTCAGAATGCTCTACGCATACAGATGAATGAAAAGTAACGTTGGGCTCTATAGGTAATAGGCAGTGCTACGGTGTGATTTGGGACACGGCCAAGTGTATATATGTATATGAATACGTTATGGTTCTCTATGTATATCTAAACAACATGTTTTGAGCTGCTATGTTCTTCCCTCTTGTCACTATCAATGGACGCATTGATGATGCTAGTACAGACGCTCTCTTTTGAAACTATAACAAAAAGACAGGTTGATTTCAAACAAAGATCAAGAGGTCCTGGAAAGCCTTGTATAACTTGGAGGAGGTGTAGTAGGGGTGTGTGTGTGTGTGTGTGTGTGTGTGTGTGTGTGTGTGTGTGTGTGTGTGTGTGTGTGTTTAGAAACCCCAGAGACTTGCCATGAAAGCAGCTGTTCACCTCGTTTGGTCCATTAAGACTCGAGAGATCAACATGACAAATACGAGTCTCCTGGGTGTGAGGAAACAACCACACACACATACACACACACACACACACACACACACACACACACACACACACACACACACACACACACACACACACACACACACACACACACACACACACACACACACACACACACACACACACTTAGACAGAGCAAGTGTAGGTTACGTCAACTTTGTCCATGAATAACCAATGGCACCCAACTGAAAGATGAAAAGAGTGTGAGCAGCGCTACCATCATCCGTTGTCCTGCCGCCATGAGCTCCCATTAAGGTTACAGCCCGTTGCATCAGGGCCACACAACACGATAGCCTAAAGACCAGGCTTGATTAACTATCTGGAACTGGAGACTGGAGCGGTAAATTCAGAAGAAAAGAGAGAAGCAAGACAAGGATGAAACGTGATGCTCAAGAAGGCAAGCCGGCGGGCCGTGTGGGCAGGCATGTGGGTGTATTGGCTTGATGGTGTCATGCGAGAGGGGACTGACAACTTACCTAATATCGTCAAGCTGGCACACGCCTCTGCTGCGGTTAACGTCGATACACATACAGCGGCCTGATTGGTGGGACGTCAACTGCAATCTTCCTGATCAGTCTTTTCACCTCCTTTACCTCCCCCATCTCCTATCCTCCTCCCTTCCTCCCTCCCCATCTCCTATCCTCCTCCCTTCCTCCCTCCCCATCTCCTATCCTCCTCCCTCCCTCCCTCCCCCTCTCCTATCCTCCTCCCTCCTCATCTCCTATCCTCCTCTCTCTCTCCCTCCCTCCCCATCTCCTATCCTCCTCTCTCTTTCCCTCCCTCCCTTCCTCCCTCTCTTCCTCCCTCCCTCCTTTTCCCCAGTTCTATCTATCCTCTTGGTTCTATCTATCCTCTTGGTTCTATCCAGCCTCTTGGTTCTATCCAGCCTCTTGGTTCTATCCAGCCTCTTGGTTCTATCTATCCTCTTGGTTCTATCCAGCCTCTTGGTTCTATCCATCCTCTTGGTTCTATCCATCCTCTTGGTTCTATCCATCCTCTTGGTTCTATCCATCCTCTTGGTTCTATCCAGCCTCTTGGTTCTATCCATCCTCTTGGTTCTATCCAGCCTCTTGGTTCTATCCATCCTCTTGGTTCTATCTATCCTCTTGGTTCTATCTATCCTCTTGGTTCTATCCAGCCTCTTGGTTCTATCCATCCTCTTGGTTCTATCCAGCCTCTTGGTTCTATCTATCCTCTTGGTTCTATCCATCCTCTTGGTTCTATCCAGCCTCTTGGTTCTATCTATCCTCTTGGTTCTATCCATCCTCTTGGTTCTATCCAGCCTCTTGGTTCTATCCAGCCTCTTGGTTCTATCTATCCTCTTGGTTCTATCCAGCCTCTTGGTTCTATCTATCCTCTTGGTTCTATCCAGCCTCTTGGTTCTATCTAATACTGTATTGAGCCGGGAGTCCGTGGGGACCGTGGTATTGAGCCGGGAGTCCGTGGGGACCGTGGTATTGAGCCGGGAGTCCGTGGGGACTGTGGTATTGAGCCGGGAGTCCGTGGGGACCTTGGTATTGAGACGGGAGTCCGTGGGGACTGTGGTTGTGTACGAGGTGGGATAGAGCACCGCTGATGTCAACTCGACTCAGTGTAAATTGCGTCATAAACGTTTCACACCTTGTCATCAAGTCACTGCGTAATCTAACGGTATATAGGCCACGGAGGAACGGCACTAAATGATTAGATTAAGTTAATTGGACGTCAGAAAATCTATAGCTTGGTAAAGTCAAAACTGATTAAATAAAATATCGGCCTATCCAATTGTGCTATAGCCTACAAAAAGGCGCCACCTCATAACAAACAAGTCTTAAATTCCATCATTACCTTATGATAAAAGGGGCATCTATCAGATGTGTTGTGACCACAAGCAACAGGACCATACATCACAGGTTGACCTTACAACTGGCCAGCCTATGAAATCAAATAGATCAGTAACGGTATTCCACTTATTTTCTCTCTAATAGTCAATTATCTAAAAGAGAAGATGTGGACTGCTAATTTACAGGCTCCAGCTGCATACAGAATCCCACGGTCTCCACTGCTGCTGTGATGTATGGAGAGAGTTAGGCTCTGGTGATGTATGGAGAGAGTTAGGCTCTGGTGATGTATGGAGAGAGTTAGACTCTGTGATGTATGGAGAGAGTTAGACTCTGGTGATGTATAGAGAGAGTTAGACTCTGTGATGTGATGTATGGAGAGAGTTAGACTCTGGTGATGTATAGAGAGAGTTAGACTCTGTGATGTGATGTATAGAGAGAGTTAGACTCTGTGATGTGATGTATGGAGAGAGTTAGGCTCTGTGATGTATGTAGAGAGTTAGGCTCTGGTGATGTATAGAGAGAGTTAGACTCTGTGATATGATGTATGGAGAGAGTTAGGCTCTGTGATGTGATGTATGGAGAGAGTTAGACTGTCATGTATGGAGAGAGTTAGACTCTGTGATGTGATGTATGGAGAGAGTTAGGCTCTGTGATGTGGTGTATGGAGAGAGTTAGACTCTGTGATGTATGGAGAGAGTTAGGCTCTGTGATGTATGGAGAGAGTTAGACTCTGTGATGTATGGAGAGAGTTAGACTCTGTGATGTATGGAGAGAATTAGACTCTGTGATGTATGGAGAGAGTTAGACTATGTGATGTGATGTATGGAGAGAGTTAGACTCTGTGATGTATGGAGAGAGTTAGACTATGTGATGTGATGTATGGAGAGAGTTAGGCTCTGTGATGTATGGAGAGAGTTAGACTCTGGTGATGTATGGAGAGAGTTAGGCTCTGTGATGCGATGTATGGAGAGAGTTAGACTCTGTGATGTATGGAGAGAATTAGACTCTGTGATGTATGGAGAGAGTTAGACTCTGTGATGTATGGAGAGAGTTAGGCTCTGTGATGTATGCAGAGAGTTAGGCTCTGTGATGTGATGTATGGAGAGAGTTAGGCTCTGTGATGTGATGTATGGAGAGAGTTAGGCTCTGAGATGTGATGTATGGAGAGAGTTAGACTCTGTGATGTGATGTATGGAGAGAGTTAGGCTCTGTGATGTGATGTATGGAGAGAGTTAGACTCTGTGATGTGATGTATGGAGAGAGTTAGACTCTGTGCTCTGTAGAGATCTACTAGCCAGTGTAGTGTGAGGCTCTGGTGCCGCTCCATGGGAAGACGGGGTAACTGCTGCTGGTGGCTGGCAACACTACAGAGGGGGGGATGATTCTCATGACACATGGACACTCTCTTTACAATATCCGTTATGAACAGCCGTCGTTATTGGTGTTTTACAATATGAAACACTGCTTTTGGAAATGACGGCATTTGGGATAGGGTATGTTTTTGTCATTACTCTTTTACTCCCCACAGAGGTAGAACATGTCTATATGAAAATGACACTATCCACGACACTATAGAGTCAAGCCTCATACTGTGGATATAACAGGGCTATAAACCATTGGTTAAGAATCCAGCAATTGAAGGTATCGACGGAGAGTCGTTTTGTTATCAGGTTGGTCACTAGAAACACGTGTCGATTATGGACGTTTGAAAATCAGTCCTGAGCACATTAGTGCTCACCCCAAAAAAATAAAAAATTTAAGTTATGCACAGCATTGGGCTCTAATTCACAACGCTCAGGGGCAGAGCAGCCTCCTTAGATTACTGCATCAAGGAAGTTCACTATTGTCTAGCAAGCAGGTAGAGTACTTGATGATGATACTAAATGGAAAAAGCACTTAAAAAAAATAAAAAATCTTATTAGTTTAATTCATTGCCCAAACCATAGCCTTAAACCCTTAACCACTCGGGAATGAATACCAATACTTCACTTTTGAGTTGTTTCTGTTTTAACCCTGTAACCACGCAGGATGAACCCTGTAACCACGCAGGATGAAGCCTGTAACCACGCAGGATGAACCCTGTAACCACGCAGGATGAAGCCTGTAACCACGCAGGATGAAGCCTGTAACCACGCAGGATGAAGCCTGTAACCACGCAGGATGAAGCCTGTAACCACGCAGGATGAACCCTGTAACCACGCAGGATGAACCCTGTAACCACGCAGGATGAACCCTGTAACCACGCAGGATGAAGCCTGTAACCACGCAGGATGAACCCTGTAACCACGCAGGATGAAGCCTGTAACCACGCAGGATGAACCCTGTAACCACGCAGGATGAACCCTGTAACCACGCAGGATGAAGCCTGTAACCACGCAGGATGAACCCTGTAACCACGCAGGATGAACCCTGTAACCACGCAGAATTAGCGGGTAGAAAATCTCGACGTTTTATTCAATTACGTCAAAATCCCGAAGTGAAACTTGAGATCAAGTCGCAGTAAGTTAGTCAATGATGGTGACGGACCATAGGGACCAATTAGCGTTTCGTTGGGGACAGCTTCAGAGGGACAATGAACTGGGTGGGAGTTTGTGGAAGCTAAGCTATCTAGATCTGAGTCTCATAGAAATAAAAAATAAACAAAATCAATCGTATTCTATGAATCTGAGCGACGCAGAGGACGTGTGTGATGCAAAGCCAAGAAACAAACCGATCATTGTGTCCACGTTGAGCACATCCACAGAATCATCGGTTAGTGTTGGACAACTGGATCCATGGTGGTAAATGTAGGTGAATGTTTAATAATAACATATCCAATCCTCGACAGGAACTGAGGTCTCTCCTCTCTAGACAGGAGCGATGTATAATATGGCAAAGCAACGTTTATGATGACGCAATGCAACAAACAAGAACAACAACAACAAAAGGTGTATTTATTGATGACGACGCTAAAACGGCCATTGCGATGCATTAATTACTGTGTTATTAGAGGCGCGTTGTATAACCACCCGCTGTGGAGCACGTGACTGTGTGGAGGTGCATCCCAAATTGCACTCTATTCACGATAGTGCACTCATTTTGACCAGAGCCCTGTACACTATAGATAATACGGTACCATTTTGGGACCAAAAAAAAAACTATATCGAAGTAACCGTCTGAACTTTCATCCTATGATATCCTTGGCTCCCTCTAAAAATAGTTCCAGTATCCATATTGTCATGATACCAAGCGAGACAGCGATAAAACTGGGGGGTTGTCACTTTACCCCACCACCAAAAAAAACCCAAACTGGTTCCATTTACAACGTCTATTGCAGCTGCCCACTTTCAGACACAACACCTAAACAACGGGAAATAGACTAACCACTGCACACCTGAGAAAATGTCACCATATGTAGAAACTAATGTGTTTGAATGCCGAGGGTAGTAGGAAGGACTGTAAAGCCCTATTATGGCAACTGCACATTTATTTCAACATGCAAATCGTAGTTATAAATCCATACCAAATGTACTTGTACAAATGCTCTCAATGCGCCCACTCCTACCTCCCTCCCCCCAAAACACACACACACACACACACACACACACACACACACACACACACTTATGTCCGGCTTTCGTACTTATACTATAATGTCTGAAGTTTTCTGATAGAATCAGGACCCGCGGACAGCTCAGGGACAATAACCCCATTGCTTTTACTTGCGGAGAGCGTTAATAAGGCAAATCAGAGATCAAAATAAATGTAAAAAACTACTTGTAGGCGAAGTTATACTATTCATGAGATTGCTAAAATAAAAGAATGATGAGAAACACTCAATACACATAATTACATCACGACATACACACGCTCAGAGCCGCGCTCCCGTGACCACTTAACCGATTCACTGGCGTCTCTAGCAGCGCTAAAAAACGGTGTAGCCTATCTGTCACCACAGACTCAAGCCCACTCCGTTATGACTAACAGTTCAGAGGGGTTTTATCTTTTCGCTCGCCATCCTCATACCTCTCTTCTTTCCCGTGAAAAAAACACACAATTCGATTATGAAATGCGATGCTGCTCGTGTCCACAGAACACCGAGAGAGAAACCACGGGAGAGAGAGAGAGAGAGAGAGAGAGAGAGAGAGAGAGAGGGGAGAGAGAGAGAGAGAGAGAGAGAGAGAGAGAGAGAGAGAGAGGGGAGAGAGAGGGGAGAGAGAGAGAGAGAGAGAGAGAGAGAGAGAGAGAGAGACAGAGAGAGGGAGAGAGAGAGAGAGACAGCTCGCTGTTCTCAGCATTCCACTGTGTCAGAAAACACGGTCGTTCACCCACAGCCACATTAACTCTCCCCCCCACCACCACCCACCCCTCCACCCCTTGGAATGAAAAGGGACATTCACTACCATCTAAATTGGTCATTTGTTATTCCGGTAGTGAGCGGGAATAACGTTCCGCTTCCTCTTCCATCATTCATTCAATATTCAACACAGTGCAGCAGCAGTAGCAGCAGTAGCAGCAGTAGTTATAGGGGGGAAACTTACCCTTAACGGGGGCTGAGGCTGCCAGTAGCCCCATAAACAACAACAGAAACCGGCTCCAATGGTGCGCTGCTACTCCCGTCTTCATTAGCGCAAAAATCCCTATTCCTTCCGCTTTCCTTGGCCCGGTCCTGGTATGCCTGCTAATACATCTGCATTCTGTCCTACGAACATGCCCGGTAATGTGTCCGGTCCCGTGCCGGTTCGAAGAGGCGGTCATGGCAGGTGTGTGTGTGTCTTCTTCTTCTTCTCGAGGGGTAGCAGGCACGTTTTATTAGACGGGTTTAATAAAGAAGATTCACTTGGTGGTGGTGTCGGCACTGAGAGAAATCCCAATGCATCGAGGCTCGGCACCGGCAACAGGACTGAACCATGTCATGCGGACCGCGGGGTTAGCAGAATCTCACCGGAGAAGGATTCTCACACCGAGGAGGAGGAGGAGGAGGAGGAGGAGAGAAAAAGCCACTCAGGCCAGACGAAGAAAAAAATAAAACAAAGTGGTGACTTATCCGCCACGAGTAAACATTCACACAAATCCCTCTTCCACTCAAAATGTTAGATTCGATTCGAGAAGATGGAATAAAAGCGAGAGATCCCTCTTTTGTTATGGTTTTTTTTCCCTACGGGACAAGTGCTGGTGTTGATGGGCCTCTTATCTATTCCCAGTTAACAATGTCGATAATTCCACATTTCACAGGTCCGTTGAACGCAGGAACGCCGTAGAAAAACGGATAAGACTATAGGTTGTCCAAATCCACCAAAACGGTTCCCTTTCAAAAGTTCCCCACCCACCAGATATTCAGAATCATTTTGATGATGTGAGAAATGAATGGATAGTTTATTTCCAGTAGACTAGGCTATCGCTGCCTTCCTAAAGCGGTACATTAAAACAAGTACTGTCTCTATATCTGCTTCTTACGCCAAGAGTCAGACTACAGACCTGCTCCCACTCTCTCTCTCTCACTCTCTCTTCTCTCCTCTCTCTTCTCTCTCTCTTTCTCTTCTTGCTCTCACTCTCTCTCTCTTTCTCTCTCTCTCTCTCTCTCACTCTGTCTCTCTTCTCTCCTCTCCTCTCTCTCTTCTCTGTCTCTCTCTTCTCTCTCTCTCTCTCTCTCTCTTCTCTCTCTCTCTCTCTCTCTCTCTCTCTCTCTCTCTCTCTCTCTCTTCTCTCTCTTCTGTCTCTCTCTCTCTCTCTCTCTCGCTCTTCTCTCTCTCACTTCTGTCTCTCTATCTCTCTTCTGTCTCTCTCTCTCTCTTCTGTCTCTCTCTTCTCTCTCTCTCTTCTCTCTCCTCTCTCTCTCTTCTCTCTCTCTTCTCTCTCTCTCTCTCTCTCTCTCTCTCTCTCTCTCTCTACCGTGCGCGCGCGCTCTGATCTGTCTCACTCTCTCTCTGGGAAAGAATAATTTCTCTTCGCAGTAATCCAGAGATAATGCTGAATTCACTGGGGATGTTGGCTTGCCAAAATAATGAATGCATTATGGCCAGCATTTATCAAATATAAGTGAAGATCTTGTTTGATTATGATAAATATATTTAGGCGGAATTTGTTTTCTTCGACACTTACGGATTGGTGTCACATGTATCCATAACCCCAAACAACTCAAGCGCTACCCCTTCCATACAGCAACATTACGCAGCTATTAGCCAATCCCCACAGCCCTTACACTTGTGACAAATAACGTATGCCTATTCAACTGTGATGTCATGGACAAAATATATCCCCTACCCTTCACACCCCAGGGGCTAATGTACCCTTTATCTCTCCACAACACTTCACATCCCAGGGGCTAATCTGCCCTATATCTCTCCACAACCCTTCACATCCCAGGGGCTAATCTGCCCTATATCTCTCCACAACCCTTCACATCCCAGGGGCTAATCTGCCCTATATCTCTCCACAAGCCTTCACATCCCAGGGGCTAATCTGCCCTATATCTCTCCACAACCCTTCACATCCCAGGGGCTAATCTGCCCTTATCTCTCCACAAGCCTTCACATCCCAGGGGCTAATCTGCCCTTTATCTCTCCACAAGCCTTCACATCCCAGGGGCTAATCTGCCCTATATCTCTCCACAACCCTTCACATCCCAGGGGCTAATCTGCCCTTTATCTCTCCACAAGCCTTCACATCCCAGGGGCTAATGTACCCTTTATCTCTCCACAACCCTTGCATATGTAACTAGTAGGGCACATAACAATCCTATGATAAATAAATCCTGCATAAACCATAAGGGTGAGGCAGTCTCATGGATATAGGCCTATCGTTGCCTGAATGATGTATCCATAACTAGTCTTAGTAACGGTATACTCCTTGCCACTCTTGTCATTTACCAAAGAGATTGACCTTTCAGTCAAACTCAACGCTCAACACCCAGACGGATTTACGGCACAGCTGCTGATTTGTTGTCGTTGGAAACGAACATTAATTGTTTCCATGACAACGTTGGCGCAAAATATAGAGTTTGAGTTTTAAAGAAAAGCAATAAAACAAAACGTGTTACGACCTGCTGCGGTCATTCCCTCGTGTTGAAAGATACCTAGAGAGGACTCGGTAATGAGAGACAAATTAAACGATATGGAAAATATTAGCCTTTACAAGATTCAATCCTGTCACGGTTGTCGTCGGTGAATGAGGACCAAAACGCAGCAGGTACGTGAATGCTCATCTTGATTTTTAATTACTCTTCAAAATGACCATACAAAATAACAAACACGAAAAACGAACGACCGACAATAACAGTCTGACTAGGCACACGGCTAAGCACAGGAACAATCACCCACAAATAACACATACAAACACACCCTAATATATGGGACTCTCAATCAAAGGCAGATAGACAACACCTGCCTTCAACTGAGAGTCCCAACCCCAATCAACCAAACATAGAAACACACACACTAGACTAACCATAGAATTAACTAAACATAAACCAAAACCCGGAAATACTAAATCAAACACCCTTTACACAAACACACCACCCCGAACCACATAAAACAAATACCCCCTGCCACGCCCTGACCAAACTACAAAACAATTAACCTTATATACTGGCCAGGACGTGACAGTACCCCCCCCTTAAAGGTGCTACCCCAGAAGCACCTTAACAAAAATAACCCCAAGCAACACCATCAAAAAGTCCCCTTTTCTAAAGGGAGGGAAGGGAGGGTGGCTGCCGTCAACGACGGCACTGTGCGACACCCCCCCTCCCCAACCCACCTATTTCTGGAGGTGGCTCTGGTTCCGGCCGTTCCAGGCTGTCGGGCCACTCTGGCATCGCCGGGGGGCAGTCGGGCCAGTCTGGCATCGCCGAGGGGCAGTCGGGCCAGTCTGGCATCGCCGAGGGGCAGTCGGGCCAGTCTGGCATCGCCGGGGGGCAGTCGGGGCAGTCTGGCAATTCGGGCCACTCCGGCAGTTCAGGGCAGTCTGGCCACTCCGGCAGTTCAGCGCAGTCTGGCCACTCCGGCAGTTCAGCGCAGTCTGGCCACTCCGGCAGTTCAGGGCAGTCTGGCCACTCCGGCAGTTCAGGGCAGTCTGGCCACTCCGGCAGTTCAGGGCAGTCTGGCCACTCCGGCAGTTCAGCGCAGTCTGGCCACTCCGGCAGTTCAGGGCAGTCTGGCCACTCCGGCAGTTCAGGGCAGTCTGGCCACTCGGGCAGTTCAGCGCAGAGTCTAGCCACTCCGGCAGTTCAGCGCAGTCTGGCCACTCCGGCAGTTCAGCGCAGTCTGGCCACTCCGGCAGTTCAGCGCAGTCTGACCTCTCTGGTGACTGTTGACTGGCCGGCAGCTCTGACGACTGTTGACTGGCGGGCAGCTCTGACGACTGTTGACTGGCGGGCAGCTCTGACGACTGTTGACTGGCGGGCAGCTCTGACGACTGTTGACTGGCGGGCAGCTCTGACGACTGTTGACTGGCGGGCAGCTCTGACGACTGTTGACTGGCGGGCAGCTCTGACGACTGTTGACTGGCGGGCAGCTCTGGACGACTGTTGACTGGCGGGCAGCTCTGACGACGACTGTTGACTGGCGGGCAGCTCTGACGACGACTGTTGACTGGCGGGCAGCTCTGACGACGACTGTTGACTGGCGGGCAGCTCTGACGACGACTGTTGACTGGCGGGCAGCTCTGACGACGACTGTTGACTGGCGGGCAGCTCTGACGACGACTGTTGACTGGCGGGCAGCTCTGACGACGACTGTTGACTGGCGGGCAGCTCTGACGACGACTGTTGACTGGCGGGCAGCTCTGACGACGACTGTTGACTGGCGGGCAGCTCTGACGACGACTGTTGACTGGCGGGCAGCTCTGACGACGACTGTTGACTGGCGGGCAGCTCTGACGACGACTGTTGACTGGCGGGCAGCTCTGACGACGACTGTTGACTGGCGGGCAGCTCTGATGATGACTGTTGACTGGCGGGCAGCTCTGATGATGACTGTTGACTGGCGGGCTGACGCACTATAATCCTGGTGCGTGGTGCTGGTACCGGATATACCAGCTTATGAACACGCACCTCCAGGCTAGTGCGGGGAGCGGGAACAGGACGAGTCGGACTGGGTTGACGCACTTCCGGGTCCGCACGAGAGACAGGAGCTGGAAACCCAGGGCTATGGAGGCGCACAGTCGGTCTAGATCTTACCTCCTGCACAACCCGCCTTGGCAGGACGGAACTAGTAGCCCTGTACGAGCGGGGTGCTCGTACAGGGCAGACTGGGCTGTGCAGGGGCCTGATGGTAGCCGTGCGTAGAGCGGGAGTTGGGTAGCCTGGTCCTCGGAGGCGTACCGGCGACCAGATGCGCTGCGCAGGCATCCTCCTACCAGGCTGGATGCCCGCCCTAGCACGGCACCTGCGAGGGGCTGGAATAACGTGCACCGGACTGTGCGTGCGTATGGGTGAGATAGTGCGCTCCTCAGCGAAACATAGCGCTCTCCACCCCATACGCTCCTCCATATAACCACGGGTAGCTGGCTTCCGGCTCTTCTTACGCCTAGCCAAACTACCCGTGTGCCCCCCCAAAAAAAATTCTTGGGGGTGCCTCTCGTGCATCTCCTTCAGCGCGTCCACTCTGGCCTCATACCACCGCCTCTCTGCCTTGGCTGCCTCAATTTCCCACTGCGGGCGGCGATAATCCCCAGCCTGATGCCAGGGTCCGGCCCCGTCCAGAACTTCCTCCCAAGTCCACTTCTCCCGCCAGTCCAACTCGAACTCCGTCTGCTCCTTCCTCTGCTGCTTGGTCCTTTGGTGGTGGGTGATTCTGTCACGGTTGTCGTCGGTGAATGAGGACCAAAACGCAGCAGGTACGTGAATGCTCATCTTGATTTTTAATTATCTTCAAAATGAACGTACAAAATAACAAACACGAAAAACGAACGACCGACAATAACAGTCTGACTAGGCACACGGCTAAGCACAGAACAATCACCCACAAATAACACATACAAACACACCCTAATATATGGGACTCTCAATCAAAGGCAGATAGACAACACCTGCCTTCAACTGAGAGTCCCAACCCCAATCAACCAAACATAGAAACACACACACTAGACTAACCATAGAATTAACTAAACATAAACCAAAACCCGGAAATACTAAATCAAACACCCTTTACACAAACACACCACCCCGAACCACATAAAACAAATACCCTCTGCCACGTCCTGACCAAACTACAAAACAATTAACCTTATATACTGGCCAGGACGTGACAAATCCAAAGACGTTTGCTTCAGTTGCTTCTCATTATTCGATCATAAGAGGATAAAGAAACGCAAACACACTGGGCACATTATTCCTCGAACAAAGGCAGGCTATGCTGATCAGCATGAATTGATTACATTTAAAATATATATACTGTAAATGTAATCAATTGTAATATATATATATATATATATGTTTCTTTCAGTTATTTTATTTGTCTCTCTGTTTTATTAACATATGGAGTCTAGACAGGCTACTTTAGTCAACTTTCTGAATGGACAGAGAGAATTAGCGAACTCTCACACACCTTAAAATGTCTCAACGATAAAACATTGATCACTCGTGCTTGTCTACCAAATGTATAGGTGTCGCCATAGGCCTAATATTTCAATTTAGGAAATGTGATCTTATGTCACGTCCTGGCCAGTATAAGGATAATTGTTTTTGTAGTTTGGTCAGGACGTGGCAGAGGGTATTTGTTTTATGTGGTTCGGGGTGGTGTGTTTGTGTAAAGGGTGTTTGATTTAGTATTTCCGGGTTTTTGGTTGATGGTCTATGTGTTTGTATTCTATGGTTAGTCTGGTGTGTGTGTTTCTATGTTTGGTTGATTGGGGTTGGGACTCTCAGTTGAAGGCAGGTGTTGTCTATCTGCCTTTGATTGAGAGTCCCATATATTAGGGTGTGTTTGTATGTGTTATTTGTGGGTGATTGTTCTGTGCTTAGCCGTGTGCCTAGTCAGACTGTTATTGTCGTTCGTTCGTTTTTCGTGTTTGTTATTTTGTATGTTCATTTTGAGAGTAATTAAAAATCAAGATGAGCATTCACGTACCTGCTGCGTTTTGGTCCTCATTCACCGACGACAACCGTGACATCTTAATCATTATTCAAAGTTAGACGTCCCTCCTACTGAAAATCATCCAGCTGACTTGAGCTGCCGGACAGCGCAAATGCACTTGATAAGCTTTTAATGATTAGCAAGTCTTTATTTTTTCTTTCTGTGGTGCCTCAGACAAAAACATGTGTTTTGTCTCTCGCTTACACAGGTGGTGGTTGCTTAATTTACACGTCATTACTGTACCCTTCTTGTGCAATGCATGTTATCTCCGCTGGCATCGCCACAGGCCTCTCTCTCTCTTCCATCCTCTCTCTCTCTCTTCCATCCCCTCTCTCTCTCTTCCATCCCCTCTCTCTCTCTTCCATCCCCTCTCTCTCTCTCTCTCTTCCATCCCCTCTCTCTCTCTTCCATCCCCTCTCTCTCTCTTCCATCCCCCTCTCTCTCTCTCTCTCTCTCTTCCATCCCCTCTCTCTCTCTTCCATCCCCTCTCTCTCTCTTCCATCCCCTCTCTCTCTCTCTCTTCCATCCCCTCTCTCTCTCTCTCTTCCATCCCCTCTCTCTCTCTCTCTTCCATCCCCTCTCTCTCTCTCTCTTCCATCCCCTCTCTCTCTCTCTCTTCCATCCCCTCTCTCTCTCTCTCTTCCATCCCCTCTCTCTCTCTTCCATCCCCTCTCTCTCTCTTCCATCCCCTCTCTCTCTCTCTCTTCCATCCCCTCTCTCTCTCTCTCTTCCATCCCCTCTCTCTCTCTCTCTCTTCCATCCCCTCTCTCTCTCTCTCTTCCATCCCCTCTCTCTCTCTCTCTTCCATCCCCTCTCTCTCTCTCTCTCTTCCATCCCCTCTCTCTCTCTCTCTCTTCCATCCCCTCTCTCTCTCTCTCTTCCATCCTCTCTCTCTCTCTCTTCCATCCCTCTCTCTCTCTCTTCCATCCTCTCTCTCTCTCTCTCTTCCATCCCCTCTCTCTCTCTCTCTTCCATCCCTCTCTCTCTCTCTCTTCCATCCCCTCTCTCTCTCTCTCTTCCATCCCCTCTCTCTCTCTCTCTTCCATCCCCTCTCTCTCTCTCTCTTCCATCCCCTCTCTCTCTCTCTCTTCCATCCCCTCTCTCTCTCTTCCATCCCCTCTCTCTCTCTCTTCCATCCCCTCTCTCTCTCTTCCATCCCCTCTCTCTCTCCATCCTCCTCTCTCTCTCTCTCTCTCTTCCATCCCCTCTCTCTCTCTCTCTTCCATCCCCTCCTCTCTCTCTCTCTCTTCCATCCCCTCTCTCTCTCTCTCTTCCATCCCCTCTCTCTCTCTCTCTTCCATCCCCTCTCTCTCTCTCTCTTCCATCCCCTCTCTCTCTCTCTCTTCCATCCCCTCTCTCTCTCTCTCTTCCATCCCCTCTCTCTCTCTCTCTTCCATCCCCTCTCTCTCTCTCTCTCTTCCATCCCCTCTCTCTCTCTCTCTCTTCCATCCCCTCTCTCTCTCTCTCTCTTCCATCCCCTCTCTCTCTCTCTCTCTTCCATCCCCTCTCTCTCTCTCTCTCTTCCACTCTCTCTCTCTCTCTTCATCCCCTCTCCTCTTCCATCCCTCTCTCTCTCTCTCTCTCTTCCATCCCCTCTCTCTCTCTCTCTCTCTTCCATCCTCTCTCTCTCTTCCATCCCCTCTCTCTCCATCCCCTCTCTCTCTCTCTCTCTCTTCATCCCCTCTCTCTCTCTCTCTTCCATCCCCTCTCTCTCTCTCTCTCTCTTCCATCCTCTCTCTCTCTCTCTCTTCCATCCCCTCTCTCTCTCTCTCTCTCTTCCATCCTCTCTCTCTCTCTCTCTCTTCCATCCCCTCTCTCTCTCTCTCTTCCATCCCCTCTCTCTCTCTCTCTCTCTCTTCCATCCTCTCTCTCTCTCTCTCTCTCATCCATCTCCTCTCTCTCTCTCTCTTCCATCCCCTCTCTCTCTCTCTCTCTCTTCCATCCCCTCTCTCTCTCTCTCTCTCTCTTCCATCCCCTCTCTCTCTCTCTCTCTCTCTCTCCATCCTCTCTCTCTCTCTCTCTCTCTTCCATCCCCTCTCTCTCTCTCTCTCTCTCTTCCATCCCCTCTCTCTCTCTATTACTCTTATAACAATTCAAACATTGCAGAGTTCACAAAGAACTTATGGTGAAGTTTAAATCGCCAGAGCTCTGGTGTGATGTGATGGTAAATAATAATAATAATAAACAGGAATTCTCTATCCTCCCTGCTGCACAATGTTTATGTTACAATGAGATGTTTGATGTCAAAATGCCCAATGCTAGAATGTTTACAATACAATTTAGGAAATGGTTTAAAAAAAATTCAAATATGTCTAATTTGCATAAACATAGTGATTGGAGGATAGCTGTGAGGCTTATCGAATCAGGATCAAATAATCTAATATCCTGGAGCTCATTGATGATATAATGTTAATATTTGAATATTGCCCGAAAGGCCAGTGGCAAGGAGTGAAATGTTCGCTAAAGATATTGGTAATCAGGCTAATCTACAACCCCCTTCACACCTCAAAGGCTATCATTCATTTATATATAAACCTATACAGCTGGGATACTGTCACGGATGTAGGTCTACCATTTCCCTGGCTGGTTGTTAAATGGTTAAGGTTCAGTTTTTACTCACTAAATGTGAAACTGATGCTTTAACAATCTGAAACCGTCACCAGTAAATGTGAAATGTCAATTCCATCTCTGCATATAACAGGTAATTCGTTTTTCCCTAATGCCTTTTGTGTAGAAACTAGTTGGATATAATGCAATGTAGTCTGGCCTTCAACCCAGAATAAATAAAATATATTTAAAAATAAACACTAAATCATAAACAATACATCAGCTACATTAAAATGAATTACAAATGGGTGACAGCATGTCCCTCTGCTCTTCCCACTGAATCAATTGGCACGTGGAGCTATAGAAATAAGGCCTAGTTCTATACCGGGATTAAATGCTATATTATATTAGCATTGGGATTAAGAGTAACAATAGCATAGGAGGCTACAAATATGCGGGTGGTTGTATGGACAAGGTGTGTTGTTAGGCCCAATTAGAAAAGCCACAGTAGGCGCATGGATACGGACAAGGTGTGTGGTTAGACCCAATTAGAAAAGGTCACAGTAGGCGCATGGATACGGACAAGGTGTGTGGTTAGGCCCAATTAGAAAAGGTCACAGTAGGCGCATGGATACGGACAAGGTGTGTGGTTAGGCCCAATTAGAAAAAGCTTTGACTGAGAGTGAAAAGGCTTTGACTCCCAAGCAGGGGAGTAACTGATTACATGTAGTCTGATTAGAAGAAAAAACATATGTCAATGTAATCTGTTACATTACCAGCAAAAAAATTATGTAATCAGATTACAGAAATGATCTCGCATGACTGTTAAATTCAGAAAAGATGTTTGCGAAAGAAATACATTTAGTTTTCTCAATGACAATCAATTCAGCATTGGAAAAAAAATGTCACACAACATTTTTACCTCATTGATAATATGAACGTGATAATAGGTTTAGTCATGATAATTTATCCCACTCTGCTCAGGAAATACCTTGGACATTATATTAGTTATTTCCTTTCCCATTCAAGAGTTGTTGAACATTTTCTTGTAGGCCGATATGTCCTGTGTAAATGGAGTAACGTTAGAAAATATATTCTCTCTACCACACCAGGAATGCAAATATGGTCGTGTTGACACAGATCAACAATGGAAGGCACAATCCGCAGAATACGGTCCAGGTTGGCTTTTTAAGTAACAGCTATTCAAGCAAGAAAACAAACAAAACAGTTTATTTTTTTTTCATGTAGGCTATTTTGTTGAAAAAAGTGATATTATACTTTCATACTCTGAAGACGCCAATTATAAAAGCAGCACATTATCTGATTAAGGTTGCGTGGTCCAAACATTTCATATTAGAGTAAACACCATCCCTAAATTATGACTGTCAATATTACTTTGAATTAATATTCTTTTATATTTTCAGTCGGCCTTGACTTTAGTTTTTTTGTTATTGAAATTCCAACCAATCAAAAAGCGCAGGCAGCGTTCTTCAGAAGCGACAGTCGTGTCACCATGGTTGCAGTTTATGCCTTTTTGTTATTTTTTATTTTATTTCATTGCCATTCAAATTAAAAAACAAATTCAAACCCAAACACATTCCAATCAATAACGTTCATCATTAATTCATCCTATGGATCTGAAAAGATGCTTGTCGGATCAAATAATAATTTGATCACCGAAATATCAAGGCAAATGATACCGGATGATCCTTTCAGGCCGCGCCGGTCCGCTTTGAAGCGGTCTTGGAGCACCGTGGGACCGTTTCCTCGTTCCCTTTGGATCCATCCAAGTGTACCGGAGGATGACTTTGACCGAATCTGTGTCAAAATATGGAGAGACTCGAAGAAAGCTGAATTTGGAATGTGGCCACATATGGAGGAGGACAGTATGACCCCAGCTAATGAACACCCACAGGCCCCACGAGCCCCACCGGCCCAGGACCGGCGCGCAGAAGAGGATCCGGTCCCCACTGTGAGGCCTCAAAACATCCACTGCGAAGTCCGAGACAATGCGTGTCTTGTTACACGGTGGAAACCTATGTTTATCAAAATCACGGATCCAAGGTAACCTCTCACTTCAACGTCAAAATTATGATTTACTACTATAACGTTAAACTCTGCAGAGCATTAAGCAAGAATTGTAGTCAACTGTGTCGTTATCTTCCAATACATTTTCAGTTTAGGCCTATTAGAATCACCCAGCTCTTCTGTGTCGTGAGTGATGCTAAAATGTAGCTGTATCCAGTCATCAATGGATGTGTTCCTGAAATAGCCTCTAGTGTTTCAGAGTGCATAGTTACATTATCGGTTCATAAATTCTTTGCGTGTTTCGCTCACGGCGCGTTTCCCAGAGCGCGTTTCCCCGCTCCCAGAGCGCGTTTCCCAGGTCGCGTTTCCCAGAGCGCGTTTCCCAGAGCGCGTTTCCCAGGTCGCGTTTCCCAGAGCGCGTTTCCCAGAGCGCGTTTCCCAGGTCGCGTTTCCCAGAGCGCGTTTCCCCGCTCCCAGAGCGCGTTTCCCAGAGCGCGTTTCCCAGGTCGCGTTTCCCAGAGCGCGTTTTCCAGAGCGCACACTAGACGCTCTGGGCGGAGGAGTAGCGTTCTGACCTCCCATTAACTGTCAAAGACTCAAAGCTAACTGGCTAAAAGTCGGCTAGATTACTAGCAACTTCCAGGCACATCATGAGAGAACACCTCATTGTGATCATTTCTCTCACCCTAAAGCCGGTTAGTATGTTTTCATGTTATCTATTAGTGACTGGTAACTGTGCTGCTGGCAACAATTTATGAACTAAGTTATTTTTCAGAGTGTTGTGAAATCAGAGTAAATTTACGTAACACAGCCAATGTGAATGTAAAGAGGAGATGTTGAATGAATTAATGGTCCAGCGCTGTCAAACCACTTAATTTGTTTATGTTTTACACTATTTACAGAATATCTCCACATTATGAGGTTTGGAATAGTCTTGTGAAATGATGATAATGTCGTTTTAGTGTAGCTTAGAGCTGTTTGAAAAGACCACCTGAAATTTCAGCCTGTTTTAGTGGGATTGGAGCTTTCGCCTGCCTGGTGATATCACCAGGTGGTAAATTAGTTAAATAGACCAATAAACAGAGTTTCAAACCTGTCTGCCAATAACAGTTAGTTTTCAGTTTTCTCTCACTCACTCTGGAGGAGATGGCCTCCTTTTGCGGTCACTGGCGGTTAGCTGCTGGCCTCACTTCACGCTAATGCTCAGCCATCTGTTCAGGATCCAACGGGCCGAGGTGAGCGGCCCGGGCCCTGGTGCACCGTCTGTTCCGCATCGGGGCTCGGCGCATAAAAAAAAAATGAATACCCAGAGCCCAGCGGCTGTCCCGCGACTTGCCCGTCCAAAGGGACGGAAAGAGGGATGCATGGAGAGAGGGAGAGGCAGAAGAGAGATGTTTTACCCATGTTTGGTTTAGCTAGCGGCTGCTGCTGTTTTGTTGACTTGGCAGCTCTGAATAGGTTATTCAGTGTTTTAGGATGAGTCTGTCTGTGTAGCTGCAGGTCTATGTGACCGTGAAGTTTGGATGAGCTGCTCCAATAGCAATAGCAATAGCAATAGCAATAGCTTAGCATGACTGAAGTGGTGATGTTGATAGATCATGGATGTAAAGGTGGTTTAATTTATGATTAAGCCATGATTCATCATAATGATCGTCATCATCGACAATATCCACCATCATCATCATCACCATCACCACCATATCATATCATACAGAATTCATGATCCATGAAAGGCCATCATTGAACCATCTCAACCCCTCTCTCTCTCTCTCTCTCTCTCTCTCGCTTCCTCTCTCTCACTCTCTCTATCCTGCTCCCCCCTCTCTCTCTCCCTCTTTCTCGCTCTCTCTCTCACTTCCTCTCTCTCTTGTTTTCTCTCCCCCCTCTCTCTTTCTCTCTTTCTCTTTCACTCTATCCTGCTCCCCTCTCTCTCTCTCTCTCTCTCTCTCTCTCTCTCGCTTCCTCTCTCCTTCTCTCTCTCTCTTCCACTCTTGCTATCCTGCTCCCCCCCCCTCTCTCTCTCTCTCTCTCTCTCTCTCTCTCTCTCTCTTTCGCTTCCTCTCTCCTTCTCTCTCTCTCTTCCACTCTCTGCTATCCTGCTCCCCCCCCTCTTTCTCTCTCTCTCTCTCCTTCTCTCTCTCTCCTTCTTCCTCTCTCTCTTTCTCTCTATCCTGCTCCCCTCTCCCTCTCTCGCTATCCTGCTCCCTCTCCCTCTCCCTCTTTCTCTCTCTCTCTCTCCTTCTCTCTCTCTCTCCCTCTTCCTCTCTCTCTTTCTCTCTATCCTGCTCCCCCTCCCTCTTTCTCTCTCTCTCTCTCCTTCTCTCTCTCTCTCCCTCTTCCTCTCTCTTTCTCTCTATCCTGCTCCCCTCTCCCTCTCTCGCTATCCTGCTCCCTCTCTCTCGCTTCCTCTCTCGCTCTCACTTCCTCTCTCCTCTCTCTCTCTCTTCCCCTCTCTCTACCCTGCTCCCCCCCTCTCTCTCTCGCTTCCTCTCTCGCTCTCTCTCTCTCGCTTCCTCTCTCTCTCTCTCTCTCGCTTCCTCTCTCTCCTCTCTCGCTTCCTCTCTCGCTTCCTCTCTCCTTCTCTCTCTATTTTCCCCTCTCTCTATCCTGCTCCCCTCTCTCTCTCTCTCTCTGTTTCTCTCTCGCTCTCTGAATAGGCTGGATGAGATCTCTCTGATGGTGGAGAGGGAGTTCCAGACTTTGACGTCACAGACAGAGAAAGATCGACATGACCTCTCCGTCTCCTCTCAGCGCCCTGACGATGTCCGGTGTGACGACTGTTCCCATGGCGATGACCCCATATGGGAGACACAGGTGGAGAAGAAGAAGGAGGAGGAAAAGGTTAGAATTTTACTACACCAGAGATAATGGGTTTGATCATCAGATAGGCCACTAAAGGGGTGGTTTCCTGGACCCATTTAAGCCTAGTGCTGGACAACAACAAAAAAGCAATCTGAAAGGGTAAACCATGTTATTCTATTTTACCAATACTAGGTGAACCCAGAGGAGGAGCAAAGGAGGGACATTGCCAAGTACCTCAGGGGCCTCCTGATCCCAGGGCAGGAGGGTAGAGGGGAGGACAGTTCCATCATGGTGGAACCTCTCCATATTCCTAACCCTTACCTGTTGGACTCCATCCTGCTGAACCCTGACCTCGGTGCTAACCTCTCCCATTTAGTTCCTGACTTGCTCCCTGATCTCTCATCCCTGCTCCCCAACCTGGCCCCCAACCTGGCCCCCAGCCTGCTCCCCAACCTGGCCCCCGACCTGGCCCCCAACCTGCTCCCCAACCTGGCCCCCAACCTGGCCCCCAGCCTGCTCCCCAACCTGGCCCCCGACCTGGCCCCCGACCTGGCCCCCGACCTGGCTCCCCGACCTGGCCCCCAGCCTGGCCCCCAGCCTGGCCCCCAGCCTGCTCCCCAACCTGGCTCCCCAACCTGGCCCCCAACCTGGCCCCCAGCGAAGACGACTTTCCCCCTCTGCCGAACGCCGCGTCTCCATGGCAAGGTGACAGGCTGTGGCAGGGCTCTCCGCCTGCCAACCTCCCCAAGCCTCTCATCCCCATCCCTGGCCCCTTCAACCTTCTGGGCAAAGTACCTGCCTGTATCAAGGCCTCAGCTTCAGGTCCAGCCTCAACTCCTGTCCCAGTCCCAACTCCAGCCAAGGTCCCAGTCATCCAGGTCACAGCCACAGCCCGTTCTTCAACTCCAGCCCCAGCCAAGGTCCCAGCCATCAGGATTACAGACCCAACCAAGGCCCTAGCTTCATCTCCATCAACAACCCAACAGGAGCTTTATGACCTGATGGCTGACTTCCCAGCCCTCCAGCCCCAGGGGAAAGCACCTCCACTGGGCTTACAGCAGCCTGCCAATGCCCCGTGCCGGGCTCCAACCATCAATGTGGAGCTACTTCTCCAGGACCTGCCCTACAGCGCCTTGTTCAAGGCCCAGGAAGGTGACCGGGAGCTGGGCAGACAGGATGGTAAAAGAGGGGTCAAGGGACCCAAGAAGATAGAGTCAGAACCTGAGGAGCAACCTCGGGACATTCCCATTGTTACTGATGATGTTGACCAGTGGCCTGAGATCATCACTACCAAGCAGCCTGTATTCACCCAAGCAACTCAACAGGTTATAGCAGGTAAGAGATATCTTCTTCTTATTTTTTATTTCACGATGAATATTTTCAACTGACCATGATATGTTCTGCCATCGCTACCCAAATATCACTATCATACTACCACTGGCAACTGTTGTCCAAAGGCCATCCATCCAAAATGTATTGAAGCAGGACTGAAACATGTCGACGTCGTCGTAGGTGTTTCATATGAAGCAGGACTGAAACATGTCGTCGTAGGTGTTTCATATGAAGCAGGACTGAAACATGTCGATGTCGTCGTAGGTGTTTCATATGAAGCAGGACTGAAACATGTCGATGTCGTCGTAGGTGTTTCATATGAAGCAGGACTGAAACATGTCGATGTCGTCGTAGGTGTTTCATATGAAGCAGGACTGAAACATGTCGATGTCGTCGTAGGTGTTTCATATGAAGCAGGACTGAAACATGTCGATGTCGTCGTAGGTGTTTCATATGAAGCAGGACTGAAACATGTCGATGTCGTCGTAGGTGTTTCATATGAAGCAGGACTGAAACATGTCGATGTCGTCGTAGGTGTTTCATATGAAGCAGGACTGAAACATGTCGATGTCGTCGTAGGTGTTTCATATGAAGCAGGACTGAAACATGTCGATGTCGTCGTAGGTGTTTCATATGAAGCAGGACTGAAACATGTCGATGTCGTCGTAGGTGTTTCATATGAAGCAGGACTGAAACATGTCGATGTCGTCGTAGGTGTTTCATATGAAGCAGGACTGAAACATGTCGTCGTAGGTGTTTCATATGAAGCAGGACTGAAACATGTCGATGTCGTCGTAGGTGTTTCATATGAAGCAGGACTGAAACATGTCGTCGTAGGTGTTTCATATGAAGCAGGACTGAAACATGTCGATGTCGTCGTAGGTGTTTCATATCTAGTCGTTCATAGTTCCTGAGAATGGTGTAAGTAGACACCATGGTCAGTTATACTTGTTGGACATTGGATGGTAAAGAGTTAGAGGATGGTTCAGGTCAGGGTAAGGAAGGCTCGTCTTGGGGACAGAATGATTTGCATACCAGTTCCCCCCCACACACACACACACACACACACACACACACACACACACACACACACACACACACACACACACACATTCAGTGCAGTCAGATAGTACTCAAGCCTTACCTTATACTAAAATTGATTAAATAGTTTTTTCCCCTTGATCAATCTACACACTATCCCATAATAACAAAGCAAAAACAGGTTTTTAGAATTGCCTGCTAACTGACTGTAGCCTGTATGCAACCATGTGGGAGAGGAGGACCCTTCATTCATTAACCGTTACTGAGGAAATCAATTCTGTTACTTGCTTTCTTGTTATTCGTGTCAGATATTTACAGCAGGCAGTAGCCTCTGGATTGGGAGACAGCCTATGACTTGCTGTAGGTGGCTGGACTATTTGAACATTTTTAGGGCCTTCGTCTGACACCGCCTGGTATAGAGGTCCTGGATGGCAGGGAGCTTGGCCTCTTGTGCTGTACTGGGCCGTACGCACTACCCTCTGTAGCACCTTCTGGTCAGATGCCAAGCAGTTGCCGTACCAATCGAGTCAAGATGCTCTCAATGGTGCAACTGTAGAGCTATTTGAGGGCCCCATGACAAATCTTTTTCATTCTCCTCCTACACACCTCTGTTTGTATAGTAGAGGTGATGTAGTGTTGTGTTTCCACCTCTGTGTGTATAGTAGAGGTGATGTAGTGTTGTGTTTCCACCTCTGTGTGTATAGTAGAGGTGATGTAGTGTTGTGTTTCCACCTCTGTGTGTATAGTAGAGGTGATGTAGTGTTGTGTTTCCACCTCTGTGTGTATAGTAGAGGTGATGTAGTGTTGTGTTGTGTTTCCACCTCTGTGTGTATAGTAGAGGTGATGTAATGTTGTGTTTCCACCTCTGTGTGTATAGTAGAGGTGATGCAGTGTTGTTGTGTTTCCACCTCTGTGTGTATAGTAGAGGTGATGTAGTGTAGTGTTGTGTTTCCACCTCTGTGTGTATAGTAGAGGTGATGTAGTGTTGTGTTTCCACCTCTGTGTATATAGTAGAGGTGATGTAGTGTTGTGTTTCCACCTCTGTGTGTATAGTAGAGGTGATGTAGTGTTGTTTCCACCTCTGTGTGTATAGTAGAGGTGATGTAGTGTTGTGTTTCCACCTCTGTGTGTATAGTAGAGGTGATGTAGTGTTGTGTTTCCACCTCTGTGTGTATAGTAGAGGTGATGTAGTGTTGTGTTTCCACCTCTCTGTGTATAGTAGAGGTGATGTAGTGTTGTGTTTCCACCTCTCTGTGTATAGTAGAGGTGATGTAGCGTTGTGTTTCCACCTCTGTGTGTTTAGTAGAGGTGATGTAGTGTTGTGTTTCCACCTCTGTGTGTATAGTAGAGGTGATGTAGCGTTGTGTTTCCACCTCTGTGTGTATAGTAGAGGTGATGTAGTGTTGTGTTTCCACCTCTGTGTGTATAGTAGAGGTGATGTAGTGTTGTGTTTCCACCTCTGTTTGTATAGTAGAGGTGATGTAGTGTTGTGTTTCCACCTCTGTGTGTATAGTAGAGGTGATGTAGTGTTGTGTTTCCACCTCTGTGTGTATAGTAGAGGTGATGTAGTGTTGTGTTTCCACCTCTGTGTGTATAGTAGAGGTGATGTAGTGTTGTGTTTCCACCTCTCTGTGTATAGTAGAGGTGATGTAGCGTTGTGTTTCCACCTCTGTGTGTATAGTAGAGGTGATGTAGCGTTGTGTTTCCACCTCTGTGTGTATAGTAGAGGTGATGTAGCGTTGTGTTTCCACCTCTGTGTGTATAGTAGAGGTGATGTAGCGTTGTGTTTCCACCTTTGTGTGTATAGTAGAGGTGATGTAGCGTTGTGTTTCCACCTCTGTGTGTATAGTAGAGGTGATGTAGTGTTGTGTTTCCACCTCTGTTTGTATAGTAGAGGTGATGTAGTGTTGTGTTGTGTTTCCACCTCTGTGTGTATAGTAGAGGTGATGTTGTGTTGTGTTTCCACCTCTGTTTGTATAGTAGAGGTGATGTAGTGTTGTGTTGTGTTTCCACCTCTGTTTGTATAGTAGAGGTGATGTAGTGTTGTGTTTCCACCTCTGTGTGTATAGTAGAGGTGATGTAGCGTTGTGTTTCCACCTCTGTGTGTATAGTAGAGGTGATGTAGTGTTGTGTTTCCACCTCTGTGTGTATAGCAGAGGTGATGTAGTGTTGTGTTTCCACCTCTGTGTGTATAGTAGAGGTGATGTAGTGTTGTTTTGCCTTTAGTTACACAGGTGACATGCTAGTTGAAATGAGGTAGTAGGGATTTTATATTCCCTTCATTAAAATCCCTGGCCACTAGGAGTGCCGCAATTTTCTTGTTTTCTTGTTTGTGGTCTTAGTGCCAGCATCGATTTGTAGCGGTAAAAGACAGCTACAAAAACATATATATTAAATCTCTCTTCGTATATATAGAGTAGTATTGTCTACAGGTTATCGTGAGGTATTGTAACTCAGGCGAGCAGAACCTTGAGACTTCCTTAATGTTAGAGAACACACACCAGCTGCTGTTAATAAAGAGACACACACCCTTGAGTTCACGAGACGCTGCCGTTCTGTCCTGCCAATGTATATGAAAAACAGCTAGGTTTATATTAACCGTGTTCTTGTTCAGCCACGAATCGGAGAAATGTATTACAGTCTTTCAGATCACGTTGATTGTCTTGAACGGAGCTCATCCAGTTTATTCTCCAGTGATTGCAAGTTTTCGCCAACAGAACGGAGGGTAAACACGTTTTTTTTCCCCACTCTCTAACGTAGTCTCGTACTGAGCGGTGTGTCCTTCAGCGCCGACTCACTGAAGTAGAAGTGTTCATCAAAATGCAGGTTATTGCTCGCTGTTCTGACGTCCAGAGGCTTTATTTTCGGGTTATAATAAACAATGACGGAACCCATGACGTACAAAAAAAGTTAAGATCGGCGCAACAACAACAAAAAAACAAACAAAATAAAACAATTGGTCAGGAGACTGTAAAACGGCTTCTATTCTCTCAAGCACCATTCTGAGGTTGTTGTAACTAAGACGTTTTGTGGTTGGAATTGCAGTGTAACTAAGACGTTTTGTGGTTGGAATTGCAGTGTAACTAAGACGTTTTGTGGTTGGAATTGCAGTGTAACTAAGACGTTTTGTGGTTGGAATTGCAGTGTGTAATGAGAATTTAGGCGTGCGCTTGCAACTTTTGACAGACTTGTTTCATCTGGACTAACAAAATTGAGATTTTCCTTTTTTTTTTATAAAGGTCCAATATTTTCACAATTGTTGTGATTGGAGGATAGCTTTGAGTGACGGTGATCCAAACATGATCAAATCCTCTGTTCTACTCAAATGTAAAGATAGCAGGAAGGCCAAACTCTTTGGCACATGACATGGCGTACAGGGAGTGGATTAGCTAATCTATTTAGATCCGTGTCTCACAAAGACACGGCGGTTGGAACCAAAAATCTCGACTTTGGACTCATCAGACCAGATTTCCACCGGTTTAATGTCCATTGCTCGTGTTTCTTGGCCCAAGCAAGTCTATTCTTCTTATTGGTGTCCTTTAGTAGTGGTTTCTTTGCAGCAATGCAACCATAAAGGCCTGATTCACGCAGTCTCCTTTGAACAGTTGCATTTGAGATGTGTCTGTTTGAAAAATATATATATATTTAACTAGGCAAGTCAGTTAAGAGCAAATTCTTATTTACAATGACGGCCTACACCAGCCAAACCCGGACAACACTGGGCCAATTGTACACCGTCCTATGGGACTAACAATCACTGCCAGATGTGATACAGCTTGGATACGAACCAGGGACTGTAATGACGCCCCTTGCACTAAGATGCAGTGCCTTAGACCACAGCGCCACTCGGGAGTTATATTAACTCTGTGAAGCATTTATTCAGGCTGCAATTTCTGAGGCTGGTAACTCTAATGAATTTAACCTCTGCAGCAGAGGTAACTCTGGGTCTTCCTTTCCTGTAGCGGTCATCATGAGAGCCAGTTTCATCATAGCGCTTGATGGTTTTTGCGACTGCAATTGAAGAAACTTTAAAAGTTATTTTAAATTTTCCGGATTGACTGACCTTCATGTCTTAAAGTAATGATGTACTGTCGTTTCTCTTTGCTTATTTGAGCTGTTCTTGCCATAATATGGACTTGGTCTTTTACCAAATAGGGCTACTTTCTGTGTACCAACCCTACCTTGTCACAACACAACTGATTGGCTCAAACGCATTAAGAATGAAATAAATTCCACTAATTTACTTTTAACAAGGCACACCTGTTAATTGAAATGCATTCCAGGTGACTCCCTCATGAAGCTGGTTGAGATAATGTCAAGAGTGTGCAATGCTTTCATCATGGCAAAGGGTGGATACTTTGAAGAATCTGCAATATAAAATATATTTTGTTTTGTTTAAAGTCTAGGGGGCAGTATTTTGACGTCCAGATGAAAAGCGTGCCCAAAGTAAACTGCCTGTTACTCAGGCCCAGAAGCTAGGATA
>NC_138317.1:47642500-47647500 GCF_965601325.2 Salmo salar
CATACAGTAGCCCCTCATACAGCATCCCTCATACAGCATCCCTCATACAGCAGACCCTCATACTGCAGCCCCTCATACTGCAGCCCCTCATACAGCATCCCCTCATACAGCATCCCCTCATACAGCATCCCCTCATACAGCAGCCCCTCACAGCAGCCCTCATTCAGCAGCCCCTCATACAGCAGCCCCTCATACAGCAGCCCCTCATACAGCAGCCCCTCATACAGCAGCCCTCATACAGCAGCCCCTCATACAGCAGCCCCTCATACAGCATCCCCTCATACAGCATCCCCTCATACTGCATCCCCTCATACTGCATCCCCTCATACTGCAGCCCCTCATACTGCAGCCCCTCATACTGCAGCCCCTCATACTGCAGCCCCTCATACAGCAGCCCCTCATACAGCAGCCCCTCATTCTGCATCCCCTCATACAGCAGCCCCTCATTCTGCATCCCCTCATACTGCATCCCCTCATACTGCAGCCCCTCATACAGCAGCCCCTCATACAGCAGCCCCTCATACAGCAGCCCCTCATACAGCAGCCCCTCATTCTGCATCCCCTCATACTGCAGCCCCTCATACTGCAGCCCCTCATACTGCAGCCCCTCATACAGCAGCCCCTCATACTGCAGCCCCTCATACAGCAGCCCCTCATACTGCAGCCCCTCATACTGCAGCCCCTCATACAGCAGCCCCTCATACTGCAGCCCCTCATACTGCATCCCCTCATACAGCATCCCCTCATACAGCATCCCCTCATACTGCAGCCCCTCATACTGCAGCCCCTCATACTGCAGCCCCTCATACTGCAGCCCCTCATACAGCAGCCCCTCATACAGCAGCCCCTCATACAGCAGCCCCTCATACAGCAGCCCCTCATACAGCAGCCCCTCATACAGCAGCCCCTCATACTGCAGCCCCTCATACTGCAGCCCCTCATACAGCAGCCCCTCATACAGCAGCCCCTCATACAGCAGCCCCTCATACAGCAGCCCCTCATACAGCAGCCCCTCATACAGCAGCCCCTCATACAGCAGCCCCTCATACAGCAGCCCCTCATACTGCAGCCCCTCATACTGCAGCCCCTCATACTGCAGCCCCTCATACAGCAGCTGGTTCAGGTTCAGCCCCTCATACAGCAGCCCCTCATACTGCAGCCCCTCATACAGCAGCCCCTCATACAGCAGCCCCTCATACTGCAGCCCCTCATACAGCAGCTGGTTCAGGTTCAGCCCCTCATACAGCAGCCCCTCATACAGCAGCCCCTCATACTGCAGCCCCTCATACTGCAGCCCCTCATACAGCAGCCCCTCATACTGCAGCCCCTCATACAGCAGCCCCTCATACTGCAGCCCCTCATACTGCAGCCCCTCATACTGCAGCTGGTTCAGGTTCAACCCCTCATACTATACTGCAGCCCCTCATACAGCAGCCCCTCATACAGCAGCCTCTCATACTGCAGCCCCTCATACTGCAGCTCGTTCAGGTTCAACCTCTCATACTGCAGCCTCTCATACTGCAGCCCCTCATACTGCAGCCCCTCATACTGCAGCTCGTTCAGGTTCAACCTCTCATACTGCAGCCCCTCATACTGCAGCTCGTTCAGGTTCAACCTCTCATACTGCAGCCTCTCATACTGCAGCCCCTCATACAGCAGCCCCTCATACTGCAGCTGGTTCAGGTTCAACCTCTCATACTGCAGCCTCTCATACTGCAGCCCCTCATACAGCAGCCCCTCATACTGCAGCTCGTTCAGGTTCAACCTCTCATACTGCAGCCCCTCATACTGCAGCTCGTTCAGGTTCAACCTCTCATACTGCAGCCTCTCATACTGCAGCCCCTCATACAGCAGCCCCTCATACTGCAGCTCGTTCAGGTTCAACCTCTCATACTGCAGCCTCTCATACTGCAGCCCCTCATACAGCAGCCCCTCATACAGCAGCCCCTCATACAGCAGCCCCTCATACTGCAGCCCCTCATACTGCAGCCCCTCATACAGCAGCTGGTTCAGGTTCAGCCCCTCATACAGCAGCCCCTCATACTGCAGCCCCTCATACAGCAGCCCCTCATACAGCAGCCCCTCATACTGCAGCCCCTCATACAGCAGCTGGTTCAGGTTCAGCCCCTCATACAGCAGCCCCTCATACAGCAGCCCCTCATACTGCAGCCCCTCATACTGCAGCCCCTCATACAGCAGCCCCTCATACTGCAGCCCCTCATACAGCAGCCCCTCATACTGCAGCCCCTTACTGCAGCTGGTTCAGGTTCAACCTCTCATACAGCAGCCCCTCATACTGCAGCTGGTTCAGGTTCAACCTCTCATACAGCAGCCCCTCATACTGCAGCTCGTTCAGGTTCAACCTCTCATACTGCAGCCCCTCATACTGCAGCTGGTTCAGGTTCAACCTCTCATACAGCAGCCCCTCATACTGCAGCTCGTTCAGGTTCAACCTCTCATACTGCAGCCCCTCATACAGCAGCCCCTCATACTGCAGCCCCTCATACTGCAGCCCCTCATACAGCAGCCCCTCATACAGCAGCCCCTCATACAGCAGCCCCTCATACTGCAGCCCCTCATACAGCAGCCCCTCATACAGCAGCAGGTTCAACCTCTCATACAGCAGCCCCTCATACAGCAGCCCCTCATACTGCAGCTCGTTCAGGTTCAACCTCTCATACTGCAGCCCCTCATACTGCAGCTGGTTCAGGTTCAACCTCTCATACAGCAGCCCCTCATACAGCAGCCCCTCATACTGCAGCCCCTCATACGCAGCTGGTTCAGGTTCAGCCCCTCATACAGCAGCCCCTCATACTGCAGCCCCTCATACAGCAGCCCCTCATACAGCAGCCCCTCATACTGCAGCCCCTCATACTGCAGCCCCTCATACTGCAGCCCCTCATACAGCAGCCCCTCATACAGCAGCCCCTCATACAGCAGCCCCTCATACAGCAGCCCCTCATACAGCAGCCCCTCATACAGCAGCCCCTCATACTGCAGCCCCTCATACTGCAGCCCTCGTACTGCAGCTGTTCAGGTTCAGCCCCTCATACTGCAGCCCCTCATACAGCAGCCCCTCATACAGCAGCCCCTCATACTGCAGCCCCTCATACAGCAGCCCCTCATACTGCAGCCCCTCATACAGCAGCCCCTCATACTGCAGCCCCTCATACAGCAGCCCCTCATACTGCAGCCCCTCATACAGCAGCCCCTCATACTGCAGCCCCTCATACAGCAGCCCCTCATACTGCAGCTCGTTCACTTCATACAGCAGCCCCTCATACAGCAGCCCCTCATACAGCAGCCCCTCATACAGCAGCCCCTCATACAGCAGCCCCTCATACTGCAGCCCCTCATACTGCAGCCCCTCATACAGCAGCCCCTCATACTGCAGCTGGTTCAGGTTCAACCTCTCATACTGCAGCCCCTCATACTGCAGCCCCTCATACAGCAGCCCCTCATACAGCAGCCCCTCATACTGCAGCCCCTCATACTGCAGCCCCTCATACTGCAGCTCGTTCAGGTTCAACCTCTCATACTGCATCCCCTCATACTGCAGCTGGTTCAGGTTCAACCTCTCATACTGCAGCCCCTCATACAGCAGCCCCTCATACAGCAGCCCCTCATACAGCAGCCCCTCATACTGCAGCCCCTCATACTGCAGCTCGTTCAGGTTCAACCTCTCATACTGCATCCCCTCATACTGCAGCTGGTTCAGGTTCAACCTCTCATACTGCAGCCCCTCATACAGCAGCCCCTCATACAGCAGCCCCTCATACTGCAGCCCCTCATACTGCAGCCCCTCATACAGCAGCCCCTCATACTGCAGCTGGTTCAGGTTCAACCTCTCATACTGCATCCCCTCATACTGCAGCTGGTTCAGGTTCAACCTCTCATACTGCAGCTGGTTCAGGTTCAACCTCTCATACTGCATCCCCTCATACTGCAGCTGGTTCAGGTTCAACCTCTCATACTGCAGCCCCTCATACTGCAGCCCCTCATACAGCAGCCCCTCATACTGCAGCTGGTTCAGGTTCAACCTCTCATACTGCAGCTGGTTCAGGTTCAGCCTCTCATACTGCAGCCCCTCATACAGCAGCCCCTCATACTGCAGCTGGTTCAGGTTCAACCTCTCATACAGCAGCCCCTCATACTGCAGCTGGTTCAGGTTCAACCTCTCATACTGCAGCTGGTTCAGGTTCAGCCTCTCATACAGCAGCCCCTCATACTGCAGCTGGTTCAGGTTCAACCTCTCATACTGCATCCCCTCATACTGCAGCTGGTTCAGGTTCAGCCCCTCATACTGCAGCTGGTTCAGGTTCAACCTCTCATACTGCAGCTGGTTCAGGTTCAGCCCCTCATACAGCAGCCCCTCATACTGCAGCCCCTCATACTGCAGCCCCTCATACTGCAGCCCCTCATACTGCAGCCCCTCATACTGCAGCTGGTTCAGGTTCAGCCTCTCATACTGCAGCTGGTTCAGGTTCAACCTCTCATACAGCAGCCCCTCATACTGCAGCCCCTCATACTGCAGCCCCTCATACTGCAGCTGGTTCAGGTTCAACCTCTCATACTGCAGCCCCTCATACAGCAGCCCCTCATACTGCAGCCCCTCATACTGCAGCCCCTCATACAGCAGCCCCTCATACTGCAGCTGGTTCAGGTTCAACCTCTCATACTGCAGCCCCTCATACTGCAGCCCCTCATACAGCAGCCCCTCATACAGCAGCCCCTCATACTGCAGCCCCTCATACTGCAGCCCCTCATACTGCAGCTCGTTCAGGTTCAACCTCTCATACTGCATCCCCTCATACTGCAGCTGGTTCAGGTTCAACCTCTCATACTGCAGCCCCTCATACAGCAGCCCCTCATACAGCAGCCCCTCATACAGCAGCCCCTCATACTGCAGCCCCTCATACTGCAGCTCGTTCAGGTTCAACCTCTCATACTGCATCCCCTCATACTGCAGCTGGTTCAGGTTCAACCTCTCATACTGCAGC
>NC_138317.1:47650000-47885000 GCF_965601325.2 Salmo salar
CCTCATGAGGTTGAAGAGGCGCTGTTGTGCCTTCTTCACAACACTGTCTGTGTGGGTGGACCGTTTCCGTTTGTCTGTGATGTGTATGCCGAGGAACGTAAAACTTTCCATCTTCTCCACTGCTGTCCCTTCGGTACTCTCTCTGGTGTTTCCTGAAGTCCACGATCATCTCCTTAGTTTTTTTCGATATTGAGTGAAAGGTTGTTTTCCTGACACCACACTCCGATGGCCCTCACCTCCTCCCTGTGGGCCGTCTCGTCGTTGTTGGTATAATACTGTTGTTTCGTCTGCAAACTTGATGATTGAGTTGGAGGCGTGCATGGCCACGCAGTAATGGGTGAACAGGGAGTACAGGAGGGGGCTGAGCACACACCCTTGTGGGGCCCCAGTGTTGAGGGTCAGCGAAGTAGAGATGTTATTTCCTACCTTCACCACCTGGGGGCAGCCCGTCAGGAAGTCCAGGACCCAATTTCACAGGGTGGGGTTGAGACCCAGGGCCTGCAGCTTGATGATGAGCTTGGAGGGTACTATGGTGTTGAATGCTGAGCTGTAGTCAATGAACATCATTCTTACATAGGTATTATTTTTGTCCAGATGGGATAGGGCAGTGTGCTGTGTGATGGTGATTGGGTAATCTGTGGACCTGTTGGGGCGGTATGCAAACTGAAGTGGGTCTAGGGTGGCCAGTAAGGTGGACGTGATATGATCCTTGACTAGTCTCTAACATATACACGATCGCAAATACCACTCAAATGGACGGCAATTCATTCAAAGCTTATGGCAACTGGCATATGGCAAATGCCAAGTGTCATACTGCAAAAATCCCAAAGTGTGCGTGCGCTCCGCTGTAGATTTTCATATTGCTAATGGACATAAAGTCAAGACCCAAAGGTCAAATTTAGAAAATTTGAAAAAGAAATTCTAAAATGTATCACCCTCTATAAAAGTGTTTTCTGGACTGTTTTTGACATTTTACATTTTTTGTTGTCATTTATGCATATATAACAACTGTATGAACATACCTTTGTCTTATTTTATTGAGATGTCCATGAGGCCTATGTTTTGTCCATTTGCAATATATGACCGTAGAAAGTCAAAAGTCAGTGAACCATGGCCAAATGGCATAAGAAATGCCCAAATGCCATATATAAGTATTGAAAGTGCCAAACCAGGATATTATGTCCATTTGCCATATATGAACATAGGAAGTCAGTTTCCGAACCCAGAAGTCAGTGAACCATGTCCATATGGCATTTATACTGACCAAATGATATATATCACTATGTTAAGCCCTGAATCAACCTAGAAGGTCTATTTGTCATGTATGATGAGGGAGAAGTGGGACTCTGTTTTTTTTTTAAGACTTTTTGAAAAACGTCCAAAATGACCAGGTGCACCCTCTATTGGTTGGCCACGGGTGGGATCTTATTCTACACTCTCTCATTCTGCACTCTTATCTCATTATGCACTATTATCATAATATAGACTTATCTTATTATATACTTGATCTTATTCTAGACTCTTATCTAATTCTAGACTATTATCTATAAACCCTTATTTTATTTTAGACTATCTAAAAACCCTTACCTTATTCTAGACTATTATCTTATTCTAGACTATTATCTATAAACCCTTATCTTATTCTAGACTGTTATCTTATTCTAGACTTATCTTATTCTAGACTATTATCTATAAACCCTTATCTTATTCTAGACCCTTATCTTATTCTAGACTATTATCTATAAACCCTTATCTTATTCTAAACTATAATCTATAAACCCTTATCTTATTCTAGACTATTATCTATAAACCCTTATCTTATTCTAGACCCTTATCTTATTCTAGACTATTATCTATAAACCTTTGTCTTATTCTAGACACTTATTGTCATGTCCTGACCAGTAAAAGGGGTTGTTTGTTATTGTAGTTTGGTCAGGGCGTGGCAGGGGGTGTTTGTTTTATGTGTTTCGTTTTTTTTTGGTTAATGTTCTATGTTAGTATGTTTCTATGTTCGTTCTAGTTTTTCTATTTCTATGTTTAGTTTAGTGGGTTGACCTTCAATTGGAGGCAGCTGTTCCTCGTTGCCTCTAATTGAAGGTCCTATTTAGTAGGGGTGTTTTTCTATGGGTTGTTGTGGGTAGTTGTTCCGTGTTGTGTAGCTGTGTGCCTCACAGGACTGTTTCTCGTCGTTGTTTTGTTTAAGTGTTTGTTTTGGTTTTCTTCACATTAAAGAAGATGAGCATACACATTCCCGCTGCGCCTTGGTCACATCTTTACGACAAACTTGACACTTATCTTATTCTAGACTATTATCTATAAACCCTTATCTTATTCTAGACTATTATCTATAAACCCTTATCTTATTCTAGACTATTATCTATAAACCCTTATCTTATTCTAGACTATTATGTATAAACCCTTATCTTATTCTAGACTATTATCTATAAACCCTTATCTTATTCTAGACTCTTATCTTATTCTAGACTATTATCTATAAACCCTTATCTTATTCTAGACTCTTATCTATAAACCCTTATCTTATTCTAGACTATTATCTATAAACCCTTATCTTATTCTAGACTATTATCTATAAACCCTTATCTTATTCTAGACACTTATATATAAACCGTTATCTTATTCTAGACTATTATCTTATTCTAGACTTATCTTATTCTAGACTATTATCTATAAACCCTTATCTTATTCTAGACTCTTAACTTGTTCTAGACTATTATCTTATTCTAGACTTATCTTATTCTAGACTATTATCTATAAACCCTTATCTTGTTCTAGACTCATCTTATTACTGACTATTATCTTATTCTAGACTATTATCTTATTCTAGACTATTTTATTCTAGACTTATCTTATGAAACTGTATACGTCTGTGTGTGTTTCTGTGTCTGCGTGTGCATGTGTGTGTGTGTGTGTACCACTGTGTGTAATTGAATATGGGAAAGGGGGTTTATTTCTACGGGTGTCACCTCCTGATGGATGCTCCTCATAAGAGAGCTGCACTCAGAGATCATCCTTCACCCTCCCTCCCTCCCTCCCTCCCTCCCTCCCTCCCTCCCTCCCTCCCTCCCTCCCTCCCTCCCTCCCTCCCTCCCTGATCCTCCATCTCTCCTTCCCTCCCTCCATCCCTCCTTACTTCCCTCCTTCCCCTTTCTCTCCTCTCCTTTATTCTCTTATTCTCTCTTCTCTCTGCGGTGGTCGTGACGGGGGCATGGGTGTCACAGTGAATTTCATGCTGGCGTGTGTGTGTGTGTGTGTGTGTGCCGTGTCTTCTGTGCCCTAATTACTGGGTAGGCAGGCCATCTTCAAAGATGTGGCGTGTGACAATCTCTCTCTCCCGCTGCGCTCCCTCCCTCCCTTCCTACCTCCCTCCCTCCTTCCTTCCCCAGTGCAGCCAGCCCCTCTCCACTGCTCATGAATTCCCACCTACACAGTATGGACACTACATATACTTCCTTGGGCCATTCAGTGTACTTGTACTTCCTCCTAGCCTATATCCTTTAGCCTACTTCCTGTAGCCTACATCCTGTAGCCTAGAGCAGGGGAGAGAAGGTGAATATATTTATTCTGGCCTTTGAAATAACATTGGGGCCTATAGGAAGGCAGAGAAGGTGTATTTACAGGTGAAGTCAGAAGTTTACATACACTTAGGTTGGAGTCATTAAAACTCGTTTTTCAACCACTCCACAAATTTCTTGTTAACAAACTATAGTTTTGGCAAGTCGGTTAGAACATCTACTTTGTGCATGACACAAGTAATTTTGCCAACAATTGATTACAGACAGATTATTTCGCTTATAATTCACTGTATCACAATTCCAGTGGGTCAGAAGTTAACATACACTAAGTTGACTGTGCCTTTAAACAGCTTGGAAAATTCCAGAAAATGATGTCATGGCTTTAGAAGCTTCTGATGGGCTAATTTACATAATTTGAGTCAATTGGAGGTGAACCTGTGGATGTTTTTCAAGGCCTACCTTCAAACTCAGTGCCTCTTTGCTTGACATCATGGGAAAATGAAAAGAAATCAGCCAAGACCTCAGAAAACTAATTCTAGACCTCCACAAGTCTGGTTCATCCTTGGGAGCAATTTCAAAATGCCTGAAGGAACCACATTCATCTGTACAAACAATAGTATGCAAGTATAAACACCATGCGACCATGAAGCCATCATACCGCTCAGGAAGGAGATGCATTCTGTCCCCTAGAGATGAACGTACTTTGGTGCGAAAATTGCAAATCAATCCCAGAACCACAGCAAAGGACCTTGTGAAGATGCTGGAGGAAACAGGTACAAAATTATCTATATCCACAGTAAAACGAGTCCTATATTGACATAGCCTGAAAGGCCACTCAGCAAGAAAGAAGCCACTGCTCCAAAACCGCCATAAAAAAGCCAGACTACGGTTTGCAACTGCACATGGGGACAAAGATCGTACTTTCTGGATAAATGTCCTCTGGTCTGATGAAACAAAAATAGAACTGTTTGGCCATAATGACCATCGTTATGTTTGGAGGAAAAAGGGGGAGGCTTGCAAGCCAAAGAACACCATTCCAACCGTGAAGCACGGGGGTGGCAGCATCATGTTGTTGGGGTGCTTTGCTGCAGGAGGGACTGGTGCACTTCACAAAATAGATGGCATCATGAGGAGGGAAAATTATGTGGGTATATTGAAGCAACATCTCAAGACATCAGTCAGGAAGTTAAAGCTTGGTCGCAAATGAGTCTTCCAAATGGACAATGACCCCAAGCATACTTCCAAAGTTGTGGCAAAATGGCTTAAGGACAACAAAGGTATTGGAGTGGCCATCACAAAGCCCTGACCTCAATCCCATAGAAAATGTGTGGGCAGAACTGAAAAGTGTGTGTGAGCAAGGATGCCTACAAACTTGACTCAGTTACACCAGCTCTGTCAGGAGGAATGGGTCAAAATTCATCCAACTTATTGTGGGATGCATGTGGAAGGTTACACGAAAAGCTTGATCCAAGTTAAACAATTTAAAGGCAATGCTACCAAATACTAATTGAGTGTATGTAAACTTCTGACCCACTGGGAATGTGATGAAAGAAATAAAAGCTCAAATAAATAACTCTCAACTATTATTCTGACATTTCACATTCTTTAAATAAAGTGGTGATCCTAACTGATCTAAGTCACAGAATATTTTACCAAGATTAAATGTCTTGAATTGTGAAAAACTGAGTTTTAAATGTATTTGGCTAAGGTGTATGTAAACTTTCGACTTCTACTGTAACTCATCTGGTGCTTTAGAAGGACTTTGTTGTTGTTGTCGATGCTTGTTTATGTAAACAAACAGTTAGAATGTCATACAATACCTGAACAGTTTTTCCTCACACTTTCTATGTTGTTTTACTGCCGCTGTGTTTTCTCTGCATCAACTAACTATTCTTAACATTCTGTAGCAGTTTTATAGTCATTGTGATTCTGGCCCATTTTCTATAAAGGACTGTGTAATTATATAAACATTGTGATTCTGGCCCATTTTCTACGAAGGACTGCGTAACTATCTTTGGAATCAGCGGTTTGCATCTTGTTTCCCACAGTGCCAGCGCATTGGGTCGGAGAGCTTTCTTCTGTGTGTGTGTATAGCCTGCGGCAGCAATGCATGCTGGTTGCACTGTGAATTATGTCTCTCTGTCTCTTCATCTGTTATATATATATATATATATATATATATATATATATATATATATATATATGCTTCTTGGTCATTGGTATTCATCATTAGTATTCATAATGTACTAAAAGGTTTGATTAGCCTGAGCTAGTATCTAGTGTGTGTGCTGGAGTTGATGTGTGTGTGTGTGTGTGTGTGTGTGTGTGTTGCATGATAAAGTGTACTGTAGTGTTTGCTGCAGGTGTATTAGGCTATAGCCCACTGATTAAAACTAACTCTTACCCCGTCCTATCCCTCTGATTAAAACTAACTCTTACCCCGTCCAGTCCCTCTGATTAAAACTAACTCTTACCCCGTCCAGTCCCTCTGATTAAAACTAACTCTTACCTCGTCCTGTCCCTCTGATTAAAACTAACTCTTACCCCGTCCTATCCTTCTGATTAAAACTAACTCTTACCCCGTCCAGTCCCTCTGATTAAAACTAACTCTTACCTCGTCCTGTCCCTCTGATTAAAACTAACTCTTACCTCGTCCTATCTCACTGATAGTTGCATAACGGGCCTCTTTTTTTCCCAGTTTGACTGAAACCAAAGGCCTGATAGCCAATCAGAAGGATAGACAGACAGACAGAGATCAACACCTTCCTCTTTCTAGTGAGGGACATTCTCTTGTTGTGGAGGGACATGACAGACAGACAGACAGACAGACAGACAGACAGACAGACAGACAGACAGACAGACAGACAGACAGACAGACAGACAGACAGACAGACAGACAGACAGACAGACAGACAGACAGACAGAGATTGAGAGAGAGAGCAAGACAGACAGACAGAGATTGAGAGAGAGAGCAAGACAGACAGACAGACAGACAGACAGACAGACAGACAGACAGAGATTGAGAGAGAGAGCAAGACAGACAGACAGACAGACAGACAGACAGACAGACAGACAGACAGACAGACAGACAGACAGACAGACAGACAGACAGACAGACAGACAGACAGAGATTGAGAGAGAGAGAGAGCAAGACAGACAGACAGAGATTGAGAGAGAGAGAGAGCAAGACAGACAGACAGAGATTGAGAGAGAGAGAGAGCAAGACAGACAGACAGAGATTGAGAGAGAGAGAGAGCAAGACAGACAGACAGACAGACAGACAGACAGACAGAGAGAGCAAGACAGACAGACAGACAGACAGACAGACAGACAGACAGACAGACAGACAGACAGACAGACAGACAGACAGACAGACAGACAGACAGACAGACAGACAGACAGAGATTGAGAGAGAGAGCAAGACAGACAGACAGACAGACAGACAGACAGACAGACAGACAGACAGACAGACAGACAGACAGACAGACAGACAGAGATTGAGAGAGAGAGCAAGACAGACAGACAGACAGAGATTGAGAGAGAGAGCAAGACAGACAGACAGACAGACAGACAGACAGACAGACAGACAGACAGACAGACAGACAGACAGACAGACAGACAGACAGACAGACAGACGCGTTCCCCTCCCAAACTGGTAGCCATAAACTACTCTGCCTGGTGTTGGCGAGGTGAGAAACGGTGGGAATTCAAACCTGCCGACAGAAACAGAAATCAGTGAAACGTCTAGCTTTGATTTACATTTGATAAAGTCTTCAACTAACGTGAATTCAACATGAAATCAACCAAAACCATTCACCATGTCATTGGATTTAGGTTAAAAGTTGGATGGGGAAAAAAAAGACGAAATGCCCTTTTATGTTGATGACTAATTGTAAATCCAATCAGTTTTCCGCATTGATTCACCGTCATCGTGGGGTTTGAAATGACGAGGAAGTGAGGTGACCAACGGTTGGAATTGAAACTGGTAGACGGAAACTATTTCTCTGGGAATTCCACCGCTAATGTTTTTAGAGACGTGGCATCTCTTTGGATGAAGTGACCCGATGAAGGTTGGGATTAATTAAAAGCCATTCGGATAAATGATATTACTTTGGACTGACGGTCACGAAATGTGGAGCTATTAACACTGATGTATTTGAATAGGGCTTTGATTAAAATAACCCCTATACATTATATGTTAATGTGATGCAAATGTAAAGCGTTTGCACTTTGCATATATGCACTTATTAAAACGTTGGCAGTGGTAGTATTTTGTTAATCAACTCCCATAAATAGATGTCCTATAGTGACTGATTGTCACAGTGGCATCACGGGGTCTCTATGACTAATGCAACAGGCTGGGGGAAGATATTAAATGTGACACGCGGGTAAATGGCCTCCAACACTCTACTCAACAAATTGGATGCAGTCTGTCACATTGCCATCTGTTTTGTCACCAAAGCCCCATATACTACCCACCACTACGACATGTACGCTCTCGTTGGCTGGCCCTCGCTTCATACCCGTCGCCAAACCCACTGGCTCCAGGTCATCTACAAGACCCTGCTAGGTAAAGCCCCGCCTCAGCTCACTGGTCACCATAGCAACACCCACCTGTAGCACGTGCTCCAGCAGGTATATCTCTCTGATCATCCCCAAAGCCAATTCCTCCTTTGGCCGCCTTTCCTTCCAGTTCTCTGCTGCCAATGACTGGAACGAACTGCAAAAATCTCTGAAGCTGGAGACTCATATCTCCCTCACTAACTTTAAGCATCAGCTGTCAGAGCAGCTCACAGATCACTGCACCTGTACATAGCCCATCTGTAATTAGCCCATCCAACTACCTCATCCCCATACTGTATTTATTTATTTATCTTGCTCCTTTGCACCCCAGTATCTCTACTTGCACATTCATCTTCTGCACATCTACCATTCCAGTGTTTAATTGCTATATTGTAATTACTTCGCCACCATGGCCTATTTATTGCCTTAACTTACCTCATTTCCACTCACTGTATATAGACTTTTTGTTTTCTTTTGTTCTACTGTATCATTGACTGTATGTTTGTTTATGTGTAACTCTGTGTTGTTGTATGTGTCAAATTGCTATGCTTTATCTTGGCCAGGTCGCAGTTGTAAATGAGAACTTGTTCTCAACTGGCCTACCTGGTTAAATAAAGGTGAAATAATTATTATTTTTTTAATCCTCAGATCATAGTTGCCTATGGATGTCACGATACAAACAAGTGTGTGTGAGTGTGTCAGAGAGAGAGATAGAAATAAAGAGAGAGAAAGATAGAAAGATAGAAATAAAGAGAGAGAAAGATAGAAATAAAGAGAGAGACTGTAGAACTCTGTAGAACACAGCGGAACAGGAAGCGACCGTGCAGAAAGAGGAGCACAGTATCTCTCCGTCTGGGTGTCTTCTTAACCTCCTGTCTCCTCCTGTCTTTACCCTCACCAGCTGTTGAACAGAGGGATAGAGTAGGGAACGAGGGACAGAGAGAGTGATTTGATGAAGAGGGGGATGAGGGATGAAGGATGAGGCTAGTGTGTAGCTAAGCAACACCACCATAGAGGCAGAAGAGAAAACATCACCAGCCTAGTTGCTCTACAGTGATTTTCACACTAGTGATGTGACGATCTGAGAGTGGCCTGTTTATCCCTGGTGAACACTGTCATGACATGTTGACTTCCTTTAAAAATGGCTGCTAACTAACTAAAACCAGAAAGTGGAGCGGGTCGAGAGTTTCAACTTCCCTGGTGTCCACGTTACCAACGAACTATCATGGTCCAAACACACCAAGACAGTCGTGAAGAAGGCACAACAAAAACCCTTTCCCCTGTACCGGTACCCCCTGTATATAATCTCCACACTGACTCGGGACCGGTACCCCCTGTATATAATCTCCACACTGACTCGGGACCGGTACCCCCTGTATATAATCTCCACACTGACTCGGGACCGGTACCCCCTGTATATAATCTCCACACTGACTCGGGACCGGTACACCCTGTATATAGTCTCGTTATTGTTATTTTTATTGTGTTACTTTTTATTTTAGTCTACTTGGTAAATATTTTCTTAACTCTTCTTGAACTGCGCTGTTGGCTTGTCAGTAAGCGTTTCACTGTGAGGTCTGCTACACCTGTTGTATTCAGCATTTCACTGTGAGGTCTACTACACCTGTTGTATTCAGCATTTCACTGTGAGGTCTACTACACCTGTTGTATTCAGCATTTCACTGTGAGGTCTACTACACCTGTTGTATTCAGCATTTCACTGTGAGGTCTACTACACCTGTTGTATTCAGCATTTCACTGTGAGGTCTACTACACCTGTTGTATTCAGCGTTTCACTGTGAGGTCTGCTACACCTGTTGTATTCAGCATTTCACTGTGAGGTCTACTACACCTGTTGTATTCAGCATTTCACTGTGAGGTCTACTACACCTGTTGTATTCAGCATTTCACTGTGAGGTCTACTACACCTGTTGTATTCAGCATTTCACTGTGAGGTCTCCACCTGTTGTATTCAGCATTTCACTGTGAGGTCTACTACACCTGTTGTATTCAGCATTTCACTGTGAGGTCTACTACACCTGTTGTATTCAGCATTTCACTGTGAGGTCTACTACACCTGTTGTATTCAGCATTTCACTGTGAGGTCTACTACACCTGTTGTATTCAGCATTTCACTGTGAGGTCTACTACACCTGTTGTATTCAGCATTTCACTGTGAGGTCTACTACACCTGTTGTATTCAGCATTTCACTGTGAGGTCTACTACACCTGTTGTATTCAGCGTTTCACTGTGAGGTCTGCTACACCTGTTGTATTCAGCATTTCACTGTGAGGTCTACTACACCTGTTGTATTCAGCATTTCACTGTGAGGTCTCCACCTGTTGTATTCAGCATTTCACTGTGAGGTCTACTACACCTGTTGTATTCAGCATTTCACTGTGAGGTCTACTACACCTGTTGTATTCAGCATTTCACTGTGAGGTCTACTACACCTGTTGTATTCAGCATTTCACTGTGAGGTCTACTACACCTGTTGTATTCAGCATTTCACTGTGAGGTCTACTACACCTGTTGTATTCAGCATTTCACTGTGAGGTCTACTACACCTGTTGTATTCAGCATTTCACTGTGAGGTCTACTACACCTGTTGTATTCAGCATTTCACTGTGAGGTCTACTACACCTGTTGTATTCAGCATTTCACTGTGAGGTCTCCACCTGTTGTATTCAGCGCATGTGACAAATAATGTTTGATTTGATCTACTAACCAGTAGTGTGGTTTGTTCTTCCAGGGCTGTGATGTCAGGACATCCGGGATGACAACTAGAATGTCCCTTGACCCTGGCTGCATGTCTGGGGACGGACACTCCCAGAAGCCCATGCCTCACCTGTACAGGTACAGAGAGACCACACAAACACACTCACTCACTCACTGCACACTTTCTCCACCACCCACCCCATCTCTCTCTTTATCCACCACCCTCCCTCTCTCTCTCCACCCCTCTCTCTCTCCACCCCTCTCTCTCTCTCCACCCCTCTCTCTCTCTCTACCCCTCTCTCTCTCTCTCTCTCCATCCCCTCTCTCTCTCTCTCTCTCTCTACCACCCCTCTCTCTCCACCCCCTCTCTCTATATCTGTTTCTCCACCACCCCACCCCCCCTCTCTTTATCCACCACCCTCCCTCTCTCTCTCCACCCCCTTCTCTCTCTCCCCACCCCCTCCTCTCTCTCTCTCTCTCTCTCTCTCTCTGTCCACCTACCCCCCTCTCTCTCTGTCCACCTACCCCCCTCTCTCTCCAACCCCCCTCTCTCTCCACCCCCCCTCTCTCTCCACCCCCCTCTCTCTCTCTCTCTCTCTCTCTCTCTCCACCCCCCCTCTCTCTCTCCACCCCGCCTCTCTCTCTCTCTAACTCCACCCCTCATTTCTCCACCCCCTCCTCTAGCTCTTTCTCCACCTTCCCAATTTATCTCTCCCTCTATTTCTCCACCACCCCCTCTCTCTCTCTCTCTCTCTCTCTCTCTCTATTTCTCCACCACCCCCTCTTTCTCTCTCTATTTTTCCACCACCCCCCTCTCACTCCCCCTTTTTTCACCACCACCCCCCTCTCTCGCTCTCTCTCTCTCTATTTCTCCACCACCCCCTCTCTCTCTCTCTACCCCTCTCTCTCTCCCTCCCTCTCTCTCCACCTATCCCCCACTCTCTCCTTTTCTCCACCCTCTCCTCTCTCTCTCTCTATTTCTCCACCACCCCCCCTCTCTCTCTCTCTCTCTCTCTCTACCCCTCTCTCTCTCCCTCCCTCTCTCTCCACCTATCCCCCTCTCTCTCCTTTTCTCCACCCTCTCCTCTCTCTCTCTCTATTTCTCCACCACCCCCCCTCTCTCTCTCTCTACCCCTCTCTCTCTCCCTCCCTCTCTCTCCACCTATCCCCCTCTCTCTCCTTTTCTCCACCCTCTCTCTCTCTCTCTCTCTCTCTCAATTCAATTCAAGGGGCTTTATTGTCATGGGAAACATATGTTAACATTGCCAAAGCAAGTGAAATGGATAATAAACAAAAATGAAATAAACAATAAAATGAACTGTTAACATTACACTCACAAGTTTCAAAATAATAGACATTTCAAATACTGTCTATATATACAGTGTTGTAACGATGTGCAAATGGTTAAAGTACAAAAGGGAAAATAAATAAACATAAATATTGTTTGTATTTAAAATGGTGTTTGTTCTTCACTGGTTGCCCTTTTCTTGTGGTAACAGGTCACACATCTTGCTGCTGTGATGTCACACTGTGGTATTTCACCCAGTAGATATGGGAGTTTATCACAATTGGATTTGTTTTTGAACTCTCTCTCCTCTCTCTGTTTTGGAATTGTGTCTCTCTTTTTCTTTCTTACACTCTACCTTTTTTGATTTGTTCTCTCCATGCAGCGAGACTTTAGTGGAGCGAGTGACTGCAGTGGGTTTGGGAAGCCGGTGTCCGGTAAACGGTAAGGTTGATTAGCTGTGTTGTGTGGCTGTGGCCGAGGCTACGTCAGCGACAAGGTAAAGGTGAGAGATCTCCGCCATGGCATTTGACGGTTCAGTACCCATTTTGGTTCTAAAGAAAAGGAAAGAAAAGAAGGAGAGAAAGAAAAAAATCCACTAACTGTTATTAAGCCACTCTGTCTGCAATTTCCTCTCATTTAATTTCCTCTCCTCTCCTCTCCTCTCCTCTCCTCTCCTCTCCTCTCCTCTCCTCTCCTCTCCTCTCCTCTCCTTTCTTCTCCTTTCTCCTCTCCTCTCCTCTCCTCTCCTCTCCTCTCCTCTCCTCTCCTCTCCTCTCCTCTCCTCTCCTCTGTCGTTGCTCTTTCTCTGTCAGACCGTTGTGATGTTTAGCCTCAGATAACCTCTGTCTGTCTGTCTGTCTGTCTGTCTGTCTGTCTGTCTGTCTGTCTGTCTGTCTGTCTGTCTGTCTGTCTGTCTGTCTGTCTGTCTGTCTGTCTGTCTGTCTGTCTGTCTGTCTGTCTGTGGTAAATCAGAGTTTGTAATCCTTCACCTTGGTAAAACATTGAGTAGGGCACGCTGTGTTCTAAGAAACACTGACGTCCTTTTAAGATAGACTTTTCATAAAAATATCTGACATCACATTATGGTGTGTGTGTGTGTGTGTGTGTGTGTGTGTGTGTGTGTGTGTGTGTGTGTGTGTGTGTGTGTGTGTGTGTGTGTGTGTGACTTTATTAGGCAGATAATGCGCTTGCCCCTAGACAGTATAGATGTAATGTTTGATTCCAGGGATTGTCCCTCGTCTAGCCCCGTTGGGCTCAGCATGGAATCCACATGTGTTTAACCAGGCGTACGCTGTATTGACTTTTGACAAACTGATTTTTATTTAATTTTTTTAAACACTGCTTGTTGAATGATTTTTAACAGCGTACATTCAAATGTCAAATGTCAGAAGCAATTGCTTTAATTAAACAGCTTTCAACTGAATATTGGTATTCAACTGAATACCATTTTGTTCTATTTCAATGATACCATGAATTAGAAGACACATTATGTTTACAAGCTAACAGAAAACAGTTAGCAAACTATTAGCTAACAGTCTGCCTTTTGTTGACCTCTTTGTCAGCTGACAGCACAGCCATCCCAGTGGTACTGATACCCCTCTCCCATCCCACCCTACAGCACCGCCAGGATTCACCCGGGCCGACCGAGGTCCCAAACGGAACATCTTCTAACCCAACGAGACGGCGGCCATTTTAAATGATTCGTCTTCGATTTTGGTTTATGTTTCTTTTTAAAAAAAATATTATTGTTTAATTAGTACATTAATTAGTTTGCCTCTGTTTTTTAGCTTTGTAATAAATACTTACTTTCCTTTTTGTTGGTGTTCTTACTTTAGATTGGAGCGAATAATGTTATAAAATAAATTCAACCATCTCTATTTTAACTTTGTAATGAATGTTTTTTTAAATGTTTATTTTTATACAGCTTGATATGATGAAAAAGCAGCTCAGATATAGAACATGTACAAATGGACCGTAACCATTGGGTTCTACCGCGCTGATATACCGTGCATTATAGGGAAATGACGCACGCTCTAGAATGCCCCTCAGGCCAATCACGGTCAAATGAAGTAATAAGGCCCAAGAGGGTGTGGTATATGACCAATTTACCACGACTGTGGGCCGTTCTTGTGCACGACGCAACGCAGAGTACAGCACGGGCTACATCCCTTAGCCTTGCTATATTAGCCGTATACCCCAAAATCCCCGTCGTGCCGTATTTTATATTGTAAACTGGTTACCAACATCTTTAGAGGAGTAAAAATAAATGTTTTGTCATACCTGTGGTATACCACGTCTGTCAGCCAATCAGCATTCAGGCCTCGATCCACCCCAGGTTTATATGAATAAATAATGCATTTCAAATCATTGCATTTTTCCTCCGTTCTGGGCTACAATGCATATTTCATCAGGCCAGTGAAATATTAAGCACACTTACAATTTTATATTCTCTCACTTCCAAAGGGGGTATTACTTTGTTGTATTTCAACAATATCACACTTCACACAGACTGTTGTTTTGTTGATTCAGACTGTTGTTTTGTTGATTCAGACTGTTGTTTTGTTGATTCAGACTGTTGTTGATTCAGACTGTTGTTTTGTTGATTCAGACTGTTGTTGATTCAGACTGTTGTTTTGTTGATTCAGACTGTTGTTTTGTTGATTCAGACTGTTGTTGATTCAGACTGTTGTTTTGTTGATTCAGACTGTTGTTTTGTTGATTCAGACTGTTGTTTTGTTGATTCAGACTGTTGTTTTGTTGATTCAGACTGTTGTTGATTCAGACTGTTGTTTTGTTGATTCAGACTGTTGTTTTGTTGATTCAGACTGTTGTTGATTCAGACTGTTGTTTTGTTGATTCAGACTGTTGTTTTGTTGATTCAGACTGTTGTTTTGTTGATTCAGACTGTTGTTTTGTTGATTCAGACTGTTGTTTTGTTGATTCAGACTGTTGTTGATTCAGACTGTTGTTTTGTTGATTCAGACTGTTGTTTTGTTGATTCAGACTGTTGTTTTGTTGATTCAGACTGTTGTTGATTCAGACTGTTGTTTTGTTGATTCAGACTGTTGTTTTGTTGATTCAGACTGTTGTTTTGTTGATTCAGACTGTTGTTTTGTTGATTCAGACTGTTGGTGGTTTGGTTTGATTGGCTAATTACTGGGCTTGTATAGTGATCATTTTCCATAGATAATTTGAGGGTAATCGACGTGTGGTTCCGCAGGCTGTGGGATCATTGGTGTTTGATTCATAAAGCTCGTCGTTGCTCTGAGGAGGAAAAAGCTGCATCCTGATGTCCCATAATCCCTTGGTGATCTTTCTTCTTCCCTGACTATGATGATAAGATGAGGGAAAGACTAAAGTCTTTATTCATGAACACCGATGGATGAGGAGATGGTTGTGTTTATGGGATGGGAAGTACACGGACACCTAATACTATATTAACAACTACCCTTAATATTTACCATAAACACAAATGTAAGCTGTGTTTGAATAATCTTACTAAATGCACTAACCAAACTATTTGTGATGTGAATTGCAAAAAAAAAAAAAAAATGCAACTGAAGCCCAATGAGAGCAGATACAAACTCGTTACTTTAACTAATTATGTTGAGCTATTTGATAAAGTAATTACTTTTTCGAATGCGTTACCTTACAGATGACACCATTCTGTATACATCTGGTCCGTCTTTGGACACTGTGTTATCAAACCTCCAAACGACCTTCAATCCCATTCAACACTCCTCCCGTGGCCTCCAACTGCTCTTAAATGCTAGTAAAACTAAATGCATGCTCTTCAACCGATCGCTGCCCAGCACCCTCCCGCCCGACTAGCATCACTACTCTGGCCGGTTCTGACTATGTGGACAACTACAAATACCTAGGTGTCTGGTTAGACTGTAAACTCTCCTTCCAGACTCACATTAAGCATCTCAAATCCAAAATTAAATTTAGAATCGGCTTCCTATTTTGCAACAAAGCATCCTTCCCTCATGCTGCTAAACATAGCCTCGTAAAACTGACTATCCTACCGATCCTTGACTTCGGCGATGTCATTTACAAAATAGCCTCCAATACCCTACTCAACAAGCTGGATGCAGTCTGTCACATTGCCATCCGTTTTGTCACCAAAGCCCCATACACTACCCACCACTGCGACCTGTATGCTCTCGTTGGTTGGCCCTCGCTTCATACCCGTCGCCAAACCCACTGGCTCCAGGTCATCTATAGGTCTTTGTTAGGTAAAGCTCCGCCTTATCTCAGCTCACTGGTCACCATAGCAGCACCCACCTGTAGCACACGCTCCAGCAGGTATATCTCACTGGTCACCCCCAAAGCCAACACTTTCTTTCGGCGCCTTTCCTTCCAGTTCTCTGCTGCCAATGACTGGAACAAATTGCAAAAATCACTGAAGCTGGAGACTCATATCACCCTCACTAGCTTTAAGCACCAGCTGTCAGAGCAGCTCACAGATCACTGCACCTGTACACAGCCCATCTGTAAATAGCTCATCTATCTCTCTACCTCATCCCCACATTGTTATTTATCCTCTTGCTCCTTTGCACCCCAGTATCTCTACTTGCACATCATCATCATCTGCTCATCTATCACTCCAGTGTTAATGCTACATTGTAATTATTTCACCTCTATGGCCTATTTATCGCCTTACCTCCCTATTCTTATACATTTGCACACACTGAGCATAGATTGTTCTAATATGTTATTGACTGTACGTTTGTTTATGTGTAACTCTGTGTTGTTGTTTATTCCATGTGTAACTCTGTGTTGTTGTTTTTGTCGCACTGCTTTAGCTTTATCTTGGCCAGGTCGCAGTTGTAAATGAGAACTTGTTCTCAGCTGGCCTACCTGGTTAAATAAAGGTGAAATAAATAAAATAAATAAAATGTTGGCTGACAATCGGGTGCGTTCGTAAATTCACTCTGGCTATCAACACCGATTCTAGAGCACTCTCGTCTGAGTACCAGAGCGCAGAATAACTGCTGAATTTGCGAACGCTCAACACCAGTTGAATACGGCCGGTGTCAGTAAACGTCGGCAAAATAATTAAATTGCCAGCAGCACAGTAACAGTCACCAATGTTCTGGATAACATGAAAACAGCCTAACCAGCTCTGCTAGGGGGAGTACAATGGTCAGATTGGGGTGTTCTCTCATTATCTGTCTGGAGGTAGATAGCCAATGTTAGCCAGTTAGCCAGTTAGCTTGGGCGCTTGACTGCCATTGTGAGTTCAAAATGCTCGGATCAACCCTACTCCTCGGCCAGAGGGTCCAGTGTGTGCTCTGAACGCTCCATGAGCAAAAACACCCCCCAAATTTACAAATGGACAATCTGTCAACACTCTGAGCACTCCAGATTGAATTTAACAAATACACCCGAAGTCTTAAAATGTCTACCTACGAATTTGTTATGCTAACAAGCTAGTAAGAGGTTGCATAGCAACAGCATCAACTTCCGGTAGACAGGCGAAGCGCTAGTACGCTCATCTGAAAGGATGCCGTTTGTTTACAGTATACTAAAATCAACTAATAGTAGATAGTATGTAGTATATCCACATTAAGTAATATACGTTCATCCACCATGGCCTGCTCGCCTCCCTACCTCTGAGGAAGCACAGTTCCCGCTCAGCCCAGTCAAAACTGTTCGCTGCTCTGGCACCCCAATGGTGGAACAAGCTCCCTCACGACGCCAGGACAGCGGAGTCAATCACCACCTTTCGGAGACACCTGAAACCCAAACCTCTTTAAGGAATACCTGGGATAGGATAAAGTAATCCTTCTAACCCCCCCACCCCTTAAAAGATTTAGATGCACTATTGTAAAGTGGTTGTTCCACTGGATATCATAAGGTGAATGCACCAATTTGTAAGTCGCTCTGGATAAGAGCGTCTGCTAAATGACGTAAATGTAAATGTAAAATATACAGCATGTTAGTATTGGTATTCGAACGCAGCTCTCTAGTCAAGGTGTTATCAAAAGAGGCTATTTAAAGATTTTTGGGAAAAACCTTTGCATCTGACTTGACAGAGAGCTTTCTCCTTTCTAATACCCTGTGTGACCTGATCTCTCATTGGGCAGGGGTTAAGGTCATGTCCTGTGTGACCTCATCTCTCATGGACCAGGGGTTAAGGTCATGCCCTGTGTGACCTGATCTCTCATTGGGCAGGGGTTAAGGTCATGTCCTGTGTGACCTCATCTCTCATGGACCAGGGGTTAAGGTCATGCCCTGTGTGACCTCATCTCTCATTGGGCAGGGGTTAAGGTCATGTCCTGTGTGACCTCATCTCTCATGGACCAGGGGTTAAGGTCATGCCCTGTGTGACCTCATCTCTCATTGGGCAGGGGTTAAGGTCATGTCCTGTGTGACCTCATCTCTCATGGACCAGGGGTTAAGGTCATGCCCTGTGTGACCTCATCTCTCATTGGGCGAGGGTTAAGGTCATGTCCTGTGTGACCTCATCTCTCATGGACCAGGGGTTAAGGTCATGCCCTGTGTGACCTCATCTCTCATTGGGCGAGGGTTAAGGTCATGTCCTGTGTGACCTCATCTCTCATGGACCAGGGGTTAAGGTCATGCCCTGTGTGACCTCATCTCTCATGGACCAGGGGTTAAGGTCATTATTGGTAGTTCATTGGCTGGTGGTTATAGGAGCTGTATGACACACACACACACACACACACACACACACACACACAACTCCCACACTCATCACTGTCTTGGCATGGTTAAACTATTTGTTTAACCATGTCATATCTTCTCTTTAAGCTCCTTAACCTGTTTGGGCTAGGGGGCAGTATTGAGAATTTTTGAAAAAATATGTGCCCATTTTTAACTGCCTCCCACACCAACTCAGAAGCTAGAATATGCATATTATTGTTCAGGTTTGGATAGAAAACACCCTAAAGTTTCTAAAACTGTTTGAATGGTGTCTGTGAGTATAACAGAACTCCTATGGCAGGCCAAAACCTGACAAGGTTTCATGCAGGAAGTGGCCTGTCTGACAAGGAGTCGTGCGTCTTGCATCTGTTTATTGAAGAGTAAGGATCTTAGCTGTAACGTGACAATTCCCAGGGCTCCAATAGGCTCTCAGAACCCGGGAAAAACCTGAACGATGACGAGGCAGCCTCTGGCTGAAACAGATTATCGCCTTATCCAAGTGGCCGATCAGAGGACCATTGAATGAGGCGCGTGCATGATTCGCCCCCGTGGAGAAATTTCATTCGGCTGTTTAGCTTATTGCAGATTCCCGGTCGGAATATTATCGCTTTTCTACGAGATAAATGGCATAAAAATTGGTTTTAAACAGCGGTTGACATGCTTCGAAGTATGGTAATGGAATATTTAGAAATTTTTTGTCACGCCATGCGCCATCCGCACGACCGTTATTTACCATTCGTATAGTGTCTAGAACGCACGAACAAAACAGAGGATATTTGGATATAACGATGGATTATTTGGGACCAAACCTACATTTGTTATTGAAGTAGAAGTCCTGGGAGTGCATTCTGACGAAGAACAGGAAAGGTAAGAACATTTTTCTTATAGGAAATAGGATTTTGGTGAAGGCTAATCTTGCCGGGTGTCTAAATAGCTAGCCGTGATGGCTGGGCTATGTACTTAGAATATTGCAAAATGTGCTTCATCCGAAAAGCTATTTTAAAATCGGACATATCGAGTGCATAGAGGAGTAATGTATCTATAATTCTTAAAATAATTGTTATGCTTTTTGTGAACGTTTATCGTGAGTAATTTAGCAAACTGTTAGTAAATTCCCCGGAAGTTTGCGGGGAGTATGCTTTTTCTGAACGTCACATGCTAATGTAAAAAGCTGTTTTTTGATATAAATATGAACTTGATTGAACAGACATGCATGTATTGTATAACATAATGTCCTAGGTGTGTCATCTGATGAAGATCATAAAAGGTTAGTGCTGCATTTAGCTGTGGTTTGGGTTTTTGTGACATTATATGCTAGCTTGAAAAATGGGTGTCTGATTATTTCTGGCTGGGCACTCTCCTGACATAATCTAATGTTTTGCTTTCGTTGTAAAGCCTTTTTGAAATCGGACAGTGTGGTTAGATTAAGGAGAGTCTTGTCTTTAAATAGCTGTAAAATAGTCATATGTTTGAGAAATTGAAGTAATAGTATTTCAAACGATTCAAAAATCGCGCCACTGAATTCAGGTGGCTGTTACGTAGGTGGGACGAATTCGTCCCGCCTTGCCCATAGAGGTTAACTCCCCAGGTCCAGCTCCTTCACTCCCCAGGTCCAGCTCCTTCACTCCCCAGGTCCAGCTCCTTCACTCCCCAGGTCCAGCTCCTTCACTCCCCAGGTCCAGCTCCTTCACTCCCCAGGTCCAGCTCCTTCACTCCCCAGGTCCAGCTCCTTCACTCCCCAGGTCCAGCTCCTTCACTCCCCAGGTCCAGCTCCTTCACTCCCCAGGTCCAGCTCCTTCACTCCCCAGGTCCAGCTCCTTCACTCCCCAGGTCCAGCTCCTTCACTCCCCAGGTCCAGCTCCTTCACTCCCCAGGTCCAGCTCCTTAAACCTCTTGAGGATACAATCCCGCTAACGGGATTGGTTGGACAACAACCGATATTCAAAACAAAATAATCTCAAAATTAAAATTCAAGTATTATACGGCATTTTAAAGATACTCTACTCGTTAATCCAATCACATTGTCTTATTTCAAAAAGGTTTTACGGTGAAAGAAAAACATTAGATTATTTTAGCATCTCAGCAACAAAAAAAAAGCAATTTTCCAAGCACGATAGCCATCACAAAACCAGATATACAGCTGAAATTAAGCACTAACCTTTGACAATCTTCATCAGATGACACTCCTAGGACATCATGTTAGACAATACATGCATTTTTTGTTCGATCAAGTTTATATTTATTTCCAAAAACCCAATTTTTACATTGGCGCGTGTCGTTCAGAAAACGTTTTCTGCCCATAACTTCCGGTGAATAGGCACATTTAATTTACAGAAGAACTCATAAACGTTGAAAAATGTTATAACAATTATTGAAAGAATTAGAGGTAATCTACTCCTTTATGCAACCACTTTGTCAGATTTCAAAATAACGTTATGGAAAAAGCACATTGTTCAATATTCTGAGTACAGAACTTAGCCTTCAATGCTAAGCTATACAGTTAGCCTACAACCACGGCGTCGACAAATCTCTAACAATATGTTGGAAATATTTACTTACCTTTGCTGATCTTCGGCAGAATGCACTCGGATGGGCTCCCACTTCCACAAGAAATGTTCATTTGTTCTGCAAAGCCCATAAATTATTTCCAAATACATCCGTTTTGTTGACCCATCCAGAACACTTTACAATGCCATGTGGCGTGGACGCAAATCCGTAGACGAAATGGCCAAAAGTTCCATTACCGTTTGTAGAAACACGTCAAGCGATGTTTACAATCAATCCTTTAGGGTATTTTTTAACGTAAAACTGCAATAATTTTAACAACAGGGCTGTAGGTATTCAGTCATACAAGAACAAATAAAACAACAGCTAAGTCACGTGGATGTGCGTCATAAGACACCTGTTCTCTGATTGGCCAGGGATTGAACGAGCCAGAATTTTCTGCCCGGTAACAGATGACGGATGAAAGCAGTTCCTAAAGATTGTTGACAGCCAATGGAAGAGTCAGGAGGTGCAACGTAAATCCTATGTCATTGTAGTTTTTCAAGGGATTCAAAAGAAAACTACATTTCGAATTTCTCCCACTTCCTGACTCAATTTTTCTCATTTTTTTGGCCTGCCATATGAGTTATGTTATACTCACAGACACCATTCAATCAGTTTTAGAAACGTCAGAGTGTTTTCTATCCAAATCTACTTATACTATGCATATTCTATTTTCTGGGCCAGAGTAGTAACCTGTTTAAATTGGGTATGTTTTTCATCTGGCCGTGAAAATACTGCCCCCTAGCCCCTAGAGGTTTTAACTCCCCAGATCCATCTTCTTAACTCCCCAGGTCCTCTCTCCTCCTCTCTCTCTCCTTTCCCCTTTCCTCCTCTCTCTCTCCTTTCCACTCTCCTCCTGTCTCGTTTCCCATCTCCTCTTCTCACTCCTTTCCCCTCTCCTTCCTTCTGTCTCCTTTCCCTCCTCCTCCTCCTCTCTGTCTCCTTTCCCCTCTCCTCCTGTCTCTCCTTTCCCCTCTCCTCCTCATCTCTGTCTCCTTTCCCCTCTCCTCCTCATCTCTGTCTCCTTTCCCCTCTGTCTCCTTTCCCCTCTCCTCCTCATCTCTGTCTCCTTTCCCCTCTCCTCCTCCTCTCTGTCTCCTTTCCCCTCTGGCTCCTTTCCCCTCTCCTCGCCTCTCTCTCCTTTCCCCTCTCCTCCTCCTCTCTGTCTCATTTCCCCTCACCTCCACTCTCTCTCTTTTCCCCTCACCTCCACTCTCTCTCTTTTCCCCTCTCCTCCTCTCTCCCTCCCCTTTCCACTCTCCTCCTCTCTCTCGCTCCTTTCCCCTCTCCTCCTCCTATCTCCTTTCTCATCTCCTCCTCTCTCTCTCCTTTCCCCTCTCCTCCTCCTCTCTGTCTTCTTTCCCCTCTCCTCCTCCTCTCTGTCTCCTTTCCCCTCTCCTCCTCCTCTCTGTCTCCTTTCCCCTCTCCTCCTCCTCTTTGTCTCCTTTCCCCTCTCCTCCTCCTCTCTGTCTCCTTTCCCGTCTCCTCCTCCTCTTTGTCTCCTTTCCCCTCTCCTCCTCCTCTCTGTCTTTTCCCCTCTCCTCCTCCTCTCTCTCTCCTTTCCCCTCTCCATCTCTCTCTCCTTTCCCCTCTCCTCCTCTCTCTGTCTCATTTCCCCTCTCCTCCTCTCTCTCTCCTTTCCCCTCTCCTCCTCCTCTCTGTCTCCTTTCCCCTCTCCATCTCTCTCTCCTTTCCCCTCTCCATCTCTCTCTCCTTTCCCCTCTCCTCCTCTCTCTGTCTCCTTTCCCCTCTCCTCCTCCTTCTCTCTCCTTTCCCCTCTCCTCCTCCTCTCCTCCTCCTCTCTGTCTCCTTTCCCCTCTCCTCCTCTCTCTGTCTCCTTTCACCTCTCCTCCTCCTTCTCTCTCCTTTCCCCTCTCCTCCTCCTCTCTGTCTCTTTTCCCCTCTCCTCCTCTCTCTGTCTCCTTTCACCTCTCCTCCTCTCTCGCTCTCCTTTCCACTCTCCTCCTCTCTCTCTCTCCTTTCCTCTCTCCTCCTCTCTCTGTCTCCTTTCCCCTCTCCACTCTCTCTGTCTCCTTTCACCTCTCCTCCTCTCTCTCTCCTTTCCCCTCTCCTCATCTCTCCTTTCCACTCTCCTTCTCTCTGTCTCCTTTCCACTCTCCTCCTCTCTCTCTCTCCTTTCCACTCTCCTCCTCTCTCTGTCTCCTTTCCCGTCTCCTTCTCTCTCTCTCCTTTCCCCTCTCCTCCTCCTCTCTCTCTCCTTTCCTCTCTCCTCCTCTCTCTGTCTCCTTTCACCGTCTCCTCCTCTCTCTCTCTCCTTTCCCCTCTCCTCCTCCTCTCTGTCTCCTTTCCCCTCTCCTCCTCTCTCTCTCTCCTTTCCACCTCTCCTCCTCTCTCTGTCTCCTTTCCCGTCTCCTTCTCTCTCTCTCCTTTCCACTCTCCTCCTCTCTCTCTCTCCTTTCCCTCTCCTCTCTCTGTCTCCTTTCCCGTCTCCTTCTCTCTCTCTCCTTTCCACTCTCCTCCTCTCTCTCTCTCCTTTCCTCTCTCCTCCTCTCTCTGTCTCCTTTCCCGTCTCCTTCTCTCTCTCTCCTTTCCACTCTCCTCCTCTCTCTCTCTCCTTTCCTCTCTCCTCCTCTCTCTGTCTCCTTTCCGTCTCCTTCTCTCTCTCTCCTTTCCACTCTCTCTGTCTCCTTTCCTCTCTCCTCCTCTCTCTGTCTCCTTTCCCGTCTCCTTCTCTCTCTCTCCTTTCCACTCTCCTCTCCCTCTTTCTCCCCTGCGTTGTTTCTAAATAATGTGTACTTGTGTGAGTGTGTCACTGTAACCCCATGAGCCTTTACCAATATGTCCCTTTCACTCACTGTGTGTGTGTGTGTGTGTGGTGTGTGTGTGTGTGTGTGTGTGTGTGTGTGTGTGTGTGTGTGTGTGTGTGTGTGTGTGTGGGTGTGTGTGTGTGTGTGTGTGTGTGTGTGTGTGTGTGTGTGTGTATGTGTGTGTGGCCCCTGAGGCCTCATAAAAGTGTCAGTAAAAATACACTCAGTGTGGTGAAAGAGCCTCAGCTCTATTCATTATCCATCAGTAACCTGTCTCCATAGCAATAACACAAGAGAGAGAGAGAGAGGAGGGCAGAGGGAAATAGGAAAGTGAGGAAGAGGAGGAGAGGTGGTTAGGGGAGAAGGAGAGGAGGAGTGAAGGAGTGAGAAGGGGGAGGGGATGGAGGATGTGCAGAACATGAGAGTAATGGAAGTATTCAATTAAGATGTGAAGTGTAGGCTTTAAGATGTGAAGTGTGGGCTTTAAGATGTGAAGTGTAGGCTTTAAGATGTGAAGTGTGGGCTTTAAGATGTGAAGTGTAGGCTTTAAGATGTGAAGTGTGGGCTTTAAGATGTGAAGTGTAGGCTTTAAGATGTGAAGTGTGGGCTTTAAGATGTGAAGTGTAGGCTTTAAGATGTGAAGTGTGGGCTTTAAGATGTGAAGTGTGGGCTTTAAGATGTGAAGTGTAGGCTTTAAGATGTGAAGTGTGGGCTTTAAGATGTGAAGTGTAGGCTTTAAGATGTGAAGTGTGGGCTTTAAGATGTGAAGTGTAGGCTTTAAGATGTGAAGTGTGGGCTTTAAGATGTGAAGTGTAGGCTTTAAGATGTGAAGTGTGGGCTTTAAGATGTGAAGTGTGGGCTTTAAGATGTGAAGTGTGGGCTTTAAGATGTGAAGTGTGGGCTTTAAGATGTGAAGTGTGGGCTTTAAGATGTGAAGTGTGGGCTTTAAGATGTGAAGTGTGGGCTTTAAGATGTGAAGTGTGGGCTTTAAGATGTGAAGTGTGGGCTTTAAGATGTGAAGTGTGGGCCAGGCTTCTAACATGGCCATCTAACAGGCTTTATTTAACATGGGCCTTATGTAAATGTAATATATATATATATTTTTTTTTTTATTAGTAAAACATTTGCAAAAAAATTTAAAAACCTCTTTTTGCTTTGTCATTATGGGTTATTGTGTGTAGATTGATGAAGGAAAAAATGTCATGTAATCCATTTTAGAGAAAGGCTGTAGCTTTCTGTGGAAAAAAAATCTGGGGTCTGAATACTTTCCGAAAGGCACTGTACATCACAAATACATGCCTCATGACTCATCAGAGAGAAAAAAGCCTCCAAAACAGGGGAATATCGGCATATGTTACATATGTTACATCCCAAATAGCACCCTATTCCCCTTCACAGTGCACTACTTTAGACCAGGGGCCAGAGGGCTTCTGGTCAAAAGTAGTGCACTATGAATGGAAATAGGGTGCCATATTAGACAAAGTCAAAGTGCAGCCAGCTGTTACATCATCACCACCAGTACATCACCACCAGTCATATGTACTGTAGAATACATTACCACCAGTCATATGTACTGTAGAATACATTACCACCAGTCATATGTACTGTAGAACACATTACCACCATATGTACTGTAGAATACATTACCACCAGTCATATGTACTGTAGAATACATTACCACCAGTCATATGTACTGTAGAATACATTACCACCAGTCATATGTACTGTAGAACACATTACCACCAGTCATATGTACTGTAGAATACATTACCACCAGTCATATGTACTGTAGAATACATTACCACCAGTCATATGTACTGTAGAATACATTACCACCAGTCATATGTACTGTAGAATACATTACCACCAGTCATATGTACTGTAGAATACATTACCACCAGTCATATGTACTGTAGAATACATTACCACCAGTCATATGTACTGTAGAACACATTACCACCAGTCATATGTACTGTAGAATACATTACCACCAGTCATATGTACTGTAGATGGTGTTCTGTGTGTGTTTATGTGTGTGTTGGGGGGGTTCCTTGGAGGAGGAATGGGAGGACTATCCTCCTCAGTGAATTTGATACAAATTTAAATTGTAAAATATTTAAGAAGCTTTCTTTTTTAGATAAAACTATCCTAAATATGTCACCAAATAATTTATTAAAACAGACTGTTTTGTAGTAGCCTCAACAGCATTCTGTAGGGTAATTGACTCAAAGAGAGAGAAAGACAATAGTTGAACAGTTTTGAACAAATGCTTTCTTCGAAAATGAAGGAGAAGCAAGAGAAAAATAAGGAGAGCGAGAGAGATTTCCACTTTCAGTTTCACTTACTTAGCTAGCAAATGCAGCTAGCTAGTTAAGCCTACTGAAACACCCTGCTCAAACAGAGGGATGTTATGTTAGCTAGCTGGTTATAACAGAGGGATGCTATGTTAGCTAGCTGGCTATAACAGAGGGATGCTATGTTAGCTAGCTGGCTATAACAGAGGGATGCTATGTTAGCTAGCTGGTTATAACAGAGGGATGCTATGTTAGCTAGCTGGCTATAACAGAGGGATGCTATGTTAGCTAGCCGGCTATAACAGAGGGATGCTATGTTAGCTAGCTGGCTATAACAGAGGGATGCTATGTTAGCTAGATGGCTTTGCCTTTCCAAAAGAACACTGCAACTCTTCCCAGTCATGCTAAGCTTTTGGTTTTACCAATGTATTGTCACCGGGGCCCCCCGGTGTAACCGCTTACTGGCTATACACTGTAACGTTACTGCATGACTGTAACGGGTTTACTAACGCGTTAGTTCTATTAGCTATGCTGACTATGACGTTACTTTAGCTAATATGGGGACAACGATGTAGGCTGTGTGTAGCGGTTTGGCTTGGAAAGGTTTTTTTAACCTGGTCACATACAGCTGATGTGTTGTGCATTGAAGTCCTCAAGCGAAGGGAAAAGGTGAGAGGAAGAGAGACGTGAGAATGAATACAACGTGGCTGCTATGAAAGTGAACTGTGTTTACACGTGATCAGGGGTATATTCATTGCGCCGATTCTGTTGAAAAACACTTCTTAAAACCTCTTGACGGTCGCCTAGGATAGGGGGCGCTACAGCGATTTTTGAAAAAAAATTGTGCCCATTTTAAACAGCCTTCTACTCAAACTCAGAAGCTAGGATATGCATATAATTAATACTTGTGGATAGAAAACACCCTAAAGTTTCTAAAACTGTTTGAATGGTGTCTGTGAGTATAACAGAACTCATATGGCAGTCAAAACCCCGAGACAGATCGTAACAGGATGTGGAATTCTGAATTGCGGACTCAACTTCATCACTTTGCCTATAAATCACACCGTGAGCAATGGTTCATTGAGCACTTCCTATTGCTTCCATTAGATGTCCCCAGTCTTTACAAAGTGGTTTGAGCCTTCTACTGTGAAAACTGACAGAATGAGAGTCTGTGGAAAGTGGTCACATGGAGAGGGCCATCACCATTATGACGCCGGCGCCCCTGGCTACCCTCCCCTTTCAAAACGTTTAGAAAGACAATGCAACCGTCCCCCTTGAATCTTATTGGAGCTCTGGTTGAAAAAGGCCCTAAAGATTTATGTTATACAACGTTTGACATGTTTGAACGAACTTAAATAAAAATAAAAAAGCATTTTGTTGAGAGAGAAGTCCCGCGGCCGACGGTACTTTTGGAGCAGCCTTCAGAACGCGCTAACAACAACAAGCTATTGGGACATAAAGGATTAACTTTTTCGAACGAAAATACATTTGTTGTGGACCTGGGATTCCTGGAAGTGCCTTCTGATGAAGATAATCAAAGGTAAGGGATTATTGACAATAGTATACAAGAGTAGATTTGATATGCGATTGTTCCAAGAACTGACCTGTAACGGTAGCCTATTTTTCTGAGTATCGCATCCCCTTTTATCGCAAATTGTGATTACCCAGTAAAGTTATTTTTAAATCTGGCATTACAGGTGCTTTCAAGAGATGTTAACCTGTTATGGCTAGGAGGCAGTATTTTCACGGCTGGATAAAAAACGTACCCGATTTAATCTGGTTACTACTCCTGCCCAGTAACTAGAATATGCATATAATTATTGGCTTTGGATAGAAAACACCCTAAAGTTTCTAAAACTGTTTGAATGGTGTCTGTGAGTATAACAGAACTCATATGGCAGGCAAAAACCTGAGAAGATTTCATGCAGGAAGTGGCCTGTCTGACAAGGTGTCGTTCTTCTTGTCTCTGTTTATTGAAGAGTGAGGATCTTAGCTGTCCCGTGACACTTCCTACGGCTGCCATAGGCTCTCAGAAGGCGGCAAAACGCTGAATCGTGGCTTTGCAGGCTCTGGCTGAAAAAAAGTAGCGCGTTTGGGTAGTGGCTGGTTACAGTACTGTGAGACTCAGGCTCATGCCCGCGTCGACCGAAAGCTTTGTTTTCTTTCCTCTGTTTAGCTAAATGGACATTCCCGGTCGGAATATTATCGCTTTTTTACGAGAAAAATGGCATAAAAATGGATTTTAAACAGCGGTTGACATGCTTCGAAGTACGGTAATGGAATATTTAGATTTTTTTGGTCACGAATTGCGCCATGCGCACGACCCTGATTTACCATTTCGGATAGTGTCTGGGACGCACGAACAAAACGCCGCTATTCGGATATAACGATGGATTATTTTGGACCAAACCAACATTTGTTATTGAAGTAGCAGTCCTGGGTGTGCATTCTGACGAAGACAACAAAAGGTAATCAAACTTTTATAATAGTAAATCTGATATTGGTGAGTGCTAAACTTGCCGGGTGTCTAAATAGCTAGCTCGTGAATGCTGGGCTATGTACTTAGAATATTGCAAAATGTGCTTTCACCGAAAAGCTATTTTAAAATCGGACATATCGAGTGCATAGAGGAGTTCTGTATCTATAATTCTTAAAATAATTGTTATGCTTTTTGTGAACGTTTATCGTGAGTAATTTAGTAAATTGTTAGCAAATTCCCCGGAAGTTTGCGGGGGGTATGCTAGTTCTGAACGTCACATGCTAATGTAAAAAGCTGTTTTTTGATATAAATATGAACTTGATTGAACAAAACATGCATGTATTGTATAACATAATGTCCTAGGTGTGTCATCTGATGAAGATCATCAAAGGTTAGTGCTGCATTTAGCTGTCTTCTGGGTTTTTGTGACATTATATGCTAGCTTGAAAAATGGGTGTCTGATTATTTCTGGCTTGGTACTCTGCTGACATAATCTAATGTTTTGCTTTCGCTGTAAAGCCTTTTTGAAATCGGACAGTGTGGTTAGATAAAGGAGAGTCTTGTCTTTAAAATGCTGTGAAATAGTCATATGTTTGAAAAATTGAAGTTTTTGTATTTTTGAGGAATTTGTAATTCGCGCCACGCCTATCATTGGATATTGGAGCAGGTGTTCCGCTAGCGGAACGTCTAGATGTAAGAGGTTAATCTATAAATCTTAGAATGACAATATTACATTTTAAAAATGTTTTCGAATAGTAATTTAGTAAATTGTAGCGCTGTTTCACCGGATGCATTTGAGGGAAAATTGTTAGTCAACGTCACGCGCTGATGTAAAATGCTGTTTTTATATATAAATATGAACTTTATCGAACAAAAGAATGCATGTATTGTGTAACATGATGTCCTAGGAGTGTCATCTGATGAAGATTGTCAAAGGTTAGTGCTGCATTTAGCTGTTTTTTGGTTATTTGTGATGCATGTGGTTGGTCGGAAAATGGCTATGTGGCTACTTTTACGATATACTCCTCTAACATAATCTAATGTTTTGCTTTTGATGTAAAGCCTTTTTGAAATCGGACAACGTGGTTCGATTCAGGAGAGGTGTATCTATAAAACGATATAAAATAGTCCTATATTTGAAAAAAATATATTAAAAAAAATATATATTAAATTTCGTAAAGAAAATGGCGATAGGATTTTTCGCCGAATGTTGATCCCGCATACGGGACGGAGCCCGACCAGAGGTTAAACGGAAGCAAACGGGGACAAACATACCTGAATCTGTCCAATGGAAACTCTTGTTTGCCAGTAAAGAGCCATGCGTCCTCTGAAACACGACCCTGCCAAGCCGCACTGCTTCTTGACACACTGCTCGGTTAACCCCATGAGCCAACCAAATCAATGTTTCAGAGGAACCACTGTCCAACCGGCGACCGTGTCAGCGTGCAAAGCGCCTGGCCTGCCACAGGAGTCGCTAGAGCTCGATGGGACAAGGACATCCCGGCCGGCCTAACCCTCCCCAAACCCGGACGACACTGGAGCAATTGTGTGCTGCCTCATTGTGGCCGGCTGCGACACAGCCCGGGATCAAACCCGGATCTATAGTGACACCTCTAGCACTGTGACACAGTGCCTTAGACCGCTGCGCCACTCGGGAGGCCATTTTCTTCCTTATATCTCTGCATTGTTGGTGAAGACCTCGTAAGTAAACATTTCACGTTAAAAGTCTGCACCGGTTGAATTTTGCGTATGTTACACACACACACACGCACACGCACACACACACACACACACACACACACACACACACACACACACACACACACACACACACACACACTGTTACACCACACACACACACTGTTACACACACACACACTGTTACACACACACACTGTTACACACACACACACTGTTACACACACACACACTGTTACACACACACACACACACACTGTTACACACACACACACTGTTACACACACACACTGTTACACACACACACACTGTTACACACACACACACACACACACACACTGTTACACACACACACTGTTACACACACACACACTGTTACACACACACACACACACACTGTTACACGCACGCCCCCCCACACCCACACACACACACACACACACACACACACACACACACACACACTGTTACATGTGTTGTTTACCTAGGTAGATGTATGATTGAAATGAATCTATTTCTGTTGTCTTCTCCTCCAGGATTGTAGTGACTGGATTACAATCTGATGGAGGCTCATTGTTCTGCTGAAGATGTTCCATGGTCTCCTGTGATGACTGGGAGACAGCAGTGTGTGTGTGTGTGTGTGTGTGTGTGTGTGTGTGTGTGTGTGTGTGTGTGTGTGTGTGTGTGTGTGTGTGTGTGTGTGTGTGTGTGTGTGTGTTTGTCACTGTTTGACTTTAGCACACACACACACTCACTCCCTGCCGGTAATCAGAAGTCAAATCTCTTTTGTTAATTAAGCAGAACACAATTCCTAAATTACATTTGTGACTGGACCGGCTCGATGTAGAAAATTTGAAATTGTGTTTTTTACATTGGATAAAAGTAGAGATTCTGAGCTACAACATTTTACGTCTGCTGCAGAAGAACAATGGAAAAGTCATTCTATTTGGAAAGGTTATATAGTTATAACCCTACTTTTGAGAAAATGGCAACTTGAATGTTTTGGTACCTATTGGAGAGTTTTGTTTAAACCTATTCAGCATTGTTCACACCCTCTTTAAGCCTTAGCCCCACCCATCTCATTAAGGATTCACATGTGAGGCCATGTGCTAAACAGAGTGAGTAAGGTAGTGTAGTAAACAACCAAAGATCTCAAGACTAAAAGTGATGAAGTAGTAGCCTACGACAAGTTAAAACTCCAGGTAAAAATGTACATTTATCTAGTCCTTGTCCTTTATCCTAATCTGACTTTGATGCAGGTCATGTTGTTCTCCACATTTCCGTCTGGTAAAACACACAATATATCAAATACAATCAAAGTTTCTTTGTCACATGCACGGGATACAGAAGGTGTAGACAATACATGGTTATTTGCATAGTAGCGCTATGAAATATAGAAAGTGTCCAGATAAATATTGTATGAATATTTTATAATTATAAGATGATTCTTACCCAGACACACTTGTCAAAATTGATGGGTCATGTGAAGGAAATGCAATAACTTTCCCCCCAGCCACATCTAGCTAAGTGGATGGGTCACTATTGTCGAAGTGGAGTCTTTTGTTTGGACATTTTAGCTAAACAATTAACCTAACGGTGCCTTCAAGACAACTGAGAACTTGGAAAAATATTTTCACGGCTGTCGTAAGGAGAAGAGGACCAAAGTGCAGCGTGTGTGTCGTTCCACATTTTAATTACACTGTGAAACTATGCAATACATAAACAATAAACTGAATGAACAAAACAACAAACCGTGACACAGAGGTGAAACATACACTCACTCAAAAACAATCTCCCACAAACCCAGGTGGAAAAAAACCCTACTTAAGTATGATCTCCAATTAGAAACAACGAGGACCAGCTGCCTCTAATTGAGAGCATCCCCAAAAAAAACAACCCAACATAGAAATACAAAACTAGAACCTGAACATAGAAATAGAAAACATAGAAGAAGAAAAAACCTGTCACGCCCTGACCTACTCTACCATAGAAAATAACATCTTTCTATGGTCAGGACGTGACAAATATGAGGTCAAATCATGGTCGGAAATCCGGGACTCTAGAAAGAGGCCCAGGTTCCCGAGTTGGAATTCCAAGAGGGATGACCATTCAAAACGATTTTTCCCAGTAGATTAAATGTTAGCTAGCTAGCTAACATTTAGGCTATAACCAGCAATTCAAATAGCTTTCGGAGATACAAATAATATTACTACCCAGATCATACACATAACTTTAGCTAGCGAGCGATCCAGATAGCATTAGCTAGCTAGCTTCTTAAGTACCCTTTTCTTAAATTTTTGCCTAAAATGACATACCCAAACCTAACTGCCTGTAGCTCTGGACCTGAAGCAAGGATATACACATTATTGATACCATATGAAAGTAAACACTTTGAAGTTTGTGAAAATGTGAAATTAATGTAGGAGAATATAACACATTAGATCTGGTAAAAGATAATACAAAGAAAAAAATATGTTTTTTAATAATTTTTTTGTACCATCATCTTTGAAATGCAAGAGAAAGGCCATAATGTATTTTTGGCCACTAGTTGCCAGAAGTTTATGTGCAATGTTTTAGACTGATCCAATGAACCATTGCATTTCTGTTCAAAATGTTGTATCAAGACAGCCCAAAAGTGCCTAATTGGTTTATTAATATATTTTCAAGTTCATAACTGCTCTCTCCTCAAACAATAGTATGAAATTATTTCACTTTAATAGCTACTGTAAATTGGACAGAGCAGTTAGATTAACAATAATTTAAGCTTTCTGTCAATATCGGATATGTCTATGTCCTGGGAAAATGTATTGTCATTTACAACCTCATGCTAATCGCATTAGCCTACATTAGCTCAACCTTCCCGCGGGGGGACCCATCGATTCTTTAGAGGCTAGTTAATTAACAGTACGGTTTAACTTGCAATGAAAACGACTTTCTGACGACATTAGAAACATATAACATCTGAAAATGTAGATAGCTTTTTTGTAGCTAGAATTTTCTTAATAATATCTGTAGCTATCATACTATGCTTCCGCTGGGCATTCCACTGGATTTCCCCATCGTCTGATTTATTTTCAGAGTCAGAGTGAGTCGTCATGGCACCATCGTCTTCCAGAAAGTGGAGAGAAGTAGCAACACTTTTGCAGTTCTTCATGATATCTTTAAAAAAAAAGCTGCAGTAGAAAGGATTACCTACACATACTGACCAGCTCGTTCTATAAACAGAAGCATGCTACATAGCAGACCAATCCGAACTCATCTCTCAACATGTCCAGCCCATCCATTATCTCAGCCAATCCTGGCTAGCGAGAATTTTCCCGACTTTTTCAGTGGCTAAACCAACTAGGCTCGTAATGTATTAATTCATATTTACAGAATACAAGTATGCAAGTGTGTGATTAACGCACATAAAAGTTCACATATTCCAGAAGCCATTTCTGCCAAAAAACACATTTATATAAAAAAATACATGTTTACATTCAAATGCCTCTCCTAGTGCCTTGCGACATACGCCTAGTTTCCTAAAACAAGTCTTATTTGAACGGTCCTTCCCTTCTATTAGTCCAGTGTATCTGTATCCCCAGAACCAATAGTCCAGCATCTCTGTATCCCCAGAACCAATAGTCCAGCATCTCTATATCCCCAGAACCAATAGTCCAGCATCTCTGTATCCCCAGAACCAATAGTCCAGCATCTCTGTATCCCCAGAACCAATAGTCCAGCATCTCTGTATCCCCAGAACCATTAGTCCAGTGTATCTGTTTCCCCGTTAGGCCAGTGCATCTGTTTCCCCATTAGGCCAGTGTCTCTGTTGCCCCATTAGGCCAGTATCTCCATTGACCCAGGACCATTAGGCCAGTGTCTCTGTTGCCCCTTTGTTTCAGACAATCATGTGTGTGAGAGAATGAAAGATAGAGAGAAAGGAGAGTGAGAGAACGGGAAACAGAGAGGTTATGAGCAGATGAGCTCCTGAATCTTTCTGCATTTGATATTACAAAAAGACAGATTTACGGTTGGATAAATTTAGATTTTATTACAGATTGACGGTTGTATAAACTTTACAAGGAGATATGCAGGATACTACTCTCTACAACATAACCTTCACTCCAGATTAAAACAGATTTTGGACAAAAATACCTGGAAGATTCTGGAAGGATTATTACTGCCAAGGATTATTACTGCCAAGGATTATTACGGCTAAGGATTATTACAAGCAATGATTATCACTGCTAAGGATTATTACTGCTAAGGATTATTACCGTTTAGGATTATTACCGCTAAGGATTATTACCGTTTAGGATTATTACCGCTAAGGATTATTACCGCTAAGGATTATTACCGCTAAGGATTATTACTGTTTAGGATTATTACCGCTAAGGATTATTACCGCTAAGGATTATTACCGCTAAGGATTATTACTGTTTAGGATTATTACCGCTAAGGATTATTACTGCTAAGGATTATTACCGCTAAGGATTATTACCACTAAGGATTATTACCGCCAAGGATTATTACTGTTTAGGATTATTACTGTTTAGGATTTATACCGCTAAGGATTATTACTACCAATGATTATTACTGTTTAGGATTTTTACTGCTAAGGATTAATACCGCTAAGGATTATTACTACCAATGATTACTACTGTTTAGGATTTTTACTGCTAAGGATTATTACTACCAATGATTACTACCGTTAAGGATTATTACTGCTGAGGATTATTACTACCAATGATTATTACTGTTTAGGATTATTACTGCTAAGGATTATTACAACCGATGATTATTACCGCTAAGGATTATTACAACCACTTATTATTATTATCTTTCTATGTATAACACTTGTATCTTTCATCAACGTTTATGATGAGTATTTCTGTAAATTGATGTGGCTCTCTGCAAAATCACTGGATGTTTTGGAGGCAAAACATTACTGAACATAACGCACCAATGTAAACTGAGATTTTTGGATATAAATAGTAACTTTATCGAACAAAACATACATGTATTGTGTAACTTGAAGTTCTATGAGTGTCATCTGATGAAGATCATCAAAGGTTAGAGATGAATTTTATCTCTATTTCTGCTTTTTGTGACTCCTCCCTTTGACTGGAAAGTGGCTGTATGTTTTTTTGTGACTAGGCGCTGACCTAACATAATCATATGGTATGCTTTCGCCGTAAAGCCTTCTTGAAATCGGACACTGTGCTTGTAATAAGTTTATCTTTAAAATGCTGTAGAATATTATCTATGTTTGAGGAATTTTAATTATGAGATTTCTGTTGTTTGAATTTGTAACGGGATTTGAGCCATAAGAAGTAAATATGATCAGGGTCCTCCAGCTGACTGAGGACTGTGGAAACAGGGACCTCCAGGTGACTGAGGACTGTGGAAACAGGGTCCTCCAGCTGACTGAGGACTGTGGAAACAGGGTCCTCCAGCTGACTGAGGACTGTGGAAACAGGGACCTCCAGCTGACTGAGGACTGTGGAAACAGGGACCTCCAGCTGACTGAGGACTGTGGAAACAGGGTCCTCCAGCTGACTGTGGACTGTAGACACTGTGTGTGTGTATGTGTGGGTGTGGGTTTTTGAAACTGTGCTCTGCTTAACTCAGTGGTAGAGGGGAGGTTAGCCTAGAGAACCGAGTACTATTGTTCAGACTGGCTTCTACCTCCATCAGGGGGCCACTTCCTACTTCAAAAAAGTATCATCACCTGTTCCTAATTCAGAATTGTCACGCCTTGACCTTAGAGAGCCCTTGTTTCTCTATGGTGTAGTAGGTCAGGGTGTGACTAGGGGGTAGTCTAGTTTAATATTTCTATGTTGTGTTCTAGTTTATATTTTCTATGTTGGTGTTGTGGATGATTCCCAATTAGAGGCAGCTGGTAATCGTTGTCTCTAATTGGGGATCATATTTAAGTAGGTATTTTTCCCACCTGTGTTTGTGGGATATTGTTTTGTGTTGGTGCCTGTGCACCACGTGGTCACGTTTAGTTGTTCGTTTATTTTATTAATTTGTTTTTACTTGAAGTTTCACTTTGTAATAAAGATGTGGAACTCTACACACGCTGCGCCTTGGTCCCGTTCTTATGACAACCGTGACAAGAATAGTATCATCGCCTATTCCTACTGTCATCGGTTGCCCTGAAAGGTAACCAGTCAGAAATAGGAATGTGACATTAAGTCTTGGATTGTGTTGTTTGGCTCCAGGGAAGATCCCATTTTTGTGTGGGTTGTGTGTTTTCTGAGCTCTTTAGAAGGAGAAAGGGACAGTGAGAGGATTGGGAAGGTAGAGAGAGAGTGGAGGGAGAGGAGAGGAGAGGGGAGAGAGAGACGAGAGAGGAGAGAGGAGAGGGGAGAGAGGAGAGAGAGAGAGGAGAGAGGAGATGAGAGAGAGGAGATGAGAGAGAGAGGAGATGGGAGAGGGGAGAGAGAGAGGAGATGGGGGAAAAGGGAGAGAGAAGGGAAAGGGAGAGAGAGAGAGAGAGAGGAGGTGAAAAAGGGGGAAAGGGAGAGAGAGAGAGAGAGAGAGGAGGGGAAAGAGAGAGAGAGAGAGACTACTAGAATGCAAATTAGAATGTGATTTGGCCCTAAACAGAGAGTACACAGTGGCAGAATACCTGTCTGACCCAAACTTAAGGAAAGCTTTGCCCACAAAATGAGGTGGAAACTGAGCTGCACTTCCTAACTTCCTGCCAAATGTATGACCATTTTAGAGATACATATTTTCCTCAGATTACAAAGATGCACAAAGAATTTGAAAACAAACCCAATTTTGATAAACTGCCATATATACTGGGTGAAATACCACAGTGTGCCATCACAGCAGCAAGATGTGTGACCAGTCGCCACAAGAAAAGGACAAACAGTGAAGAACAAACACCATTGTAAATACAACCCATATTTATGTTTATTTTTTTCTCCCTTTTGTACTTGAACTATTTGCACATCATTACAACACTGTATATACACATAATATAATATTTGAAATGTCTTTATTCTTTTGGAACTTCTGTGAGTGTAATGTTTACTGTTAATTTTATTGTTTAATTCACTTGTGTTTATTATCTACTTCACTTGCTTTGGCAATGTTAACATACGTTTACCATGCCAATAAAGCCCTTAAATTGAAATTGAATAGAGAGGGATAGAGAAAGGAGGGGAAAGGGAGGGAGAGAGAGGAGAAGGGAGAGAGCGTGATAGAGAGAATGAGGAGTGGAAAGGGTGAGTGGAGATGAAGAGTAGAGGGGAGAGAGGGAGAGAAAGAGGAGGGGAAAGAAAAGGAGAGGGGAGAGAGGGAGAGAAAGAGGAGGGGAAAGAAAAGGAGAGGGGAGAGAGGGAGAGAAAGAGGAGGGGAAAGGGAGAAAGAGTAGAGGGGAGAGAGAAGGCACAAAGAACAAAGGCATGTAGGATTATGATTATATATTCTCTCTCTCTCTCTTTCTCATTATCTCTTTTTCTCTCCTTTCATTTGTCACTCAGACATTGTTCCCTTGTCAGATAGAAGAGAGGGAGGATATTGGGGGAGCTGCTCAGAAGAGTCCTCATTATGACAGTAGAAATATTTTCATCACTAGGCATCACAACAGGCAGCTGTCAGGTTTCCCGTTCCAGTGACACGCTTTGAAAAGAGTATCCTTATTATGGCTTTCTTTTGCAAATAACTATTAATTAACTTAGACTTATTTCCTAAAAACTTGTCAATACTAATCATCATAATAAGGTGTGGGGACATTCATAGGGTGACAAGAAATAACTAGCAGGTCTATTTCGCTCCAGCAGCTGGAATTTGTCACAATTCACCTGTGGGAGCACGGCGTTTCTCAACACCTGACAGCAGAAAGAGCAGCCTGCTACTACACCTCTGCCCTCCATTTGCAATTAAAACCGGTAAATTAATCACTGGCAGTGCTCACTGCAAAAGTGGATACCTATTCAACTAAAGTGGAAAGTTTATGAGACAGTGGCCAATGCTACAGAGGTACAACTCCATGATCTAGAACCAGAGCTAAGTTAGAAAGGATAATCAACCTCTAAAAGAGGAAACGGGACCAGAGACCAAGGCTATGGAGACCTTCATTGGGGACTCCCTAGAAGCAGGATATATCCGTCCCTCTTCCTCTCCCCCTGGCGCAGGGTTCTTCTTCGTGGAGAAAAAAAAAGGACCAGACCCTGCGCCCGTGTATTGACTACCGGGGACTCAATGACGTTACTGTGATGAACCGTTATTCACTACCACTCGTTTCCTCTGCCTTCGAGATGCTCCAGGGGGCAACTGTTTTCTCAAAGCTGGATCTACGAAACACCTACCACCTGGTGCAGATATGAGCAGGGGACGAGTGGAAGACCGCCTTTAACATGGCCAGCGGCCACTACGACTATCTGGTCATGCCTTTTGGCCTCACCAACGCCCCATATTCCAGGCTCTGGTGAATGATGTTCTCCGCAACATGTTAAAGCGGTTCGTCTTCGTCTACATTGATGACATCCTCGTCTTCCCCCGCTCCCCCGAAGAACACGTGCTCCACGTCCGACAGGTTCTCCAACGCCTTCTGGAGAACCAGTTGTTTGTTAAGGCAGAAAAGTGCGATTTCCATCGCTCCACCATTTCCTTTCTGGACTACATCATATCTGCTGGGAGGGTGCAGCTGAAACGCTTCCTGGGGTTTTCCAACTTTTATCGCCACTTTATCCGGGGTTACAGCACCCTGGCCTCCCCCTTGTCCGTACTCACCTCTACCAAGGTAGCGTTCACGTGGTCCTCTGCCGCTGACTGGGCGTTCCGGGACCTCAAACATTGCTTCAGCACTACTCCTATACTGGTTCATCCTGACACTTCCCATCAGTTCGTGGTGGAGACTGATGCTTTGGAGGTCGGAGTGGGGACTGTCCTGTCCCAACGTTCTGCCCTGAACCTTAAGCTGCATCCCTGTGCCTTCTTCTCCTACAACCTCAATGCCACGGAGAGGAACTATGATGTGGGGAATCGGGAGCTTCTCGCGGTGAAGATGGCATTGGAGGAATGGAGGCACTGACTAGAAGGGGTGGAAACATCCGTTCATTGTGTGGACTGAATACAAAAATCTGCAGTATCTCCGTACTGGCAAGCACCTCAACTCCAGGCAAGCGAGATGTGCCCTGCTGTTCACCCGGTTCAACTTCTCCCTCTCCTACCGGCCAGGGTCCAAGAAGGTCAAGCCGGACGCCCTGTCTCGGCGCTCTAACCCCACCGTTACCACCCCGGAGCCCGAGACCGTGCCTGACAACGGCACTCAGCTGGTGTATAGGGAAACAGGTCTGGGAGGCGCGGCGGTCCCAGCCGAACTCTGGGGGGGCCCAGATAACCGGATGTTTGTGCCTGACGTTGTCCTCTCTGCGGTCCTGGAGTGGGCCCATTCCTACAGGCTTGCCTGACACCTGGGCTCCCGTCGGACCCTGGCCTTCGTGCGACAACGCTTTTGGTGGCCTACTATGGTTCCGGATGTTGCCGCGATTATCGCCATCTGCACGGTCTGTGCACAGAACAAGACTCCTCGGCAAGCTTTGGCTGGTCTTCTTCAACCACTGCCTGTCCCTCACTGTCCCTGGTCCAATATATCCATGGATTTTGTCACGAATCTCCCTCCGTCTGAAGGCAACACTGCCGACCAGTTTTCCAAAGCCACCCACTTCATTCCTCTCCCCAAACTACCCTCTGCCAAGGAGACGGCCCAGCTCATGGTGCAGCACGTCTTCCAGATCCACAGACTCCCGGTGGACATGGTCTCTGACAGCTGTCCAGAATACTCGTCTCGGTTCTGGAAGGCGTTCTGCACGCTCATTGGGTTGTCGACCAGCCTGTCCTCCGGATTCCACCTCCAGTCCAACTGCCAGTTGGAGCCAGCCAACTAGGACTTTGAGACGGCTCTTCCCTGTCTCCGCGAACCCTACCACCTTGAGTCAGCAACTGGTATGGGTTGAGTATGCCCGCAACACCATTCCTTGCTCTGCCACGGGTCTCTCACCCTTCGAATGTGTTCCTTGGGACATCAGCCTCTGCTCTTCCCCGAGCAAGAGGAGGAAGTCAGCAATCCCTCTGCCCAGATGTTCATCCGCCGCTTTCGTCGTACCTGGAAGAGAGCCCCGGCCGCTCTGTTGAAGACCACTTCCAGATATAGGCGACAATCAGATCGCTCCATGCTATCGGCTCGGGCAGAGGGTATGGTTCTCCACCTGGGACCTGCCCCTCCGGGTGGAGTCCCCTAAACTTTCCCCTGTTTCATCAGCCCGTTCCCCATCTCTAGAGTCATTAGTCTCAAAGCCCTTTGTCTTCTGTTTCCAGGCCCACCACTTCTCCGTGTGTCATTGATGGCCATCTCGTGTACACGGTGAGATGCCACCTGAGTGTTTGACCACGGGGCAGGGGTTTCCAGTACCTGGTTGACTGGGAGGGTTATGGCCCGGAGGAGAGGTGCTGGGTCCCCGCTAAAGACATCCTGGACCCGGCCTTCATCGCCGACTTCCACCACCGGCACCCCGGTCAGCCCAGGTAAGATGTCAGGTGGCACCCCTAGAAGGGGGGGGGTACTGTCACACCCTGATCTGTTTCACCTGTCTTTGTGATTGTCTCCACACCCCTCCATGTGTTTCCCATCTTCCCCTTTATCCCCTGAGTATTTCTACCTGTGTTCTCTGTGTGTTTGTTGCCAGTTCGTCTTGTTTGTCAAGTCAAACAGCGTTTTTTTTGTCTCGGCTCTTGCTTTTCCCAGTCTCTCTTTTCTCGTCATTCTGGTTTTGACCCTTGCCCGTCCTGACTCTGCCTGACCACTCTGCCTTTCCCTGACCCCCGAGCCTGCCTGCTGTCCGCTACCTTTGCCCCACCTCTGGTTACTGACCCATCACTGCCTTGACCTGTATATTGCCTGCCCCTTTTGGATTATTAAACAATTGTTAATTCGACATTGTCTGCATCTGTGTCGTACCTTCATACTTGATATCTGATCCTCATGAGTGAAGATGTGAGCTTCACATAAAGAGCAGTGGTAGAGATACAGAATTTGATGGACTACTTTGAGAGTCAATGGACTTAAGAGTTTTGATGACAAGTTATTTTAAATATATTTAATTGGTCAAGGGGTTGTGACACGTTCATATAGACGTAAAGGGTAAACAAATGTGTAAAAAATGAAAACCACCAAATTTGGTTATGGTTTTCATCGGATGGCGACAACATAATAATATAAATAAAATGTAAGTAAAGTGATTTGGTCAAATGTAAAGGAGTAAATGGTAAGTTACATCCGACCTAAATTAATTGAGTAAGAGAACAAGTACAGCCCACAGAGAGTAACTAGACCAGTACTAGTTCCTCCAGACCAGTACTAGTTCCTCCAGACAGTACTAGTTCCTCCAGACCAGTACAGTACTAGTTCCTCCAGACAGTACTAGTTCCTCCAGACCAGTACTAGTTCCTCCAGACCAGTACTAGTTCCTCCAGACCAGTACTAGTTCCTCCAGACCAGTACTAGTTCCTCCAGACCAGTACTAGTTCCTCCAGACCAGTACTAGTTCCTCCAGACAGTACTAGTTCCTCCAGACCAGTACTAGTTCCTCCAGACCAGTACTAGTTCCTCCAGACAGTACTAGTTCCTCCAGACCAGTACTAGTTCCTCCAGACAGTACTAGTTCCTCCAGACCAGTACTAGTTCCTCCAGACAGTAATAGTTCCTCCAGACCAGTACTAGTTCCTCCAGACAGTACTAGTTCCTCCAGACCAGTACTAGTTCCTGTAGACAGTACTAGTTCCTCCAGACAGGCCTAGTTCCTCCAGACCAGTACTAGTTCCTCCGCCAGACAGTACTAGTTCCTGCCAGACAGTACTAGTTCCTCCAGACAGTAATAGTTCCTCCAGACAGGCCTAGTTCCTCCAGAGAGTACTAGTTCCTCCAGACAGTACTAGTTCCTCCAGATCAGTACAGGCCTAGTTCCTCCAGACAGTACTAGTTCCTCCAGACAGTACTAGTTCCTCCAGACAGTACTAGTTCCTCCAGATCAGTACAGTACTAGTTCCTCCAGACAGTACTAGTTCCTCCAGACAGTACTAGTTCCTCCAGACCAGTACTAGTTCCTCCAGACAGTACTAGTTCCTCCAGACCAGTACTAGTTCCTCCAGACCAGTACTAGTTCCTCCAGACAGTACTTGTTCCTCCAGACCAGTTCTAGTTCCTCCAGACAAGTACAAGTTCCTCCAGACAGTACTAGTTCCTCCAGACGAGTACTAGTTCCTCCAGACAGTACTAGTTCCTCCAGACAGTAATAGTTCCTCCAGACCAGCACTAGTTCCTCCAGACCAGTACAGTACTAGTTCCTCCAGACCAGTACTAGTTCCTCCAGACAGTACTAGTTCCTCCAGACCAGTACTAGTCCCTCCAGACCAGTACTAGTTCCTCCAGACCAGTACTAGTTCCTCCAGACCAGTACTAGTTCCTCCAGACAATACTAGTCCTCCAGCCACTCAGCCCTCCGACAGTACTAGTTCCTCCAGACCAGTTCTAGTTCCTCCAGACAGTACTTGTTCCTCCAGACCAGTACTAGTTCCTCCAGACAGTACTAGTTCCTCCAGCCCCAGCCCCCAGCCGTACTAGTTCCTTTAGACAGTACTAGTCCCTCCAGACCAGTACTAGTCCCTCCAGACATTTAAAGGGTTGTAGTTTGCCAGGTTCAAACCCAGGCTTCTCTGGCAGCTGTGTGCTGCTTCACTATAACAAGGAGAGATGGCCAGTCCTATATGGGATAATACTACACTAATACAAGGAGAGATGGCCAGTCCTATATGGGACAATACTACACTATAACAAGGAGAGATGGCCAGTCCTATATGGGATAATACTACACTATAACAAGGAGAGATGGCCAGTCCTATAGGGGATAATACTACACTATAACAAGGAGAGATGGCCAGTCCTATATGGGACAATACTACACTAATACAAGGAGAGATGGCCAGTCCTATAGGGGATAATACACTATAACAAGGAGAGATGGCCAGTCCTATATGGGATAATACTACACTAATACAAGGAGAGATGGCCAGTCCTATATGGGATAATACTACACTAATACAAGGAGAGATGGCCAGTCCTATATGGGATAATACTACACTATAACAAGGAGAGATGGCCAGTCCTATATGGGATAATACACTATAACAAGGAGAGATGGCCAGTCCTATATGGGATAATACACTATAACAAGGAGAGATGGCCAGTCCTATAGAGGATAATACTACACTATAACAAGGAGAGATGGCCAGTCCTATATGGGATAATACTTCACTATAGAAGGAGAGATGGCCAGTCCTATATGGGATAATTCAGCACAATAACAAGGAGCGATGGATAGTCCCATATAGTCAATGATGAATTATGATTAAAAATAAATGTGTTTTAAATGAGAATAGGCATAGTTCTGGAGGACATCAACAAGCCCATAGAGATGGTCCTAGTGGGAGGACATTAACAAGCCCATAGAGATGGTCCTAGTGGGAGGACATCACCAAGCCCATAGAGATGGTCCTAGTGGGAGGACATCAACAAGCCCATAGAGATGGTCCTAGTGGGAGGACATCAACAAGCCCATAGAGATGGTCCTAGTGGGAGGACATCAACAAGCCCATAGAGATGGTCCTAGTGGGAGGACATCACCAAGCCCATAGAGATGGTCCTAGTGGGAGGACATCAACAAGCCCATAGAGATGGTCCTAGTGGGAGGACATCAACAAGCCCATAGAGATGGTCCTAGTGGGAGGAGGACATCAACAAGCCCATAGAGATGGTCCTAGTGGGAGGAGGGCATCAACAAGCCCATAGAGATGGTCCTAGTGGGAGGAGGACATCACCAAGCCCATAGAGATGGTCCTAGTGGGAGGAGGACATCACCAAGCCCATAGAGATGGTCCTAGTGGGAGGACATCACCAAGCCCATAGAGATGGTCCTAGTGGGAGGAGGACATCAACAAGCCCATAGAGATGGTCCTAGTGGGAGGACATCAACAAGCCCATAGAGATGGTCCAGTGGGAGGAGGACATCACCAAGCCCATAGAGATGGTCCTAGTGGGAGGAGGACATCAACAAGCCCATAGAGATGGTCCAGTGGGAGGACATCAACAAGCCCATAGAGATGGTCCTAGTGGGAGGACATCAACAAGCCCATAGAGATGGTCCTAGTGGGAGGAGGACATCAACAAGCCCATAGAGATGGTCCAGTGGGAGGACATCACCAAGCCCATAGAGATGGTCCTAGTGGGAGGAGGACATCACCAAGCCCATAGAGATGGTCCTAGTGGGAGGAGGACATTAACAAGCCCATAGAGATGGTCCTAGTGGGAGGACATCAACAAGCCCATAGAGATGGTCCTAGTGGGAGGACATCACCAAGCCCATAGAGATGGTCCTAGTGGGAGGACATTAACAAGCCCATAGAGATGGTCCAGTGGGAGGACATTAACAAGCCCATAGAGATGGTCCAGTGGGAGGAGGACATCAACAAGCCCATAGAGATGGTCCTAGTGGGAGGACATCAACAAGCCCATAGAGATGGTCCTAGTGGGAGGACATCAACAAGCCCATAGAGATGGTCCTAGTGGGAGGACATCAACAAGCCCATAGAGATGGTCCCAGTGGGAGGACATCACCAAGCCCATAGAGATGGTCCTAGTGGGAGGACATCAACAAGCCCATAGAGATGGTCCAGTGGGAGGACATTAACAAGCCCATAGAGATGGTCCTAATGGGAGGACATCAACAAGCCCATAGAGATGGTCCTAGTGGGAGGAGGACATCAACAAGCCCATAGAGATGGTCCAGTGGGAGGACATCACCAAGCCCATAGAGATGGTCCTAGTGGGAGGAGGACATCAACAAGCCCATAGAGATGGTCCAGTGGGAGGACATCACCAAGCCCATAGAGATGGTCCTAGTGGGAGGACATCAACAAGCCCATAGAGATGGTCCTAGTGGGAGGAGGACATCAACAAGCCCATAGAGATGGTCCTAGTGGGAGGACATCAACAAGCCCATAGAGATGGTCCTAGTGGGAGGAGGACATCAACAAGCCCATAGAGATGGTCCTAGTGGGAGGAGGACATCAACAAGCCCATAGAGATGGTCCTAGTGGGAGGAGGACATCAACAAGCCCATAGAGATGGTCCTAGTGGGAGGACATCAACAAGCCCATAGAGATGGTCCTAGTGGGAGGAGGACATTAACAAGCCCATAGAGATGGTCCAGTGGGAGGAGGACATTAACAAGCCCATAGAGATGGTCCTAGTGGGAGGAGGACATCAACAAGCCCATAGAGATGGTCCAGTGGGAGGAGGACATCAACAAGCCCATAGAGATGGTCCAGTGGGAGGAGGACATTAACAAGCCCATAGAGATGGTCCTAGTGGGAGGAGGACATCAACAAGCCCATAGAGATGGTCCAGTGGGAGGAGGACATCAACAAGCCCATAGAGATGGTCCAGTGGGAGGAGGACATCACCAAGCCCATAGAGATGGTCCTAGTGGGAGGAGGACATCAACAAGCCCATAGAGATGGTCCAGTGGGAGGAGGACATCACCAAGCCCATAGAGATGGTCCAGTGGGAGGAGGACATCACCAAGCCCATAGAGATGGTCCAGTGGGAGGAGGACATCACCAAGCCCATAGAGATGGTCCAGTGGGAGGACATCAACAAGCCCATAGAGATGGTCCTAGTGGGAGGACATCAACAAGCCCATAGAGATGGTCCTAGTGGGAGGAGGACATTAACAAGCCCATAGAGATGGTCCTAGTGGGAGGACATCAACAAGCCCATAGAGATGGTCCAGTGGGAGGAGGACATTAACAAGCCCATAGAGATGGTCCTAGTGGGAGGAGGACATCAACAAGCCCATAGAGATGGTCCAGTGGGAGGAGGACATCAACAAGCCCATAGAGATGGTCCAGTGGGAGGAGGACATCAACAAGCCCATAGAGATGGTCCAGTGGGAGGAGGACATCAACAAGCCCATAGAGATGGTCCTAGTGGGAGGAGGACAACAACAAGCCCATAGAGATGGTCCAGTGGGAGGACATCAACAAGCCCATAGAGATGGTCCTAGTGGGAGGACATCAACAAGCCCATAGAGATGGTCCAGTGGGAGGAGGACATCAACAAGCCCATAGAGATGGTCCTAGTGGGAGGAGGACATCAACAAGCCCATAGAGATGGTCCCAGTGGGAGGAGGACATCAACAAGCCCATAGAGATGGTCCTAGTGGGAGGAGGACATCAACAAGCCCATAGAGATGGTCCAGTGGGAGGAGGACATCAACAAGCCCATAGAGATGGTCCTAGTGGGAGGAGGACATCAACAAGCCCATAGAGATGGTCCAGTGGGAGGAGGACATCAACAAGCCCATAGAGATGGTCCTAGTGGGAGGACATCAACAAGCCCATAGAGATGGTCCTAGTGGGAGGAGGACATCAACAAGCCCATAGAGATGGTCCAGTGGGAGGAGGACATCAACAAGCCCATAGAGATGGTCCAGTGGGAGGACATCAACAAGCCCATAGAGATGGTCCTAGTGGGAGGACATTAACAAGCCCATAGAGATGGTCCTAGTGGGAGGACATCACCAAGCCCATAGAGATGGTCCTAATGGGAGGAGGACATCAACAAGCCCATAGAGATGGTCCTAGTGGGAGGAGGACATCAACAAGCCCATAGAGATGGTCCTAGTGGGAGGAGGACATCACCAAGCCCATAGAGATGGTCCAGTGGGAGGAGGACATTAACAAGCCCATAGAGATGGTCCAGTGGGAGGACATTAACAAGCCCATAGAGATGGTCCAGTGGGAGGACATTAACAAGCCCATAGAGATGGTCCTAGTGGGAGGACATTAACAAGCCCATAGAGATGGTCCTAGTGGGAGGACATCAACAAGCCCATAGAGATGGTCCAGTGGGAGGAGGACATCAACAAGCCCATAGAGATGGTCCAGTGGGAGGAGGACATCAACAAGCCCATAGAGATGGTCCAGTGGGAGGACATCAACAAGCCCATAGAGATGGTCCTAGTGGGAGGAGGACATCAACAAGCCCATAGAGATGGTCCTAGTGGGAGGAGGACATCAACAAGCCCATAGAGATGGTCCAGTGGGAGGACATCACCAAGCCCGTAGAGATGGTCCTAGTGGGAGGAGGACATCAACAAGCCCGTAGAGATGGTCCTAGTGGGAGGAGGACATCAACAAGCCCATAGAGATGGTCCAGTGGGAGGAGGACATCAACAAGCCCATAGAGATGGTCCTAGTGGGAGGACATCAACAAGCCCATAGAGATGGTCCTAGTGGGAGGAGGACATCAACAAGCCCATAGAGATGGTCCTAGTGGGAGGACATCAACAAGCCCATAGAGATGGTCCAGTGGGAGGACATCAACAAGCCCATAGAGATGGTCCTAGTGGGAGGACATCAACAAGCCCATAGAGATGGTCCTAGTGGGAGGAGGACATCAACAAGCCCATAGAGATGGTCCAGTGGGAGGAGGACATTAACAAGCCCATAGAGATGGTCCTAGTGGGAGGAGGACATCAACAAGCCCATAGAGATGGTCCTAGTGGGAGGAGGACATCAACAAGCCCATAGAGATGGTCCTAGTGGGAGGAGGACATCAACAAGCCCATAGAGATGGTCCAGTGGGAGGACATCACCAAGCCCATAGAGATGGTCCTAGTGGGAGGAGGACATCACCAAGCCCATAGAGATGGTCCTAGTGGGAGGAGGACATCAACAAGCCCATAGAGATGGTCCAGTGGGAGGAGGACATCACCAAGCCCATAGAGATGGTCCTAGTGGGAGGACATCAACAAGCCCATAGAGATGGTCCTAGTGGGAGGAGGACATCAACAAGCCCATAGAGATGGTCCAGTGGGAGGAGGACATCAACAAGCCCATAGAGATGGTCCTAGTGGGAGGAGGACATCAACAAGCCCATAGAGATGGTCCTAGTGGGAGGAGGACATCAACAAGCCCATAGAGATGGTCCTAGTGGGAGGACATCAACAAGCCCATAGAGATGGTCCAGTGGGAGGAGGACATCAACAAGCCCATAGAGATGGTCCTAGTGGGAGGACATCAACAAGCCCATAGAGATGGTCCAGTGGGAGGACATTAACAAGCCCATAGAGATGGTCCTAGTGGGAGGAGGACATCAACAAGCCCATAGAGATGGTCCTAGTGGGAGGACATCAACAAGCCCATAGAGATGGTCCTAGTGGGAGGACATCACCAAGCCCATAGAGATGGTCCTAGTGGGAGGAGGACATCAACAAGCCCATAGAGATGGTCCAGTGGGAGGAGGACATCAACAAGCCCATAGAGATGGTCCAGTGGGAGGAGGACATCAACAAGCCCATAGAGATGGTCCTAGTGGGAGGACATCAACAAGCCCATAGAGATGGTCCAGTGGGAGGACATCAACAAGCCCATAGAGATGGTCCTAGTGGGAGGAGGACATCAACAAGCCCATAGAGATGGTCCTAGTGGGAGGAGGACATTAACAAGCCCATAGAGATGGTCCTAGTGGGAGGACATCACCAAGCCCATAGAGATGGTCCAGTGGGAGGACATCAACAAGCCCATAGAGATGGTCCTAGTGGGAGGAGGACATCAACAAGCCCATAGAGATGGTCCAGTGGGAGGACATTAACAAGCCCATAGAGATGGTCCTAGTGGGAGGACATCAACAAGCCCATAGAGATGGTCCTAGTGGGAGGAGGACATCAACAAGCCCATAGAGATGGTCCTAGTGGGAGGACATCAACAAGCCCATAGAGATGGTCCAGTGGGAGGAGGACATCAACAAGCCCATAGAGATGGTCCTAGTGGGAGGAGGACATCAACAAGCCCATAGAGATGGTCCTAGTGGGAGGAGGACATCAACAAGCCCATAGAGATGGTCCAGTGGGAGGAGGACATTAACAAGCCCATAGAGATGGTCCTAGTGGGAGGAGGACATCAACAAGCCCATAGAGATGGTCCTAGTGGGAGGAGGACATCAACAAGCCCATAGAGATGGTCCAGTGGGAGGAGGACATTAACAAGCCCATAGAGATGGTCCAGTGGGAGGAGGACATTAACAAGCCCATAGAGATGGTCCAGTAGGAGGACATCAACAAGCCCATAGAGATGGTCCTAGTGGGAGGACATCAACAAGCCCATAGAGATGGTCCTAGTGGGAGGACATCACCAAGCCCATAGAGATGGTCCAGTGGGAGGAGGACATCAACAAGCCCATAGAGATGGTCCTAGTGGGAGGAGGACATCAACAAGCCCATAGAGATGGTCCTAGTGGGAGGACATCAACAAGCCCATAGAGATGGTCCAGTGGGAGGAGGACATCAACAAGCCCATAGAGATGGTCCAGTGGGAGGAGGACATCAACAAGCCCATAGAGATGGTCCTAGTGGGAGGAGGACATCAACAAGCCCATAGAGATGGTCCTAGTGGGAGGAGGACATCAACAAGCCCATAGAGATGGTCCAGTGGGAGGACATCAACAAGCCCATAGAGATGGTCCTAGTGGGAGGACATCAACAAGCCCATAGAGATGGTCCTAGTGGGAGGACATCACCAAGCCCATAGAGATGGTCCTAGTGGGGGAGGACATCACCAAGCCCATAGAGATGGTCCTAGTGGGAGGACATTAACAAGCCCATAGAGATGGTCCTAGTGGGAGGAGGACATCAACAAGCCCATAGAGATGGTCCAGTGGGAGGACATCAACAAGCCCATAGAGATGGTCCTAGTGGGAGGAGGACATCAACAAGCCCATAGAGATGGTCCAGTGGGAGGACATCAACAAGCCCATAGAGATGGTCCAGTGGGAGGACATCAACAAGCCCATAGAGATGGTCCTAGTGGGAGGACATCAACAAGCCCATAGAGATGGTCCTAGTGGGAGGACATCACCAAGCCCATAGAGATGGTCCAGTGGGAGGACATCAACAAGCCCATAGAGATGGTCCTAGTGGGAGGACATCAACAAGCCCATAGAGATGGTCCTAGTGGGAGGACATCAACAAGCCCATAGAGATGGTCCAGTGGGAGGACATCAACAAGCCCATAGAGATGGTCCAGTGGGAGGACATCAACAAGCCCATAGAGATGGTCCTAGTGGGAGGACATCAACAAGCCCATAGAGATGGTCCAGTGGGAGGACATTAACAAGCCCATAGAGATGGTCCAGTGGGAGGACATTAACAAGCCCATAGAGATGGTCCAGTGGGAGGACATTAACAAGCCCATAGAGATGGTCCTAGTGGGAGGAGGACATCAACAAGCCCATAGAGATGGTCCAGTGGGAGGAGGACATCAACAAGCCCATAGAGATGGTCCAGTGGGAGGAGGACATCAACAAGCCCATAGAGATGGTCCTAGTGGGAGGACATCAACAAGCCCATAGAGATGGTCCTAGTGGGAGGAGGACATTAACAAGCCCATAGAGATGGTCCCAGTGGGAGGACATTAACAAGCCCATAGAGATGGTCCCAGTGGGAGGACATTAACAAGCCCATAGAGATGGTCCAGTGGGAGGAGGACATCAACAAGCCCATAGAGATGGTCCTAGTGGGAGGAGGACATCAACAAGCCCATAGAGATGGTCCAGTGGGAGGAGGACATCAACGAGCCCATAGAGATGGTCCAGTGGGAGGAGGACATCAACAAGCCCATAGAGATGGTCCTAGTGGGATGACATCAACAAGCCCATACAGTGCCTTGCAAAAGTATTCACACCCCTTGGCATTTTTCCTATTTTGTTGTACTTCAACCTGTAATTGAAATAGATTTTTATTTGGATTTCATGTAATGGACATACATAAAATAGTCCAAATTGGTGACTTGAAATTTAAAAAAAATACTTGTTTCAACAAATTATTCAAAATAAAAAAATGGAAAATTGGTGCGTGCATATGTCTTCACCCCCTTCGCTATGAAGCCCCTAAACATGATCTGTCACATGATCTCAGTATATATACACCTGTTCTGAAAGACCCCAGAGTCTGCAACACCACTAAGCAAGGGGCACCACGAAGCAAGCGGTGCCATGCAGACCAAGGAGCTCGCCAACCAGGTCAGGGACAAAGTTGTCTAGAAGTACAGATCAGGGTTGGGTTATAAAAAAAAGATCAGAAATGCTGAACATCTCACAGAGCACCATTAAATCCATTCTAAAAAAATGGAAAGAAAATGTCACCACAGCAAACCTGCCAATAGAGGGCCGCCCAGCAAAACTCACAGACCAGGCAAGGAGGGCATTAATCAGAGAGGCAACAAAGAGACCAAAGATAACCCTGAAGGAGCTGCAAAGCTCCACAGCGGAGATTGGAGTATCTGTCCATAGGAACACTTTAAGCCGTACACTCCACAGAGTTGAGCTTTACAGAAGAGTGGCCAGAGAAAAGCCATTGCTGAAAAAAAAATAAGCAAACACGTTTGGCGTTCACCAAAAGGCATGTGGGAGACTCCCAAACATATGGAAGAATGTACTCTGGTCAGATGAGAATAAAATGTAGCTTTTTGGTCATCAAGGAAAACTCTATGCCTGGAGCAAACCCAACACCTCCCATCACCCCGAGAACACCATGGTGGTGGCAGCATCATGCTGTGGGGATGTTTTTCATCGGCAGGGACTAGGAAACGTGTCAGAATTGAAGGAATGATGGCTGGCGCTAAATACAGGGAAATTCTTGAGGGAAACCTTTTTTCAGTCTTTATGAGATGTTAGGTTGGGACGGAGGTTCACCTTCCGGCAGGACAATGACCCTAAGTATACTACTAAGCAACACTCGAGTGGTGTAAGGGGAAACATTTAAATGTCTTGAAATGGCCTAGTCAAAGCCCAGACCTCAATCCAATTGAAAATCTGTATTATGACTTAAAGATAGCTGCACACCAGCAGGAATCCATCCAACTTGAAGGAGCTGGAGCAGTTTTGCCTTGAAGAATGGGAAAAAATCCCAGTGGCTAGATGTGCCAAGCTTATAGAGACAAGAGACTTGCAGCTGTAATTGCTGCAAAAGGTTGCTCTACAAAGTATTGACTTTGGGGGGGGGGGGGGGGGGGGGTAAAAGTGGTAGCCATGTTGTGTAAATCAAATGATACAAACCCCCCAAATATCCATTTTAATTCTAGGTTGTAAGGTAACTAAATTCCAAGGGGGTTGAATACTTTTGCAAGCCACTGTATAGATGGTCCAGCGCTCAGTCAACCAGCTGTTGTTTCCATTTTTCCTTGACAGGCGCATTCCCACAATCTTCCACATTGCCAAAAATCACTGTGTCCCTGGGCAGTATCGTAAGGCCAGGTTTTCCACTGTGTCCCTGGGCAGTACCGTAGGGTCAGGTTTTCCACTGTGTCTCTGGGCAGTACTGTAGGGCCAGGTTTTCCACTGTGTCCCTGGGCAGTACCGTAGGGCCAGGTTTTCCACTGTGTCTCTGGGCAGTACTGTAGGGCCAGGTTCTCCACTGTGTCCCTGGGCAGTACCGTAGGGCCAGGTTTTCCACTGTGTCCCTGGGCAGTACCGTAGGGCCAGGTTTTCCACTGTGTCCCTGGGCAGTACCGTAGGGCCAGGTTTTCCACTGTGTCCCTGGGCAGTACCGTAGGGCCAGGGTTTTCCACAACGCGCATTGAGGACCTTTTTTTCAATTTTGGCCTAAAATGACATATCCAAATCTATCTGCCTGTACCTCAGGACCTGAAGCAAGGACATGCGTATTCTTGATACCATTTGAAAGGAAACACTTTGAAGTTTTTGGAAATGTGAATGTAGGATAATATAACACATTAGATCTGGTAAAAGATAATACAATCAAAAAACATGCATTTCTATTATAGAATGTTTTATGTTCCATCGTCTTTGAAATACAAGAGAAAGGCCAGACATTGAGACAGGATTCTAGGTGTAATTTGGATGTTGTCCACAAGATGGCAGCAGTGTATGTGCAACGTTTTAGACTGATCCAATGAACCATTGCATGCTGTTCAAAATGTTGTATCAAGTTTGCCCAAATGGTCAATTGATACATTTTCAAATACAAAACTATAGAAAACATACAAAATTAAATGGTAATAAAAACATTTAAGTTTACAGACTCACAGGAATGTCATACATGATAGATCATTAGCTTTTACAGTAACTTTCACACATCTAGATGGCCGGGCGGGGGGGGGGGGGGGGGGGGGGGGCGGTGGTGCCAGAGATAGCAGGGGTTCAAACTGTAGAACCCAGTACCTACATTTTAACTTAAAAATGCTTTTTTTCAAACAAAACTATGCTACATTTTTATCTCTGGGACGATCAGGATGACAAATAAGAGCAAGGTAACTGAATTTAGGCATATTATTTACCTTGAGAGGTGAATGTATCAAACCATTTGCCGTGATAAAAGTGTTTTGTTGTTGTGCACTCTCCTCAAACAATAGCACGGTCTTGTTTTGCTGTAATAGCTACTGTAAATTGGACACTGCAGTTAGATTAACAAGATATTAAGCTTTCTGCCAATGTAAGACATGTCTATGTCCCGGAAAGTTGGCTGTTGATTAAAACGTCATTCTAGTCACATTATTGCATATTGATTAACAACTGTCCTGGTTTAGGGACACTGATCCCATAGAGGATAACAATCTATTTACATAAAACATAGAGATTTACATCAGAAATAGGACAATTCTGTCTTATGGAACCATACCAAATGTTAGATATCATACTAATTTTAGTGTCCCGGAATTTAATTTACTATGTTACGTCTAGTCTATGACACAAGTTGTTTTATGTGCAGCCCCTTTATTTTTCATGGAGACTTCAGATTTTCTGTGAACACACTGAAAAGTAACTTGACACTGTCAATCATTCAGCACAATTTGGATTAAAAGAGTGAAATATTGGCAGATTAGTGACCACAAAACACCTGTTAGATTTTCTCTCGTTTTGCCTATGTAGTCACGATTGTGTGGAGAGACAGACCAAGGTGCAGCGTGATTAAAGTTCCAAATCTTTATTTAGTGCCAACCTCCAAACAAAACAAGAAAACAATCAACGAAACCTGACTTCAGAGGTGCTACATAACAATATCCCGGAAAAACGCCTACTTAAATATGATCCCCAATTAGAGACAACGATTACCAGCTGCCTCTAATTGGGAACCATACCAAGCACACCAACATAGAAATAATAAACCTAGAACACAGGCCTCTCTATGGTAAGGGTGTGACATATGTTTATCTATTATATTAGAAATCTACTACGGAGGCATCAATCAGAACAATAACATGACTGTCTGGAGGATTCATTGATCATGTTCTTAGTTCAGATAGGCCTGGTTTGGGTGGCTACTGTCTGAAGAGAGCAGGAACATCACCCTGCAATTCACTACAAAGTGACTAAAGGACAGTTGAAATCGGTGATGGGGCCCAATTTTGGGGAGGGGGGGGGTTCTTGCATTGGAATTACATGACATATACAAAAGTATGTGGACACCCATTCAAATTAGTGGATTTGGCTATTTCAGCCACACAAGTTGCCGACGGGTGTATACAAACCGAGAACACACTGCCATGTAATCTCCATAGACAAACATTGACAGTTGAATGGCACCGTCAACGTGGCACAGTCATAGGATGCCGCCTTTCCAACAAGTCAGTTCGTCACATTTCTGCCCTGCTAGAGCTGCCCCAGTTAATTGTGTTAAGTGCTGTTATTGTGAAGTGGAAAAGTCTTGGAGCAACAACGGCTCAGCCGTGAAGTGGTAGACCACACAAGCTCACAGAACGGGACCGCAGAGTGCTGAAGCGTGTAAAAATCGCCTGTCCTCGGTTGCAAAACTCACTACAGATTCCAAACTGCCTCTGGAAGCAACGTCAGCACAAGAACTGTTGGTCGGGAGCTTCATGAAATGGGTTTCCATGGCCGAGCAGCCGCACACAAGCCTAAGATCACCATGCGCAATGCCAAGAGTCGGCTGAAGTGGTGTAAAGCTCGCCTCCGTTGTACTCTGGAGAAGTGAAAACGCTTTCTCTGGAGTGATGAATCACACTTCACCATCTGATCTGGGACGAATCTGGGTTTGGCGGATGCCAGGAGAACGCGACCTGGCCGAATGCTTAGTGCTAACTGTACATTTTGGTGAAGGAGGAATAATGGTCTTGGGCTGTTTTTCATGGTTCGAGCTATTGGTCCCTTAGTTCCAGTTTGTCGAGATGGTGTGGAAGAACTTGACTGGCCTGCACAGAGCCCTGACCTCAACCCCATCCAACACATTTGGGTTGAATAGAAACACTGACTGCTAGCCAAGCCTAATCGCCCAACATCAGTGCCGGACCTAATGCTCTTGTGGATGAATGGAATCAAATCAACACAGCAATGCTCCAACATCTAGTGGAAATCCTTCCCAGAAGACTGGAGGCTGTTATAACAGCAAAGGGTGGGGGACCAACTTTAATATTAATGCCTGCGATTTTGGAGTGAGATGTTCGACGATCAGGTGTCCACATACTTTTCGTCTAGTGTATATTGAATTCTGCTTATGTCACGCTATACCACAATAAACATAAAGTCCAAACGCTGAGAACCCGAGACCATTGATTGAGTGCTTTTTAAGTGACAGGTTGGCGCAGAAATCTATAGCCTATCTCCTCTGGTGCTGTATCAGCACAATGGACAGCGCCCTACACACTAAAGCAAGGCCGTTTTGGTAATGAATAAAGGCTACACAATAGACAAGGTAATTCACCTACTACAAACAGCCTATGTGAATGCAGCCATACACACAGCTGTCTTGACAAAGAAATGAGTCTTTACGCTTGCTTTAAACATGGAAAAAATGTGTGTGTGTGTGTGTGTGTGTGTGTGCGCGCGCTTGTCTTCCTGTGTGTGTGTGTGTGTGTGTGTGTGTGTGTGTGTGTGTGTGTGTGTGTGTGTGTGTGTTTCATTACAGAAAGATGGGGTTATCAGCATACTATATTGAAGGCTTGTCACTACAACTCCTCACGTCAGTGTTCAGCTGAACACACAAGGTCAATCCAATGGTTCCACAGACACACACACACACACACACACACACACACACACACACACACACACACACACACACACACACACACACACACACACACACTCACACACACACACACACAAGGGTCCAACATTCATTGGTTCATCACTGAGAAGTAAAAACCAGACGTAGAAGGAAGACTGAGCCGACAGAGAGGGCCGCCTCGCTTCTAGTCGTTAGGAAACTTCGCAGAATGTAGTTTTTTGATGTATTATTTCTTACATTGTAAGCCCAGAAAATGTTGTGTTTTAACATACAAATATATTCTTATCCCATTCCTTTACTTAGATTTGTATGTATTAGATAGTTGTTGTGTAATTGTTAGATATTACTTGTTAGATATTACTGCACTGTTGGAACTAGAAGCACAAGCATTTCACTAACATCTGGTACCACGTGCATGTGACCAATAGGATCTTCTACCAGGTGCATGTGACCAATAGGATCTGCTACCACATGTATGTGACCAATAGGATCTTCTACCACGTGCATGTGACCAATAGGATCTGCTACCACATGTATGTGACCAATAGGATCTGCTACCACATGTATGTGACCAATAGGATCTGCTACCACGTGAATGTGACCAATAGGATCTTCTACCACGTGCATGTGACCAATAGGATCTGCTACCACATGTATGTGACCAATAGGATCTGCTACCACATGTATGTGACCAATAGGATCTGCTACCACATGTATGTGACCAATAGGATCTTCTACCACGTGCATGTGACCAATAGGATCTGCTACCACATGTATGTGACCAATAGGATCTGCTACCACATGTATGTGACCAATAGGATCTGCTACCACGTGCATGTGACCAATAGGATCTGGTAACCACGTGTATGTGACCAATAGGATCTTCTACCACGTGCATGTGACCAATAGGATCTGGTAACCACGTGTATGTGACCAATAGGATCTGGTAACCACGTGTATGTGACCAATAGGATCTGGTAACCACGTGTATGTGACCAATAGGATCTGGTAACCACGTGTATGTGACCAATAGGATTTGATTTGAAGGCCTTCAAAAGTTTCCAGTTCATAAAGTTATTGAACAAATCTACAATTTAGTATTTGGTTTAATAGAGGTGAAGGAGGGAACAGTCAGAATAGAGAAATATTTCTGCAGTAACTCATCTATGTATCCCAAAAGATGTGGTCTCTGCAACACTCCACAGTCTCTCTGTGAGTCCAGTGGTTCCTCCTTTTGCCGAGTCATTGCGGGCTGGCGCACTGGACCGATCTCTCAGTCTCATTCTCCATCTCTCTCTCTCTCTCTCTCTCTCCATCTCTCTCTCTCTCTCTCTCCCTCTCTCTCTCTCTCTCTCTCTCTCTCTCTCTCTCTCTCTCTCTCCTCTCTCACTCTCTCCCTCTCTCTCTCTCTCTCTCTCTCTCTCATGGTTGTCTCTCAGTCTCATTCTCTCTCTATCTCTATCACCATCCCTTCCTTCCTTCTTAGTTAATTTTACCAATCTCAGTGAAGAATCCTGTGAATCCTGTGAACCAGGCAGAAACTTAAGCAATATTTGCATGGTTGAGTGCAGATCATTGTTAGTGGGTAGGACCCCTGTTAGCATGCTCCAGATACCAAACCACCCCTATGATAACGAGGTAAATGTGTAATTTGTTGTAAATACCTTTCCCTCTGCGATGGTATTTGAGGTGAAAACAGATTGGTTTGGACAGTTAAAGCTAGTGTTTGATGGCAGTATTCGGCAGGCAGTAGGAAGTAGGCAGTAGGCAGTATGAGGCAGGCGGTAGAGAAAAAGCAGCTTCGTGTAACTACTTTACGGGAGAGCATTTAGCACCTTCAGCATTGACACCTTAGCGCCGATGTTTGGCACATTTAGCAACAACAACAAGCCATTTGTGAGAGAGGGAAATTATACAACTATCAATGGAGAGAAAGAGAGATGTGTTCAGGTGTTGAGAGATACTTGGTGTTGAGTTAAACCTACAACATGGAAATCGAATCACAAACTGTGTGAACAAGCATCAATCCAAAACAAATATATTTTTTTTTTTAAAAAGTATTCTGTTTACTATCTGAAGAGAATTTCTTGATTAAGATTTGATTATTAGTTGAGGTATTTAGTTCAGATGTTAACTTGATAATATCTCACATTATTGTTTAACCAGGCGTTGGCCTGTGTTTACAATGAATGTTTTATATGTATTTCGACACTCAAACTGTCCTGTTAAAATAAAGATTTAGTGGGTGATACGATCTCCCATTGGTTTTGTCAGGAGACTGTTGGCACGGCAGAAGAGTTTCAACCTGCTCATATTACAGCACAACAACATTATTGACACATATGTATTCTGAACTCCTAACTCTTTACATAATATCAATATGTCTCGATTTCCGTTTGTTTAACCACCTCGTCTGTCTGTCTGTCTGTCTGTCTGTCTGTCTGTCTGTCTGTCTGTCTGTCTGTCTGTCTGTCTGTCTGTCTGTCTGTCTGTCTGTCTGTCTGTCTGTCTGTCTGTCTGTCTGTCTGTCTGTCTGTCTGTCTGTCTGTCTGTCTGTGTCTGTCACTCTCTCTCTCAACCCTTCTTCTTTCTCTCTTTCTTTCTCTCTCTCTCTCTCTCTCTCTCTCTCTCTCAGCCATTCTTCTCTCTCTCTCTCAACCCTTCTTCTCTCTCTCTCACACAACCATTCTTCTCTCTCTCTCTGTCTCTCTCTCTCTCTCTCTCTCTCAAACACAGCCTCACAGCCGTTAATAAATAAATAAGTGATAGAGTCAAGCACTCATCACGGTGCCAATGATGGGACAATTATCTCATAGCAAACAATGCCCATACCATCGCCTGCTGCGCTCGATTGAATCAATACTGAGACGAGAGGAGACAGGGAGACTGGGCGACAGGGAGACACGGAGACAGAAAGAAAGAGATAAAGCAGAGAGAGCAAGACAAAGAGAAACGGGGGAGAAAGAGAAAGAGAGGAGGCAGGGAGACAGGGAGAAAGAGATAAAGCAGAGAGAGCAAGACAGAGAGAAACAGGGGGGAGAAAGAGAAAGAGAGGAGGCAGGGAGACAGGGAGAAAGAGATAAAGCAGAGAGAGCAAGACAGAGAGAAACAGGGGGGAGAAAGAGAAAGAGAGGAGGCAGGGAGACAGGGAGAAAGAGATAAAGCAGAGAGAGCAAGACAGAGAGAAACAGGGGGGAGAAAGAGAAAGAGAGGAGGCAGGGAGACAGGGAGAAAGAGATAAAGCAGAGAGAGCAAGACAGAGAGAAACAGGGGGGAGAAAGAGAAAGAGAGGAGGCAGGGAGACAGGGAGAAAGAGATAAAGCAGAGAGAGCAAGACAGAGAGAAACAGGGGGGAGAAAGAGAAAGAGAGGAGGCAGGGAGACAGGGAGAAAGAGATAAAGCAGAGAGAGCAAGACAGAGAGAAACAGGGGGGAGAAAGAGAGAGAGGAGGCATACTTCCATAATCTTCCCTGTAGGTGTTGAAGGGTTGTAGCTGCTGAGAGAACACACTTGAATCCCTTTTTTATTTTTATATTTGAAAAATATTGAGGATTGTGGTCTGACAAAGGTTGCTCTGTGTTTGGTAGAGTGTTCTTCAACTGTGAAATCCTACATATGCAGACTTTAGACTCCTCTCAAACTTAACAATATGGCTATTAGAGTGTGACGGCGGTCCATATGAGGAAATCAGTCAATTAAAATACATTCATTAGGCCCTAATCTATGGATTTCATGACTGGGAAATGCATCTGTTGGTCACAGACACCTATATATAAAAAAAAAAAAGGTAGGGGTGTGGATCAGAAAACCAGTCAGTATCTGGTGTGACCACCATTTGCCCGATGCAGCATAGAGTTGATCAAGCTGTTGATTGTGACCTGTGGAATGTTGTCCCACTCTTCTTCAACGGCTGTGCAACGTCGATCCAGAGCATCCCAAACATGCTCAATGGGTGACATGTCTGGTGAGTATGCAGGCCGTGGAATAACTGGGACATTTTCAGCTTCCAGATGTTAGGGACATGGGGCTGTGCATTATCACGCTGAAACATGAGGTGATGGCGGCGGATGAACGGCACGACAATGGGGCCTCAGGATCTCGTCACGGTATCTCTGTGCATTCAAATTGCCATCGATAAAATGTAATTGTGTTTGTTGTCCATCGCTTATGCCTGCCCCATACCATAACCCCACCACCACCACCATGGGACACTCTGTTCACATCGTTGACATCAGCAAACTGCTTGTCCACACAACGCCATATACGCTGTCTGCCATCTGCCATGGTTACACGCTGTCTGCGCTTATGAGGCCGGTTGGACGTACTGTCAAATTCTCTAAAACAACGTTGGAGGCGGCTAATGGTAGAGAAATGAACGTTCAATTATCTGGCAACAGCATGCCAATTGCACGCTACCTCAAAACTTGAGACATCTGTGGCATTGTGTTGCTTGACAAAACTACATATTTTAGAGTGGCCTTTTATTGTCCCCAGCACAAGGTGCACCTGTGTAATGATAATTAAGCAATACGGACCAAGGAGGTGTTGTATATGGCCAATATACCACGGCTAAGGGCTGTTCTTATGCACGACGCAACGCTGAGTGCCTGGACACAACCCTTAGCCGTGGTATATTGACCATATATCACAAACCCCCGAGGTGCCTTATTGCTATTATCAACTGGTTACCAACATAATTAGAGCAGGAAAAATACATGTTTTTTGTCATTCCCGTGGTGCATGGTCTGATATACCACGGCTGTCAGCCATTCAGCATTCAGGGCTCGAACCACCCAGTTTATAATGCTGTTTAATAAGCTTCTTAATATGCCACACCTGTCAGGTGGATGGATTATCTTAGCAAAGGAGAAATGATTGCCAAAAACGATTTAAACAAATTTGCGAGCACAATTTTAGAGAAATAAGATTTTTTTTGTGTGTCTATGGAAAATGTCTGGGATCTTTTATTTCAGCTCATGGAGCCTGGGACCAACACTTTACATGTTGGGTGAATATTGTTGTTCAGTGTAGATGATTCATTATAAGAAGGATCACTATATCTAAGGAATACCTTTAAAAATCTACCCTGAGTATACCGAGTGGCGCAGTGGTCTAAGACACTGCATCTCAATGCAAGAAGGCGTCAGTGGCAATACTTGGTTGAAATCCAGGTTGCATCATATCTGGCTGTGATTGGGAATCCCGTAGGGCGGCTCACAATTGGCATTGCGTCGTCCTGGTGTAAGCCGTCATTGTACGTAAGAATTTGTTCTTAAATATAATATAATATTTAAAAAAATGAAAAAATGTAGCTGATGAAATATGACATTTTTAGATTTTCATAATCATATGCTTTTCTGTTATTGTTTATCAGGCTGTCATTGAGTGTCATTAAGTAGACTTGCATCCCAAATGGCAACCTATTCCCAATGTAGTGCACTACTTTTTACGAGGGCCCAATGGGCCATGTAGGGAATAGGGTGCCATTTGGGATACAGCGAATAAGTGTCAAGGTTTCAAGGAAGCGTATAATTAACAATAAATTGGTCTGTAGAATTCACATTTCCTTGTGATTGGCTTAATTATAGAGATAATTGGATAGCCACCACCCACCCCTCTGCTAACAAACTTAAATCGTTAAAAGGATCGTAGTAACACTTGGCGTTGATATGGGAAGCCTGGTGAACACACTCTCCTCCAATTCTGGAGATGGTAATTCACTTGTTTTTGTATTAAAATGTATATTTGATCAATTCAGCAGAAGCTCAAATCTGTTTAGCCTTACTAAAGTACATTCAACTAACAAGACAGGGAAATCACATAGCTATGATTATGTAGAACCTTCTCCTAACAGGTGTAACTAACAATCATTGATTATTGCCAAGGTACAGATACAGGTCAGTTTGTTCAGGTACAGATACAGGTAAGTTTGTTCAGGTACAGATACAGGTCAGTTTGTTAATAAGGTACAGATACAGGTCAGTTTGTTCAGGTACAGATACAGGTCAGTTTGTTAATAAGGTACAGATACAGGTCAGTTTGTTCAGGTACAGATACAGGTAAGTTTGTTAATAAGGTACAGATACAGGTAAGTTTGTTCAGGTACAGATACAGGTCAGTTTGTTAATAAGGTACAGATACAGGTAAGTTTGTTCAGGTACAGATACAGGTCAGTTTGTTCAGGTAAAGATACAGGTAAGTTTGTTCAGGTAAAGATACAGGTAAGTTTGTTCAGGTACAGATACAGGTCAGTTTGTTAATAAGGTACAGATACAGGTCAGTTTGTTCAGGTACAGATACAGGTCCGTTTGTTCAGGTACAGATACAGGTCAGTTTGTTCAGGTACAGATACAGGCCAGTTTGTTCAGGTACAGATACAGGTCAGTTTGTTCAGGTAAAGATACAGGTAAGTTTGTTCAGGTACAGATACAGGTAAGTTTGTTCAGGTACAGATACAGGTAAGTTTGTTCAGGTACAGATACAGGTCAGTTTGTTAATAAGGTACAGATACAGGTCAGTTTGTTAATAAGGTACAGATACAGGTCAGTTTGTTCAGGTACAGATACAGGTCAGTTTGTTAATAAGGTACAGATACAGGTCAGTTTGTTCAGGTACAGATACAGGTAAGTTTGTTCAGGTACAGATACAGGTCAGTTTGTTCAGGTACAGATACAGGTCAGTTTGTTCAGGTACAGATACAGGTCAGTTTGTTAATAAGGTACAGATACAGGTCAGTTTGTTCAGGTACAGATACAGGTCAGTTTGTTAATAAGGTACAGATACAGGTCAGTTTGTTCAGGTACAGATACAGGTCAGTTTGTTAATAAGGTACAGATACAGGTAAGTTTGTTCAGGTACAGATACAGGTCAGTTTGTTCAGGTACAGATACAGGTCAGTTTGTTCAGGTACAGATACAGGTAAGTTTGTTCAGGTACAGATACAGGTCAGTTTGTTCAGGTACAGATACAGGTCAGTTTGTTCAGGTACAGATACAGGTCAGTTTGTTAATAAGGTACAGATACAGGTCAGTTTGTTCAGGTACAGATACAGGTCAGTTTGTTAATCAGGTACAGATACAGGTCAGTTTGTTCAGGTACAGATACAGGTCAGGTTCGGTCGTACAGGTCGGAAGGTACAGATACAGGTCAGTTTGTTAATAAGGTACAGATACAGGTCAGTTTGTTCAGGTACAGATACAGGTCAGTTTGTTAATAAGGTACAGATACAGGTCAGTTTGTCAGGTACAGATACAGGTAAGTTTGTTCAGGTACAGATACAGGTCAGTTTGTTCAGGTACAGATACAGGTCAGTTTGTTCAGGTACAGATACAGGTCAGTTTGTTAATAAGGTACAGATACAGGTCAGTTTGTTCAGGTACAGATACAGGTCAGTTTGTAATAAGGTACAGATACAGGTCAGTTTGTTCAGGTACAGATACAGGTCAGTTTGTTATAAGGTACAGATACAGGTAAGTTTGTTCAGGTACAGATACAGGTCAGTTTGTTCAGGTACAGATACAGGTCAGTTTGTTCAGGTACAGATACAGGTAAGTTTGTTCAGGTACAGATACAGGTCAGTTTGTTCAGGTACAGATACAGGTCAGTTTGTTCAGGTACAGATACAGGTCAGTTTGTTAATAAGGTACAGATACAGGTCAGTTTGTTCAGGTACAGATACAGGTCAGTTTGTTCAGGTACAGATACAGGTCAGTTTGTTCAGGTACAGATACAGGTCAGTTTGTTCAGGTACAGATACAGGTCAGTTTGTTCAGGTACAGATACAGGTCAGTTTGTTCAGGTACAGATACAGGTCAGTTTGTTATAAGGTACAGATACAGGTCAGTTTGTTCAGGTACAGATACAGGTCAGTTTGTTCAGGTAAGATACAGGTAGTTTGTTCAGGTAAGATACAGGTCAGTTTGTTCAGGTACAGATACAGGTCAGTTTGTTAATAAGGTACAGATACAGGTCAGTTTGTTCAGGTACAGATACAGGTCAGTTTGTTCAGGTACAGATACAGGTCAGTTTGTTCAGGTACAGATACAGGCAGTTTGTTCAGGTACAGATACAGGTCAGTTTGTTCAGGTACAGATACAGGTCAGTTTGTTCAGGTACAGATACAGGTCAGTTTGTTCAGGTACAGATACAGGTCAGTTTGTTCAGGTACAGATACAGGTCAGTTTGTTAAGGTACAGATACAGGTCAGTTTGTTCAGGTACAGATACAGGTCAGTTTGTTAATAAGGTACAGATACAGGTCAGTTTGTTCAGGTACAGATACAGGTCAGTTTGTTCAGGTACAGATACAGGTCAGTTTGTTCAGGTACAGATACAGGTCAGTTTGTTCAGGTACAGATACAGGTCAGTTTGTTCAGGTACAGATACAGGTCAGTTTGTTCAGGTACAGATACAGGTCAGTTTGTTCAGGTACAGATACAGGTCAGTTTGTTAATAAGGTACAGATACAGGTCAGTTTGTTCAGGTACAGATACAGGTCAGTTTGTTCAGGTACAGATACAGGTCAGTTTGTTCAGGTACAGATACAGGTCAGTTTGTTCAGGTACAGATACAGGTCAGTTTGTTCAGGTACAGATACAGGTCAGTTTGTTCAGGTACAGATACAGGTCAGTTTGTTCAGGTACAGATACAGGTCAGTTTGTTCAGGTACAGATACAGGTCAGTTTGTTAATAAGGTACAGATACAGGTCAGTTTGTTCATAAGGTACAGATACAGGTCAGTTTGTTCAGGTACAGATACAGGTCAGTTTGTTCAGGTACAGATACAGGTCAGTTTGTCGGTCGACAGGTCAGGAGGTACAGATACAGGTCAGTTTGTTAATAAGGTACAGATACAGGTCAGTTTGTTAATAAGGTACAGATACAGGTCAGTTTGTTCAGGTACAGATACAGGTCAGTTTGTTCAGGTACAGATACAGGTCAGTTTGTTCAGGTACAGATACAGGTCAGTTTGTTCAGGTACAGATACAGGTCAGTTTGTTCAGGTACAGATACAGGTCAGTTTGTTCAGGTACAGATACAGGTCAGTTTGTTCAGGTACAGATACAGGTCAGTTTGTTAATAAGGTACAGATACAGGTCAGTTTGTTCAATAAGGTACAGATACAGGTCAGTTTGTTCAGGTACAGATACAGGTCAGTTTGTTCAGGTACAGATACAGGTCAGTTTGTTAATAAGGTACAGATACAGGTCAGTTTGTTAATAAGGTACAGATACAGGTCAGTTTGTTAATAAGGTACAGATACAGGTCAGTTTGTTCAGGTACAGATACAGGTCAGTTTGTTCAGGTACAGATACAGGTCAGTTTGTTCAGGTACAGATACAGGTCAGTTTGTTCAGGTACAGATACAGGTCAGTTTGTTCAGGTACAGATACAGGTCAGTTTGTTCAGGTACAGATACAGGTCAGTTTGTTAAGAAAATGAGTTCTATACACTTGAACAAAGTGTCATGACACCAGAATTTGTTTTGTAATTGAAGCTCCGCTAATTAATCTAAATTATACAGTACTTTAAAAATAATGTCATTTTTTTTGTTTGTTTATATAAATGCCGAATTTGGTTGAGTGCATGCTATCCCCATGGTAACTGTCTCAATAAATGAACTTAAACTCATTAAAATCACATTTCTTAACAACATGTATTTACTTGTCTTTATGTTACTTTATTGGATTTTATTAATCTTTTTTTTCATGAATATAACACATGAAGTTATACACACTTTTTTTTGGTGGGAGAGAAATCACAAACCGTTGATTTAATACTTGTCAGTCGATTTCAACTATTTATTTTTATTTTTTCTTGTCTCCTCAAGGTCTTGGTGGTTCTGAAAGTATGTGTCTACCTGGAGTGCTTCTGCTAGCCTATAGTTATGTTCAAACGGTGGTTCATTTTCATGTGTAGAGTGAGGGCTTCGTGTGTCAAAGGAAGTGTGTCAACTCTGCAGTTGACTTTGCCATATTTGGGGTATAAGTCCCAAATGGCACCCTCTTCGCTATAGACAGTAGTCCACTTCTTCTCACCAAAAATAAGTGCACTATATAGGGAATAGGGTGTTTACTTGGGACGCACTATAGAATGGGCGTGATGAGTCGTGCAAGGGGGGTTGTCATGGTAATGAACTGGGCTCATCATTAACTATAGCAACGTCTTCTTTTGTAATGTACCATGAAGATCAATGAGCGAACTAATCCATCTAACAAACTTCAACGCTAAGTACTCCTGTTTTAAAAATAAATAAAAAATTATATCACGAATGCGTTGTTGTTATTAATGACATGTAATTACATCGAAATGTAAAAACCATTATTATATTAAAACGATCATATTAAGTTCCACTGTCCTCAACTTTTTAATTTTCTTACATTCCTGCGTTCTATAAAACTTGATTTCACCGGTAATATGTGGGTCGGGGTCGGGGCTAAATCTTGGAATAGAACACGGTGAAAGAATCTAGAATCTCTGTCTTAGTTCTAAGAATACAGTGTTCTGTTCCAAAGTGTGTGGGAACCTGGGAGAGGAGCCATGACTTTGGAAAGGCTATGTTGACGGGAGGGGAGGCAGACAGCAGTATGTGTCTGTGGCTCAAATGGCATCCTATTTTCAGTATAGTGCACTACTGTTGACTAGGGTCCCATATGGCTCTGGTGAAAAGTAGTGCGCTATATAGGGAACGGTGTGTCTTTAGACATGCATCCCTAGTCAGTCTGTAGCTGTATGTTAAACCACTTCAGACACAAGGATCTCTCTCTCTCTCTCTCTCTCTCTCTCTCTCTCTCTCTCTCTAACTCCCCTCCCTCTATCTATCTCTCTCCCCCACCTCCCCCCTCTTTTTCTCTCACCCCTACCCTTTCTATCTTTCTCCCCATCTCTCTCTTTCTCTCTCTCTCTCTCTCTCTCTCTAACTCCCCTCCCTCTATCTATCTCTCTCTCTCTCTCCCCCACCTCCCCCCTCTTTTTCTCTCACCCCTACCCTTTCTATCTTTCTCCCCATCTCTCTCTTTCTCTTGCTCCGTGATTCCCATAAATGGAACTAACACAAATTTTGGGTATGATGTTTACAGCTTGTCAGAGGCTGAAATCCCAGGCTCTGACAAGCTGTCAGGTTGTTGTATTTGGGCAGTGAAGTGTAATACAGGCATGGCGATGGGGATTGTTGCATGTTACAATGAAGGCAACATTATTTTCTGACATCAGTGATTGATACGGGTGAGCTGTGGCCACTGAATGCACACCCAAATTAATTATTTAGCATAGTGGTGTATTAGCATAACTCACAAATAAACTTCCATGTGAGAGGGAGGGAGGAGGGAGGGATAGAGAGAGAAAGGAAAGGAGGGAGGGAGGGAGAGAGGGACAGATGAATGGGGTGGGAGGGAGGGAGGGATGGATGGAGAGAGGGGGGATGGAGGGAGGGTGGAGAGAGGGAGGGAGGGAGGGAGGGTGGAGAGAGGGAGGGAGGGATAGAGAGAGGGAGGGAGGGAGGGAGGGATGGATGGGGGAGGGAGGGAGGAATGGAGAGGGAGGGAGGGAGGGATGGATGGAGAGAGGGGGATGGAGGGAGGGTGGAGAGAGGGAGGGAGGGAGGGTGGAGAGAGGGAGGGAGGGATAGAGAGAGGGAGGGAGGGAGGGAGGGGGAGGGAGGGAGGGAGGGTGGAGAGAGGGAGGGAGGGATAGAGAGAGGGAGGGATGGATGGGGGAGGGAGGGAGGAATGGAGAGGGAGGGAGGGAGGGTGGAGAGAGGGAGGGAGGGATAGAGAGAGGGAGGGAGGGATGGATGGGGGAGGGAGGGAGGGAGGAATGGAGAGGGAGGGAGGGATGGATGGAGAGAGGGAGGGAGGGATAGAGAGAGGGAGGGAGGGAGGGATGGATGGGAGAGGGAGGGAGGAATGGAGAGGGAGGGAGGGAGGGAGGGATGGATGGATGGAGAGAGGGGGATGGAGGGAGGGTGGAGAGAGGGAGGGAGGGAGGGAGGGTGGAGAGAGGGAGGGAGGGATAGAGAGATGGAGGGAGGGAGGGATGGATGGGGGAGGGAGGGAGGAATGGAGAGGGAGGGAGGGAGGGATGGATGGGGGAGGGAGGGAGGAATGGGGTCCAGGGTCCATAGGGCTGTAGTGCACTACATTAGACCAGGGTCCATAGGGCTGTAGTGCACTACTTTAGACCAGGGTCTATAGGGTAGTAGTGCACTACTTTAGACCAGGGTCCATAGGGTAGTAGTGCACTACTTTAGACCAGGGTCCACAGGGCTGTAGTGCACTACTTTAGACCAGGGTCCATAGGGCTGTAGTGCACTACTTTAGACCAGGGTCCACAGGGCTGTAGTGCACTACTTTAGACCAGGGTCCATAGGGCTGTAGTGCACTACTTTAGACCAGGGTCCATAGGGCTGTAGTGCACTACTTTAGACCAGGGTCCATAGGGCTGTAGTGCACTACTTTAGACCAGGGTCCATAGGGCTGTAGTGCACTACTTTAGACCAGGGTCCATAGGGCTGTAGTGCACTACTTTAGACGAGGGTCCATAGGGCTGTAGTGCACTACTTTAGACCAGGGTCTATAGGGTAGTAGTGCACTACTTTAGACCAGGGTCCATAGGGTAGTAGTGCACTACTTTAGACCAGGGTCCACAGGGCTGTAGTGCACTACTTTAGACCAGGGTCCATAGGGCTGTAGTGCACTACTTTAGACCAGGGTCCATAGGGCTGTAGTGCACTACTTTAGACCAGGATACATAGGGCTGTAGTGCACAACTTTAGACCAGGGTCCATAGGGCTGTAGTGCACTACTTTAGACCAGGGTCCACAGGGCTGTAGTGCACTACTTTAGACCAGGGTCCACAGGGCTGTAGTGCACTACTTTAGACCAGGGTCCATAGGGCTGTAGTGCACTACTTTAGACCAGGGTCCATAGGGCTGTAGTGCACTATGTAGGGGTAGGATTCAGACTTAAACAACAGAAACAAGTAGAATCAGAGGATAAATATGGATTACAAGGCTTTCTCAAGGAAAGCATTTTACATTTTTGTATTTGCTTTTTCTCCTTTATTCCTCTAAGAATGGTAAAAGAAATGTCCTGCTGGTCCGATATCTCTGAACCGTCTGAAGAAGAAGTGTCCTGCTGGTCCGATATCTCTGAACCGTCTGAAGAAGAAGTGTCCTGCTGGTCCGATATCTCTGAACCGTCTGAAGAAGAAGTGTCCTGCTGGTCCGATATCTCTGAACCGTCTGAAGAAGAAGTGTCCTGCTGGTCCGATATCTCTGAACCGTCTGAAGAAGAAGTGTCCTGCTGGTCCGATATCTCTGAACCGTCTGAAGAAGAAGTGTCCTGCTGGTCCGATATCTCTGAACCGTCTGAAGAAGAAGTGTCCTGCTGGTCCGATATCTCTGAACCGTCTGAAGAAGAAGTGTCCTGCTGGTCCGATATCTCTGAACCGTCTGAAGAAGAAGTGTCCTGCTGGTCCGATATCTCTGAACCGTCTGAAGAATTGTTCATGGCCAATTGTCCTTCACTCTGATATCTGTTGAAGAGGTTGTTTGCACTGTATGTGGTGTGTGCGCGCGTGTGCGTGCGGCATTATGCTGTGATGGACACACAGCAGAGTGTGTTTAGACGGGGGAAACGGCTGTGCTTGATGTGGTGGTATCACCACACCTGTGCTGCCATCTGTGCCCGTCCCTACGCCCCCTGTGACCCTCTGCCTTGCCACCTGGCCCACGACAAGTATCGCACGGAACGGAACGCCTCAGAACACATCTCAATCTGCTGTCCTCTACACGTAGAGAGAGAGAGAGAGAGGGAACGAGAGAGAGAGAGAGAGAGAGAGAGAGAGAGAGAGAGAGAGAGAGAGCGAGAGAGCGAGAGAGAGAGAGACAATCCTGCCTCAGAGCATCCTAAGTGAAACTCTCTGTGACAAAACATTTTTACTAACGCTCCCGAAGACGTGGCTGTGTTTTCTTTTCATCATAGTCTTATAAAAATCATGAGCTGACTAACGGTGAACAAACTGTAAGCTATAAAAACAAAGAGAATCGCACACTCCATATGTATAATCTCCCAGTAATTTATTGGGTAAAAGACCACCAACGTTTCGGCATCACTGTGTCTTCTTCAGGATGAAGATTAAATTACTGTGAGGTTAAATATATGGAGGTTAAATATATGGAGTTTAAATATATGGAGGTTAAACATATGGAGTTTAAATATATGGAGGTTAAATATATGGAGTTTAAATATATGGAGGTTAAATATATGGAGGTTAAATATATGGAGGTTAAATATATGGAGCTGAAACATATGGAGGTTAAATATATGGAGGTTAAATATATGTAATCATGAGCCTATGAACCAGAGTTACACTGTTAGCACTGAGGCGGTGTGCCCTAGTAGGAAGACCACTTTATGCAGCTCACCCTGCACTATCAGCTCCAATGTAAATAACATGAATAAGTCTACCTCTGATCAGCTTCCCAGTAAAGCATTAAAAACAATCAAGCAACCCAGAAAAGTGATAAAAAAAATTGCCCAGATTAACATATGCAGCCTGAGATAGAAGGTCCATGAAGTCAATAACTTGATTGTAACAGATGACATTCATATTCTGACGATCTCTGAAAATCACTTAGATAATACCTTTGATGGTACAGTGGTAGAAATACAAGGTTTTAACATCTACCGAAAAGACAGAAATGCCAACGTGGGCGGTGTTGCAGTTTATATTCAGAACGAGATTCCTGTAAAGATTAGAGAGGATCTCATGTTAAATACTGTTGAAGTAATATGGCTACAGGTTCATCTGCCTCACCTAAAGCCCATTCTGGTGGGAAGCTGCTATAGACCACCAAGTGCTAACAGTCAGTATCTGGATAACGTATGAAATGCTTGATAATGTATGTGATATCAACAGAGAGGTATATTTTCTGGGTGATTTAAATATTGACTGGCTTTCATCAAGCTGCCCTCGCAAGAGAAAGCTTCAAACTGTAACCAGTGCCTGCAACCTGGTTCAGGTTATCAGTCAACCTACCAGGGTAGTTACAGCACAGGAATAAAATCAGCAACATGTATTGATCACATCTTTACTAATGACGCAGAAATGTGCTTTAAACCAGTATCCAGATCCATAGGATGTAGTGATCACAATATAGTAGCCATATCTAGGAAAACCAAAGTTCCAAAGGCTGGGCCTAATATAGTGTATAGAATAAGTTTTGTAGTGATTCTTATGTTGTTGATGTAAAGAATATTTTTTTGGTCTGTGGTGAGTAATGACACATTTATGAAATTGCTTATTCCAGTTACTAATAAGCACCCATTAAGAAAATGACTGTAAAAACTGTTAAATCCCCGTGGATTGATGAGGAATTGAAAAATTGTATGGTTGAGAGGGATGAGACAAAAGGAATGGCAAATAAATCTGGCAACCCAACTGATTGGCAAACGTACTGCAAATGAAGAAATCATGTGACTAAACTAAATAAAATAAAAACTATACTATCAAACAAATATTAGTTATATTAAGAATGATTGTAAAAAGTTTTGGGGCAGCTTAATTAAATTACATTTTGGGAAAAAAAAGCCAACTCACCTCCATAATTCATTGAATCAGACGGCTCATTCATCACAAAGCCCACTGATATTGCCAACTACTATCATGACTTTTTAAATTGGTAAGATTAGCAAACTTAGGGATGACATGCCAGCAACAAACGCTGACACGACACATCCAAGTATAACTGACCAAATTATGAAAGACACCAATTGTACTTTTGCATTCCCTAAAGTCAGTGTGGAAGAGGTGAAAATATGGTTGTTGTCTATCAACAATGACAAGCCACCGGGGTCTGGCATTCTGGATGAAAAATTACTGAGGATAATAGCGGATGATATTGCCACTCCTATTTGCCATATCTTCACTGCCCCCTTTACTGGCTACAATAGCCATTCAGACTGTTACCAGATTATCAGACTGTTACCAACCCTTATTAAACCTCTGAAAAAAATTGTGTTTGACCAGATACGATGCTATTTCACAATAAACAAACTGACAACTGACTTTCCACTTATAGGGAAGGACATTCAACAAGCACAGCACTTACACAAATTACTGATGATTGGCTGAGAGAAATTGATGATAAAGAGATGGTGGGGGCTGTCTTGTTAGACTGGATTTACACCCCCTGCTATATTGTGGATAAAGAATTACATGTCTGACAGAACACAGAGGGTGTTCATTAATGGAAGCCTCTCAAACATAATCAAGGTAGAATTAGGAATTCTCCAGGGCAGCTGTTTAGGCCCCTTTGCTTTTTAAACTTTTTACTAACGACATGCCAGTAACTTTGAGTAAAGCCTGTGTATGCAGATGACTCAATAATATACACATCAGCTACTACAGAAACACTTAACAAAGAGTTGCAGTTAGTTTCAGAGTCGGTGGCAAGGAATAAGTTAGCCCTAAATATTTCTAAAACTAAAAGCATTGTAATTCACTAAACCCTAAACCTCAACTAAATCTTGTAATAAATAATTGTATTTGTATTTATTTCACCTTTATTTAACCAGGTAGGCAAGTTGAGAACAAGTTCTCATTTACAATTGCGACCTGGCCAAGATAAAGCAAAGCAGTTCGACAACATACAAAAACACAGAGTTACACATGGAGTAAAACAACATACAATCAATGATGCAGTAGAAAAAAATAAGACTATATACAATGTGAGCAAATGATGTGAGATAAGGGAGGTAAAGGCAAAAAAGGCCATGGTGGCAAAGTAAATAAAGTATAGCAAGTAAAACACTGGAATGGTAGATTTGTAGTTTGAAGAAAGTTCAAAGTTACAATATAAATAATATGGTGCAAAGGAGCAAAATAATTAAAATAAATAAATACAGTAGGGGAAGAGGTAGTAGTTTGGGCTAAATTATAGATGGGCTATGTACAGGTGCAGTGATCTGGGAGCTGTTCTGATAGCTGGTGCTTAATTAAAGCTAGTGAGGGAGATAAGTGTTTCCAGTTTCAGAGATTTTTGTAGTTCGTTCCAGTCATTGGCAGCAGAGAACTGGAAGGAGAGACGACCATAGGAGGAGTTGGCTTTAGGGGTGACCAGAGAGATATACCTGCTAGAGCGCGTGCTACAGGTGGGTGCTGCTATGGTGACCAGTGAGCGGAGATAAGGGGGGACTTTACCTAGCAGGGTCTTGTAGATGACCTGGAGCCAATGTGTTTGGCGACGATTATGAAGCGAAGGCCAGCCAACGAGAGCGTACAGGTCGCAGTGGTGGGTAGTATATGGGGCTTTGGTGACAAAACGGATGGCACTGTGACTGCATTCAATTTGCTGAGTAAAGTGTTGGAGGCTATTTTGTAAATTACATCGCCGAAGTCGAGGATTGGTAGGATGGTCAGTTTTACGAGGGTATGTTTGGCAGCATGAGTGAAGGATGCTTTGTTGCGAAATAGGAAGCCAATTCTAGATTTAACTTTGGATTGGAGATGATTGATGTGAGTCTGGAAGGAGAGTTTACAGTCTAACCAGACACCTAGGTATTTGTAGTTGTCCACAAATTCTAAGTTAGAACCGTCCAGAGAAGTGATGCTGGACAGGCGGGCAGGTGCAGGCAGCGATCGGTTGAAGAGCATGCATTTAGTTTTACTTGTGTTTAGGAGCAGTTGGAGACCACGGAAGGAGAGTTGAATGGCATTGAAGTTCCTCTGGAGGGTTGTTAACACAGTGTCCAAAGAAGGGCCAGAAGTATACAGAATGGTGTCGTCTGCGTAGAGGTGGATCAGAGATTCACCAGCAGCAAGAGCGACATCATTGATGTATACAGAGAAAAGAGTTGGCCCAAGAATTGAACCCTGTGGTACCCCCATAAAGACTGCCAGAGGTCCGGACAGCAGGCCCTCCGATTTGACACACTGAACTCTGTCAGAGAAGTAGTTGGTGAACCAGGCGACGCAATCGTTTGAGAAACCAAGGCTACTGAGTCTGCCGATGAGGATGTGGTGATTAACAGAGTCAAAAGCTTTGGCCAGGTCAATGAATAAGGCAGCACAGTATTGTTTCTTACCGATGGCGGTTACGATGTCGTTTAGGACCTTGAGCGTGGCTGAGGTGCACCCATGAGGTCAGGAAAACAACCTCTCACTCAACATCAACAAAACAAAGGAGATGATCGTGGACTTCAGGAAACAGCAGAGGGAGCATCCCCCCATCCACATCGATGGGACAGTAGTGGAGAAGGTGGAAAGATTTAACTTCCTCGGCGTACACATCATGGACAAACTGAAATGTTCCACTCACACAGACAGTGTGGTGAATAAGCCAAAACAGCGCCTCTTCAACCTCAGGAGGCTGAAGAAATGTAGCTTGTCACCTAAAACACTCACAAACTTTTACAGATGCACAATCGAGAGTGTCCTGTCGGGCTGTATCACCGCCTGGTACGGCAACTGCTCCGCCCACAACCGTAAGGCTCTCCAGAGGGTAGTGAGATCTGCACAACGCATCACCAGGGGCAAACTACCTGCCCTCCATGACACCTACACCACCCGATGTCACAGGAAGGCCAAAAAGATCATCAAGGACAACAACCCCGCGAGCCACTGCCTGTTCACCCCGCTATCATCCAGAAGGCGAGGTCAGTATAGGTGCATCAAAGCTGGGACCGAGAGACTGAAAAACTGTTTTTATCTCAAGGCCATCAGACTGTTAAACAGCCATCACTAACATAGAGTGACTGCTGCCAACATACAGACTCAAATCTCTGCCACTTTAATACTTGTAATAAATGGATTTAATAAAGTGGGTCACTAGTCACTTTAAAAAACGCCACTTTAATAATGTCTACATATCCTACAGTTGAATTTGGAAGTTTATATACACTTAGGTTGGAGTCATTAAAACCAGTTTTTCAACCACTCCACAAATTTCTTGTTAACAAACTATAGTTTTGGCAAGTCGGTTAGGACATCTACTTTGTGCATGACACAAGTAATTTTTCCAACAATTGTTTACAGAGAGATTATTTCACTTATAATTAAATGTATCACAATTCCAGTGGGTCAGAAGTTTACATACACTAAGTTGACTGTGCCTTGAAACAGCTTGGAAAATTCCAGAAAATTATGTCATGCTTTAGAAGCATCTGATAGGCTAATTGAAATAATTTGAGTCAACTGGAGGTGTACCTCTGGATGTATTTCAAGGCATACCTTCAAACTCAGTGCTTCTTTGCTTGACATCATGGGAAAATCAAAAGTAATCAGCCAAGACCTTAGAAAAAAAATGGTAGACCTCCGCAAGTCTGGTTCATCCTTGGGAGCAATTTCCAAACACCTGAATGTACCACGTTCATCTGTACAAACAGTACGCAAGAATAAACACCATGGGACCACGCAGCCGTCAAACCGCTCAGGAAGGAGACACGTTCTGTCTCCTAGAGATGAACGTACTTTGATGTGAAAAGTGCAAATCAATCCCAGAACAACAGCCAAGGACCTTGTGAAGATGCTGGAGGAAACAGGTACAAAAGTATCTATATCTACAGTAAGACGAGTCCTATATCGACATAACCTGAAAGGCCGCTCAGCAAGGAAGAAGCCACTGCTCCAAAACCGCCATAGAAAAGCCAGACTATGGTTTGCAACTGCACATGGGAACAAAGATCGTACTTTTTGGAGAAATGTCCTCTGGTCTGATGAAACAAAAATAGAACTGTTTGGCCATAATGACCATCGTTATGTTTGGAGGAAAAATGGGGAAACTTGCAAGCCAAATTACACCATCCCAACCGTGAAGTTCAGGGGTCGCAGCATCATGTTGTGGGTCTGCTTTGATGCAGGAGGGACTGGTGTACTACACAAAATAGATGGCATCAAATTATGTGGATATATTGAAGCAACATCTCAAGATATCAGTCAGGATGTTAAAGCTTGGTCGCAAATGAGTCTTCCAAATGGACAATGACCCCAAGCATACTTCCAAAGTTGTGGCAAAATGGCTTAAGGACAACAAAGTCAATGTAATGGAATGGCCATCACAAAACCCTGACCTCAATCCTATAGAAAATTTGTGGGCAGAACTGAAAAAGTGTGTGCGAGCAAGGAGGCCTACAAACCTGACTCAGTTACACCAGCTCTGTCAGGAGGAATGGGCCAAAATTCACCCAACTTATTGTGGGAAGCTGGTGGAAGGCTACCTGAAATGTTTTACCCAAGTTAAACAATTTAAAGGCAATGCTACCAAACACTAATTGAGTGTATGTAAACTTCTGACCCACTGGGAATGTGATGAATGAAATAAAAGCTGAAATAAATCATTCTCTCTACTATTATTCTGACATTTCACATTCTTAAAATAAAGTGGTGATCCTAACTGACCTAAAACAGGGAATTGTTACTACGATTAAATGTCAGGAATTGTGAAAACTGAGTTTAAATGTATTTCGATAAGGTGTATGTAAACTTCCAATTTCAACTGTATTTAAACAGTACCAGTCAAAGTTTGGACAAACCTACTCATTCAAGAGTTTCTTTAGTTTTTACTATTTTCTACTTTGTGAAGACATCAACGTTATGAAATAACACATATGGATTCATGTAGTTACCACACTAAAAAGGTGTTAAACAAATCAAAATATATTTTATATTTGAGATTCGTCACCCTTTGCCTTGATGACAGCTTTTCACACTCTTGGCATTCTCTCAACCAGCTTCATGAGGTTGTCACCTGGAATGCATTTCAATTAACAGGTTTTAATTGATCAAATCAAATCAAATTTATTTATATAGCCCTTCGTACATCAGCTGATATCTCAAAGTGCTGTACAGAAACCCAGCCTAAAACCCCAAACAGCAAGCAAAGCATGTGAAAGAAGCACGGTGGCTAGGAAAAACTCCCTAGGAAAAACTCCCTAGAAAGGCCAAAAACCTAGGAAGAAACCTAGAGAGGAACCAGGCTATGAGGGGTGGCCAGTCCTCTTCTGGCTGTGCAGGGTGGATATTATAACAGAACATGGTCAAGATGTTAAAATGTTAAAATGTTCATAAATGACCAGCATGGTCAAATAATAATAATCATAGTAGTTGTCGAGGGTGCAACAAGCACGTCCGGTGAACAGGTCAGGGTTCCATAGCCGCAGGCAGAACAGTTGAAGCTGGAGCAGCAGCACGGCCAGGTGGACTGGGGACAGCAAGGAGTCATCTTACCAGGTAGTCCTGAGGCATGGTCCTAGGGCTCAGGTCCTCCGAGAGAAAGACAGAAAGGGTGAAAGAGAGAATTAGAGAGAGCATATTTAAATTCACACAGGACACCCGATAAGACAAGAGAAATACTCCAGATGTAACAGACTGACCCTAGCCCCCCGACACATAAACTACTGCAGCATAAATACTGGAGGCTGAGACAGGAGGGATCAGAAGACACTGTGGCCCCATCCGATGATACCCCCGGACAGGGCCAAACAGGCAGGATATAACCCCACCCACTTTGCCAAAGCACAGCCCCCACACCACTAGAGGGATGTCTCCAACCACCAACTTACCGTCCTAAGACAAGGCCGAGTATAGCCCACAACGATCTCCGCCATGGCACAACCCAAGGGGGGCGCCAACCCAGACAGGAAGACCACGTCAGTGACTCAACCCACTCAAGTGACGCACCCCTCCCATGGACGGCATGGAAGAACACCAGTAAGCCAGTGACTCAGCCCCTGTAAAAGGGTTAGAGGCAGAGAATCCCAGTGGAAAGAGGGGAACCGGCAAGGCAGAGACAGCAAGGGCGGTTCGTTGCTCCAGCCTTTCCGTTCACCTTCACACTCCTGGGCCAGACTATACTTAATCATAGGACCTACTGAAGAGATAAGTCTTCAGTAAAGACTTAAAGGTTGAGACTGAGTCTGCGTCTCTCACATTGGTAGGCAGACCATTCCATAAAAATGGAGCTCTATAGGAGAAAGCCCTACCTCCAGCCGTTTGCTTAGAAATTCTAGGGACAATTAGGAGGCCTGCGTCTTGTGACCGTAGCGTACGTGTAGGTATGTACGGCAGGACCAAATCGGAAAGATAGGTAGGAGCAAGCCCATGTAATGCTTTGTAGGTTAGCAGTAAAACCTTGAAATCAGCCCTTGCCTTAACAGGAAGCCAGTGTAGGGAGGCTAGCACTGGAGTAATATGATCACATTTTTTGGTTCTAGTCAGGATTCTAGCAGCCGTATTTAGCACTAACTGAAGTTTGTTTAGTGCTTTATCCGGGTAGCCGGAAAGTAGAGCATTGCAGTAGTCCAGCCTAGAAGTAACAAAAGCATGGATTAATTTTTCTGCGTCATTTTTGGACAGAAAGTTTCTGATTTTTGCAATGTTACGTAGATGGAAAAAAGCTGTCCTTGAAACAGTCTTGATAAGTTCTTCAAAAGAGAGATCAGGGTCCAGAGTAACGCCGAGGTCCTTCACAGTTTTATTTGAGACAACTGTACAACCATCCAGATTAATTGTCAGATTCAACAGAAGATCTCTTTGTTTCTTGGGACCTAGAACAAGCATCTCTGTTTTGTCCGAGTTTAAAAGTAGAAAGTTTGCAGCCATCCACTTCTTTATGTCTGAAACACAGGCTTCTAGCGAGGGCAATTTTGGGGCTTCACCATGTTTCATTGAAATGTACAGCTGTGTGTCGTCCGCATAGCAGTGAAATTTAACATTATGTTTTCGAATGACATCCCCAAGAGGTAAAATATATAATGAAAACAATAGTGGTCCTAAAACGGAACCTTGAGGAACACCGAAATTTACAATTGATTTGTCAGAGGACAAACCATTCACAGAGACAAACTGATATCTTTCCGACAGATAAGATCTAAACCAGGCCAGAACTTGTCCATGTAGACCAATTTGGGTTTCCAATCTCTCCAAAAGAATGTGGTGATCGATGGTATCAAAAGCGGCACTAAGATCTAGGAGCACGAGGACAGATGCAGAGCCTCGGTCTGACGTCATTAAAAGGTCATTTACCACCTTCACAAGTGCAGTCTCAGTGCTATGATGGGGTCTAAAACCAGACTGAAGCGTTTCGTATACATTGTTTGTCTTCAGGAAGGCAGTGAGTTGCTGTGCAACAGCTTTTTCAAAATTTTTTGAGAGGAATGGAAGATTCGATATAGGCCGGTAGTTTTTTATAATTTCTGGATCAAGATTCGGCTTTTTCAAGAGAGTCTTTATTACTGCCACTTTTAGTGAGCTTGGTACACATCCGGTGGATAGAGAGCCGTTTATTATGTTCAACATAGGAGGGCCAAGCACAGGAAGCAGCTCTTTCAGTAGTTTAGTTGGAATAGGGTCCAGTATGCAGCTTGAGGGTTTGGAGGCCATGATTATTTTCATCATTGCGTCAAGAGATATAGTACTAAAACACTTTAGTATCTCCCTTGATCCTAGGTCCTGGCAGAGTTGTGTAGACTCAGGACAATGGAGCTTTGGAGGAATACCCAGATTTAAAGAGGAGTCTGTAATTTGCTTTCTAATGATCATGATCTTTTCCTCAAAGAAGTTCATAAATGTATTACTGCTGAAGTGAAAGCCATCCTCCATTTGCGAAGGCTGCTTTTTAGTTAGCTTTGCGACAGTATCAAAAATAAATTTCGGATTGTTCTTATTTTCCTCAATTAAGTTGGAAAAATAGGATGATCGAGCAGCAGTGAGGGCTCTTCGATACTGCACGGTACTGTCTTTCCAAGCTAGTCGGAAGACTTCCAGTTTGGTGTGGCGCCATTTCTGTTCCAATTTTCTGGAAGCTTGCTTCAGAGCTCGTGTATTTTCTGTATACCAGGGAGCTAGTTTCTTATGACAGATGTTTTTCGTTTTTAGGGGTGCAACTGCATCTAGGGTATTGCGCAAGGTTAAATTGAGTTCCTCGGTTAGGTGGTTAACTGATTTTTGTCCTCTGACATCCTTGGGTAGGCAGAGGCAGTCTGGAAGGGCATCAAGGAATCTTTGGGTTGTATGAGAATTTATAGCACGACTTTTAATGCTCCTTGGTTGGGGTCTGAGCAGATTATTTGTTGCGATTGCAAACGTAATAAAATGGTGGTCCGATAGTCCAGGATTATGAGGAAAAACATTAAGATCCACAACATTTATTCCATGGGACAAAACTAGGTCCAGAGTATGACTGTGGCAGTGAGTAGGTCCAGAGACATGTTGGACAAAACCCACTGAGTCGATGATGGCTCCGAAAGCCTTTTGGAGTGGGTCTGTGGACTTTTCCATGTGAATGTTAAAGTCACCAAAAATTAGAATATTATCTGCTATGACTACAAGATCCGATAGGAATTCAGGGAACTCAGTGAGGAACACTGCATATGGCCCAGGAGGCCTGTAAACAGTAGCTATAAAAAGTGAGTGAGTAGGCTGCATAGATTTCATGACTAGAAGCTCAAAAGACGAAAACGTCATTGTTTTTTTTTTTGTAAATTGAAATTTGCTATCGTAAATGTTAGCAACACCTCCGCCTTTGCCGGATGCACGGGGGGTATGGTCACTAGTGTAACCAGGGGGTGAGGCCTCATTTAGTAGTAACAGTAAATTCATCAGGCTTAAGCCATGTTTCAGTCAGGCCAATCACATCAAGATTATGATCAGTGATTAGTTCATTGACTATAACTGCCTTGGAAGTGAGGGATCTAACATTAAGTAACCCAATTTTGAGATGTGAGGTATCACAATCTCTTTCAATAATGGCAGGAATGGAGGAGGTCTTTATACTAGTGAGATTGCTAAAGCGAACACCGCCATTTTTAATTTTGCCCAACCTAGATCGAGGCACAGACACGGTCTCAATGGGGAAAGCTGAGCTGACTACGCTGACTGTGCTAGTGGCAGACTCCACTAAGCTGGCAGGCTGGCTAACAGCCTGCTGCCTGGCCTGCACCCTATTTCATTGTGGAGCTAGAGGAGTTAGAGCCCTGTCTATGTTTGTAGATAAGATGAGAGCACCCCTCCAGCTAGGATGGAGTCCGTCACTCCTCAACAGGCCAGGCTTGGTCCTGTTTGTGGGTGAGTCCCAGAAAGAGGGCCAATTATCTACAAATTCTATCTTTTGGGAGGGGCAGAAAACAGTTTTCAACCAGCGATTGAGTTGTGAGACTCTGCTGTAGAGCTCATCACTCCCCCTAACTGGGAGGGGGCCAGAGACAATTAATCGATGCCGACACATCTATCTAGCTGATTTACACGCTGAAGCTATGTTGCGCTTGGTGACCTCTGACTGTTTCATCCTAACATCGTTGGTGCCGACGTGGATAACAATATCTCTATACTCTCTACACTCGCCAGTTTTAGCTTTAGCCAGCACCGTCTTTAGATTAGCCTTAACGTCGGTAGCCCTGCCCCCTGGTAAACAGTGTATGATCACTGGATGATTAGTTTAAGTCTAATACTGCGGGTAATGGAGTCGCCAATGACTAGGGTTTTCAATTTGTCAGAGCTAATGGTGGTAGCCGTCGGCGTCTCAGACCCCACAACGGGAGGAGTAGAGACCAGAGAAGTCTCGGCCTCCGACTCCGACTCGCTTAATGGGGAGAACCGGTTGAAAGTTTCTGTCGGCTGAATAAGCGACACCGGTTGAGCATTCCTACAGCGTTTCCCTCCAGAAGCCATGAGAAAGATGTCCGGCTGCGGGGACCGTGCGAGGGGGTTTATATCCTTTCCTTTCCTACACTGAAATTACCCTTGCCTAACGATTGCGTCTGAAGCTGGGCTTGCAGCACAGCTATCCTTGCCATAAGGCGATCGTTCTCCTGTATATTATAAGTACAACGACTGCAATTAGAAGGCATCATGTTAATGTTACTTAGCTTCGGCTGTTTGAAGTCCTGACGAACCATGTCCAGATAAAACCTCCGGGATGAAAAAAGTTGAGTGAGGGAAAAAGTAAAAATATACGGTAATGAAAAAGTAAAAAACCGTCAGGTAGCAAAGTAAGATCGGCAACAAAACGCACAGCAGCGTAAACAAGTCTGCAAGTTGTGACCGGAAACAGGAAGCAATACTCAATCATCAACAATGTGAATTGATCAGCATGGTACGTACATTTATTAAGATCGGCAACAAAACGCACAGCAGCGTAAACAAGTCTGCAAGTTGTGACCGGAAACAGGAAGCAATACTCAATCATCAACAATGTGAATTGATCAGCATGGTACGTACATTTATTAAGATCGGCAACAAAACGCACAGCAGCGTAAACAAGTCTGCAAGTTGTGACCGGAAACAGGAAGCAATACTCAATCATCAACAATGTGAATTGATCAGCATGGTACGTACATTTATTAAAATATGGCTTATTGTGAGGTCATTAACTCATATAAATAGCTTCATTATGGGCTAAGAAAACATATTGTTTTTATTCAAATCAATTATAGCCTTAGCAAGATTATGTCCGGTCCTCCTGCTCATCTTCATGCTCTCCCTCTCAAACTGAACAGGACATCTGTAGGCCTAGTCAGCGCGCTCAGATATTGCATTTTTATTACAAATTGACTCGCCTCTTGAAGTGTCATCGAACACAGCACAGTCATTCGTTAGGCAGCACGAAAGGGTTTACATCAGCAAGAGCCGGGGCTCATGATTGGGAATGCCTGTCCATTGCGGTGTGTAATGCATTGTTAATATACACCATCCAAGCAGCACAAAAACTCTAGAAGGAAATATATTTTCTTAGACATATAACTTTGCGTTGTGCTTCTCCGAATGTTCTCTGTGTATAGCCTGGGCTTATAACCTATGGTATAGGCTATTAATCATTTTATTGAGACCACACAAGACAGACTTGATATTGGTCGCCCAGCAGAGAATCAGGGATGAGGGGACATCACTGGGCACATTTTATAAACTTTAAAATAAGCAACTAATTCTCAAACCCTGAGCAATATGACATTTAATTGAGTAAAAATGTACATGACCCTCCCCTGGAAATGTTATTAACAAATACTAAACCCTCCCACATTTTCCTCCAGGTAACTATTGTGTAAATTTCGATCTCTAACTTAGGAAAGAAAGTAGGTAGGAATCATATAAAACTGTTTTGGAATAATTAATTGTTTTACAGAAAATACAGTGAGTGTTCAAAAACATTAAGAACTCCAACTCTTTCCATCACATCGACTGACCAGATGAATCATGGGTAACGCTATGATCCCTTATTGATGTCCCTTGATAAAGGAGAATTTTAACCTGGGGGAATCTGGGCTTGTTTTCACATCATGTCTGACGCATCTCTAGGACAGTGAGATGTGTGTCACACATAATCGCCCAGGAGTAAGGCAGGTCAGGGCGTAATACCCTATGATGCCTTCTGGTGTATTGATGGAAGGGTTTGAGATGTAATGAAATACAGTACATGTACTCCTGCTATGTGAAATTTCGCTCTATGTTACACCGATTGTACTATACGTTTTTTTTGTGTGGATGTAGATATGGTTCCTTGTTCGATAGAGAAGTTGGACGTCTTTCAGCGATGTTCCTATCTCGCGGAGTCATTGCTAAATATAGAAACAGACACATTTTTTTTTCTTCCAGTCTCAGAAAGACTGCAACGTGTTGGGCGGTGCTTCGTGCTCTGACTGCTGGCTTTTTCACTCTCAACAGTTTATCCTGTTTGGGATAGGGGGCAGTATTTGCACGGCCGGATAAAAAACGTACCCGATTTAATCTGGTTACTACTCCTGCCCAGAAACTAGAATTTGCATATAATTGGATAGAAAACACTCTAAAGTTTCTAAAACTGTTTGAATGGTGTCTGTGAGTATAACAGAACTCAAATGGCAGGCCAAAACCTGAGAAGATTCTATACAGGAAGTGCCCTGTCTGACCATTTCTTGTCCTTCTAGGGCATCTCTATCAAAAATACAGAATCTCTGCTGTAACAGATGACAACCCTAGGACATTATGTTATACAATACATGCATGTTTTGTTCAATCAAGTTCATATTTATATCAAAAAACAGCTTTTTATATTAGCATGTGACTAGCATGTGACTAGCATTCCCACCGAACACTGCCGGTGAATTTACTAAATTACTCACGATAAACGTTCACAAAAAACACAACAATTATTTTAAGAATTATAGATACAGAACTCCTCTATGCACTCGATATGTCCGATTTTAAAATAGCTTTTCGGTGTAAGCACATTTTGCAATATTCTCAGTAGATAGCCCGGCATCACAGGGCTAGCTATTTAGACACCCAGCAAGTTTAGCACTCATCAAAGTCACATTTACTATAAGAGAAATGTTATTACCTTTGCTGTTCTTCGTCAGAATGCACTCCCAGGACTTCTACTTCAATAACAAATGTTGGTTTGGTCCCAAATAATCCATTGTTATATCCAAATAGCGGCGTTTTGTTTGTGCGTTCAAGACACTATCCGAAAGGGTAAATAAGGGTGACGAGCATGGCGCATTTCGTGACAAAAAAATTCAAAATATTCCATTACCGTACTTCGAAGCATGTCAACCGCTGTTTAAAATAAATGTTTATGCCATTTTTCTCGTAAAAAAGCGATAATATTCCGACCGGGAATCTGCGTTTAGGTAAAAAGAGGAAAGAAAATAAAGCACGGGGTCGACTCGTGCACGCGCCTAAGCCCAATGTCCTCTGATCGGCCACTTGCCAAACGCGATAATGTGTTTCAGCCAGAGGCTGCCTCGATATCATTCAGCTTTTTCCCGGGCTCTGAGAGCCTATGGGAGCCGTAGGAATTGTCACGTTACAGCAAAGATCCTCAGTCTTCAATAAAAAGAGCCAAGATGAACAACAACTTGTCAGACAGGCCACTTCCTGTTCAGAATCTTCTCAGGTTTTTGCCTGCCATATGAGTTCTGTTATACTCACAGACACCATTCAAACAGTTTTAGAAACTTTAGGGTGTTTTCTATCCAAAGCCAATAATTATATGCATATTCTAGTTACTGGGCAGGAGTAGTAACCAGATTAAATCGGGTACGTTTTTTATCCGGCCGTGTCAATACTGCCCCCTAGCCCTAACAGGTTAACAAGAAAAGGTCCACTACCAAAACGCTATCGAGCTAACTTGACACAACAGTGGGAAGCATTGGAGTCAACATTGGCCAGCATACCTGTGGAAGGCTTCCGACACCTTGTAGATTCCATATCCCGAAGAATTGAAGCTGTTCTGAGGGCAACAGGGGGTGCAACTCAATATTAAGAAGGTGTTCCTAATGTTTTGTACACTCAGTGTACAGTATTTTGATTAATCAAAAAAAAAACATTGGTTTGATTAATCCTGAAAGTGACCATATTCAAGTTCAATCCATTACATTTTGGATGTTGGAGAAAAGTGTACAACAAGGCTTGAACAATAGTCCTATAAATCTACCCTGATCCTCACTAATCATGGAAATGTATGACAGCAGGCTGTGAACCGTGCGTCAGGCTCCAGGTTTAACCTACTCTCTATGGTCTGAGTTCCAATAGGCTACATGTCCAGTTCCAATAGGCTACATGGCCAGTTTAAATAGGCTACATGTCCAGTTTAAATAGGCTACATGTCCAGTTCCAATAGACTACATGGCCAGTTTAAATAGGCTACATGTCCAGTTCCAATAGGCTACATGTCCAGTTTAAATAGGCTACATGTCCAGTTTAAATAGGCTACATGTCCAGTTACAATAGGCTACATGTCCAGTTCCAATAGGCTACATGTCCAGTTTAAATAGGCTACATGTCCAGTTCCAATAGGCTACATGTCCAGTTCCAATATGCTACATGTGCAGTTCCAATAGGCTACATGTCCAGTTCCAATAGGCTACATGTCCAGTTCCAATAGGCTATATGTCCAGTTTAAATAGACTACATGTCCAGTTCCAATAGGCTACATGTCCAGTTCCAATAGGCTACATGTCCAGTTCCAATAGGCTACATGTCCAGTTCCAATAGGCTACATGTCCAGTTCCAATAGGCTACATGTCCAGTTTAAATAGGCTACATGTCCAGTTCCAATAGGCTACATGTCCAGTTCCAATAGGATACATGTCCAGTTCCAATAGGCTACATGTCCAGTTCCAATAGGCTACATGTCCAGTTCCAATAGGCTACATGTCCAGTTTAAATAGGCTACATGTCCAGTTCCAATAGGCTACATGTCCTGTTCCAATAGGCTACATGTCCAGTTCCTTAGACTACATGTCCAGTTTAAATAGGCTACATGTCCAGTTCCAATAGGCTACATGTCCAGTTCCAATAGGCTTCATGTCCAGTTCCAATAGGCTACATGTCCAGATTAAATAGGCTACATGTCCAGTTCCAATAGGCTACATGTCCAGTTCCAATAGGCTACATGTCCAGTTGCAATAGGCTACATGTCCAGTTCCAATAGGCCACATGTCCAGTTCCAATAGGCTACATGTCCAGTTCCAATAGGCCACATGTCCAGTTCCAATAGGCTACATGTCCAGTTCCAATAGGCTACATGTCCAGTTCCTTAGACTACATGTCCAGTTTAAATAGGCTACATGTCCAGTTCCAATAGGCTACATGTCCAGTTCCAATAGGCTTCATGTCCAGTTCCAATAGGCTACATGTCCAGATTAAATAGGCTACATGTCCAGTTCCAATAGGCTACATGTCCAGTTCCAATAGGCTACATGTCCAGTTGCAATAGGCTACATGTCCAGTTCCAATAGGCCACATGTCCAGTTCCAATAGGCTACATGTCCAGTTCCAATAGGCCACATGTCCAGTTCCAATAGGCTACATGTCCAGTTCCAATAGGCTACATGTCCAGTTCCAATAGACTACATGTCCAGTTCCAATAGGCTACATGTCCAGTTCCAATAGGCTACATGTCCAGTTCCAATAGGCTTCATGTCCAGTTCCAATAGGCCACATGTCCAGATTAAATAGGCTGCATGTCCAGTTCCAATAGGCTACATGTCCAGTTCCAATAGGCTTCATGTCCAGTTCCAATAGGCCACATGTCCAGATTAAATAGGCTACATGTCCAGTTCCAATAGGCTACATGTCCAGTTCCAATAGGCTACATGTCCAGTTCCAATAGACTACATGTCCAGATTAAATAGGCTACATGTCCAGTTCCAATAGACTACATGTCCACTTCCAATAGACTACATGTCCAGTTCCAATAGGCTACATGTCCAGTTCCAATAGACCACATGTCCAGTTCCAATAGGCCACATGTCCAGTTCCAATAGGCTAAATGTCCAGTTCCAATAGACTACATGTCCAGTTCCAATAGGCTACATGTCCAGTTCCAATAGGCTACATGTCCAGTTCCAATAGACTACATGTCCAGTTCCAATAGGCTACATGTCCAGTTCCAATAGGCTACATGTCCAGTTCCAATAGGCTACATGTCCAGTTCCAATAGGCTACATGTCCAGTTCCAATAGGCTACATGTCCAGTTCCAATAGGCTACATGTCCAGTTCCAATAGGCTACATGTCCAGTTCCAATAGGCTACATGTCCAGTTCCAATAGACTACATGTCCAGTTCCAATAGGCTACATGTCCAGTTCCAATAGGCTACATGTCCCATATGATTGCGCAACGTCAGCCTAACGTGATCGCCTAACGCTAGTGACCCTCAGGAACAACTACACAGACAGGAGCGAGGAAAGAAAGGGAAATGGAGTGTAATGATGTATAATGTAGGCTAGCTACTGAAGGACTCTAGCACTGAAGTGACAGGAACAAATGTATGTGGGTTTTACTGACTGTGGATACAATTTAACACGATACATATTAAAAAAAAAAAAAAAAAAGCCTGGATTTCCAATTTCAGCCCTGCAAATTTGGAGGGAACACAATAACAATTCTGAGTAACGGCACAGCTGTTTAATAGCCTATTTCACAGTGGAAAAGGGGGCCTTAAATACATGTCATATTGCTATGATTTTCAGTTGGATTCCATATGACTGGTTTCACATTCGTCTCCAGGGATCAGAAGGGAAAAAATAAATTGCTATGTGTATTTACAATCCCCTTCTTCAAAAGGATTACTCATTTACTCTTACCAATTTATATGTTGTTGTTATTTATATCGGACGAAATAAAGTAGATGCTTTTTTTTCTCTTGGAAACGGCAGGTTCGCTTGACCTTATTCATGGTTACCGTGCACTTAAAGGTGGTGGAATCTGGCTTGACCTTATTCATGGTTACCGTGCGCTTAAAGGTGGTGGAATCTGTAGACAAACCTCCACCTCTTTGATCTCCACCCCCAAATTAATAGCAGGTAAATGAGAGAGAGAGAGAGACTCACTTCTCCTTAACTTTGGTGTATATGATTTCTCTCTAGACACACATCTCTTCCCACTCCCCACATCCAAAGGTATAACAAGGATTCATAAATGTTAGATATACGGTATATTAAGGTGTAACAAGGATTCCTAGATGTTAGTTCTACAGTATATTAAGCAGGTACAAAGGTACAGTCGTGGCCAAAAGTTTTGAGAATGACACAAATATTAATTTCCATAAAGTTTTCTGCTTCAGTGTCTTTAGATATTTTTGGTCAGATGTTACTATGGAATACTGAAGTATAATTACAAGCATTTCATAAGTGTCAAATTGACAATTACATGAAGTTGATGCAAAGAGTCAATATTTGCAGTGTTGACCCTTCTTTTTCAAGACCTCTGCAATCCGCCCTGGCATGCTGTCAATTAACTTCTGGGCCACATCCTGACTGATGGCAGCCCATTCTTGCATAATCAATGCTTGGAGACGGTCAGAATTTGTGGGTTTTTGTTTGTCCACCCGCCTCTTGAGGATTGACCACAAGTTCTCAATGGGATTAGGTCTGGGGAGTTTCCTGGCCATGGACCCAAAATTCCGATGTTTTGTTCCCCCGAGACACTTAGTTATCACTTTTTTCTTATGGCAAGGTGCTCCATCATGCTGGAAAAGGGATTGTTCGTTGGGAGAAGTTGCTCTCGGAGGATGTGTTGGTACTATTCTTTATTCATGGCTGTGTTCTTAGGCAAAATTGTGAGTGAGCCCACTCCCTTGGCTGAGAAGCAACCCCACACATGAATGGTCTCAGGATGCTTTACTGTTGGCATGACACAGGACTGATGGTAGCGCTCACCTTGTCTTCTCCGGACAAGCTTTTTTCCAGATGCCTCAAACAAGCGGTAAGGGGATTCATCAGAGAAAATGACTTTACCCCAGTCCTCAGCAGTCCAATCCCTGTACCTTTTGCAGAATATCAGTCTGTCTCTGATGTTTTTCCTGGAGAGAAGTGGCTTCTTTGCTGCCCTTCTTGACACCAGGCCATCCTCCAAAAGTCTTTGCCTCACTATGCATGCAGATGCACTCACACCTGCCTGCTTCCATTCCTGAATCAACTTTAGGAGACGGTCCTGGCGCTTTCTGGACTTTCTTGGGTGCCCTGAAGCCTTCTTCACAACAATTGAACTGCTCTCTGAAGTTCTTGATGATCCGATAAATGGTTGATTTAGGTGCAATCTTACTGGCAGCAATATCCTTGCCTGTGAAGCCCTTTTTGTGCAAAGCAATGATGACGGCACGTGTTTCCTTGCAGGTAACCATGATTGACAGAGGGAGAACAATGATTCCAAGCACCACCCTCCTTTTGAAGCTTCCAGTCTGTTATTCGAACTCAATCAGCATGACAGAGTGATCTCTAGCCTTGTCATCGTTAACACTCACACCTGTGTCAACGAGAGAATCACTGACATGATGTCAGCTAGTCCTTTTGTGGCAGGGCTGAAATGCAGTGGAAATGTTTTTTTGGGGGGGATTCAGTTCATTTGCATGGCAAAGAGGGACTTTGCAATTAATTGAAATTCATCTGATCACTCTTCATAACATTCTGGAGTATATGCAAATTGCCATCATACAAACTGAGGCAGCAGACTTTGTGAAAAAATTATATTTGTGTCATTCTCAAAACATTTGGCAACGACTGTACACTGTGTCACCAGTCCCGTTCAAACCATCAGTGTATAACTAGACTGTGATTTGCCTTCCACCCACGGTGCGTTTGAAATGGCACCCTTGTGCTCTAACAGGGAACCATTTCAGATGCAACCACGGAGCGGGTTATTTCAACAGCGGACAAAAGCCCCACAAGACTCAATATTGACTGGGGTCTTTCATACACAGACAAATGACCAGTTTTGTTTGACACAAAAGCTTTTCCTTTACAGTTTTGGGTTCTGTCTGAGTAAACATGGCCATTTCAAATCAGGAGTGTTTGTGTGTGACTGGTCACTTTGTGTTTAGAGTACTGGGGAACAGTCAGGGCAATCTGACCGTATTCACTACAATAGCATGAGACCGTTTTAGAAAGGGGTGGATGAGGAGGTGTGTGTGTGTGTGTGTGTGTGTGTGTGTGTGTGTGTGTGTGTGTGTGTGTGTGTGTGTGTGTCTACACTTGTGATTTTGTAAGATGTTTTGTTAACAATAGAAACAATTTTCATCCCACTTAAGTCTAAATCTTCGTCAAGCTAAAAAAAAATTTATGGAGATTTGGAACATTAGTAAATGTACTCAAATCACAGCAATTCAAAACAAAGTAGTATCACCTAAAAACTGGTATACAATTTCATGGCATTACAATCTATCTCATTCATGTGGGATTGAGGCCTGCAGTTGTCTCAGAATGCTCAGAATATAGACTATAAACAGACAACACTCAGAATATAGACCATAAACAGACAACACTCTCAGAATATAGACTATAAACAGACAACACTCAGAATATAGACCATAAACAGACAACACTCAGAATATAGACCATAAACAGACAACACTCAGAATATAGACCATAAACAGACAACACTCAGAATATAGACTATAAACAGACAACACTCAGAATATAGACCATAAACAGACAACACTCTCAGAATATAGACTATAAACAGACAACACTCAGAATATAGACCATAAACAGACAACACTCAGAATATAGACTATAAACAGACAACACTCAGAATATAGACCATAAACAGACAACACTCTCAGAATATAGACCATAAACAGACAACACTCAGAATATAGACTATAAACAGACAACACTCAGAATATAGACTATAAACAGACAACACTCTCAGAATATAGACTATAAACAGACAACACTCAGAATATAGACTATAAACAGACAACACTCTCAGAATATAGACTATAAACAGACAACACTCAGAATATAGACTATAAACAGACAACACTCTCAGAATATAGACTATAAACAGACAACACTCAGAATATAGACCATAAACAGACAACACTCAGAATATAGACCATAAACAGACAACACTCTCAGAATATAGACTATAAACAGACAACACTCAGAATATAGACCATCAACAGACAACACTCAGAATATAGACTATAAACAGACAACACTCAGAATATAGACCATAAACAGACAACACTCTCAGAATATAGACTATAAACAGACAACACTCAGAATATAGACCATAAACAGACAACACTCAGAATATAGACCATAAACAGACAACACTCTCAGAATATAGACTATAAACAGACAACACTCAGAATATAGACTATAAACAGACAACACTCAGAATATAGACCATCAACAGACAACACTCAGAATATAGACCATAAACAGACAACACTCAGAATATAGACTATAAACAGACAACACTCAGAATATAGACCATAAACAGACAACACTCAGAATATAGACCATAAACAGACAACACTCTCAGAATATAGACTATAAACAGACAACACTCAGAATATAGACTATAAACAGACAACACTCAGAATATAGACCATAAACAGACAACAATCAGAATATAGACTATAAACAGACAACACTCAGAATATAGACTATAAACAGACAACACTCTCAGAATATAGACTATAAACAGACAACACTCTCAGAATATAGACCATCAACAGACAACACTCTCAGAATATAGACTATAAACAGACAACACTCAGAATATAGACTGTCAACAGACAACACTCTCAGAATATAGACTATAAACAGACAACACTCAGAATATAGACCATAAACAGACAACACTCTCAGAATATAGACTATAAACAGACAACACTCAGAATATAGACTATAAACAGACAACACTCAGAATATAGACCATCAACAGACAACACTCAGAATATAGACTATAAACAGACAACACTCAGAATATAGACCATAAACAGACAACACTCTCAGAATATAGACCATAAACAGACAACACTCAGAATATAGACTATAAACAGACAACACTCAGAATATAGACTATAAACAGACAACACTCAGAATATAGACCATAAACAGACAACACTCAGAATATAGACCATAAACAGACAACACTCAGAATATAGACCATAAACAGACAACACTCAGAATATAGACCATAAACAGACAACACTCAGAATATAGACCATAAACAGACAACACTCAGAATATAGACCATAAACAGACAACAATCAGAATATAGACCATAAACAGACAACAATCAGAATATAGACTATAAAGAGACAACACTCTCAGAATATAGACCATCAACAGACAACACTCAGAATATAGACTATAAACAGACAACACTCAGAATATAGACCATAAACAGACAACACTCTCAGAATATAGACCATAAACAGACAACACTCTCAGAATATAGACTATAAACAGACAACACTCAGAATATAGACCATAAACAGACAACACTCTCAGAATATAGACTATAAACAGACAACACTCAGAATATAGACCATAAACAGACAACACTCAGAATATAGACCATAAACAGACAACACTCTCAGAATATAGACTATAAACAGACAACACTCAGAATATAGACCATAAACAGACAACACTCAGAATATAGACCATAAACAGACAACACTCAGAATATAGACTATAAACAGACAACACTCTCAGAATATAGACTATAAACAGACAACACTCTCAGAATATAGACCATCAACAGACAACACTCTCAGAATATAGACTATAAACAGACAACACTCAGAATATAGACCATAAACAGACAACACTCAGAATATAGACTATAAACAGACAACACTCAGAATATAGACCATAAACAGACAACACTCTCAGAATATAGACTATAAACAGACAACACTCAGAATATAGACCATAAACAGACAACACTCAGAATATAGACCATAAACAGACAACACTCAGAATATAGACTATAAACAGACAACACTCAGAATATAGACCATAAACAGACAACACTCTCAGAATATAGACTATAAACAGACAACACTCAGAATATAGACCATCAACAGACAACACTCAGAATATAGACCATAAACAGACAACACTCAGAATATAGACTATAAACAGACAACACTCAGAATATAGACCATAAACAGACAACACTCTCAGAATATAGACTATAAACAGACAACACTCAGAATATAGACCATAAACAGACAACACTCAGAATATAGACCATAAACAGACAACACTCTCAGAATATAGACTATAAACAGACAACACTCAGAATATAGACCATAAACAGACAACACTCAGAATATAGACCATAAACAGACAACACTCAGAATATAGACTATAAACAGACAACACTCTCAGAATATAGACTATAAACAGACAACACTCTCAGAATATAGACCATCAACAGACAACACTCTCAGAATATAGACTATAAACAGACAACACTCAGAATATAGACCATAAACAGACAACACTCTCAGAATATAGACTATAAACAGACAACACTCAGAATATAGACCATAAACAGACAACACTCAGAATATAGACTATAAACAGACAACACTCAGAATATAGACCATAAACAGACAACACTCTCAGAATATAGACTATAAACAGACAACACTCAGAATATAGACCATAAACAGACAACACTCAGAATATAGACTATAAACAGACAACACTCAGAATATAGACCATAAACAGACAACACTCAGAATATAGACTATAAACAGACAACACTCAGAATATAGACCATAAACAGACAACACTCTCAGAATATAGACTATAAACAGACAACACTCAGAATATAGACCATAAACAGACAACACTCTCAGAATATAGACTATAAACAGACAACACTCAGAATATAGACTATAAACAGACAACACTCTCAGAATATAGACTATAAACAGACAACACTCTCAGAATATAGACCATCAACAGACAACACTCTCAGAATATAGACTATAAACAGACAACACTCAGAATATAGACTATAAACAGACAACACTCAGAATATAGACTATAAACAGACAACACTCAGAATATAGACTATAAACAGACAACACTCTCAGAATATAGACTATAAACAGACAACACTCAGAATATAGACCATAAACAGACAACACTCAGAATATAGACCATAAACAGACAACACTCAGAATATAGACCATAAACAGACAACACTCAGAATATAGACTATAAACAGACAACACTCAGAATATAGACCATAAACAGACAACACTCAGAATATAGACTATAAACAGACAACACTCAGAATATAGACCATAAACAGACAACACTCAGAATATAGACTATAAACAGACAACACTCTCAGAATATAGACCATAAACAGACAACACTCAGAATATAGACCATAAACAGACAACACTCAGAATATAGACTATAAACAGACAACACTCTCAGAATATAGACCATAAACAGACAACACTCTCAGAATATAGACTATAAACAGACAACACTCAGAATATAGACCATAAACAGACAACACTCTCAGAATATAGACTATAAACAGACAACACTCAGAATATAGACCATAAACAGACAACACTCAGAATATAGACTATAAACAGACAACACTCAGAATATAGACCATAAACAGACAACACTCAGAATATAGACCATAAACAGACAACACTCAGAATATAGACCATAAACAGACAACACTCAGAATATAGACCATAAACAGACAACACTCAGAATATAGACCATAAACAGACAACACTCAGAATATAGACCATAAACAGACAACACTCAGAATATAGACCATAAACAGACAACACTCTCAGAATATAGACCATAAACAGACAACACTCAGAATATAGACCATAAACAGACAACACTCAGAATATAGACTATAAACAGACAACACTCAGAATATAGACTATAAACAGACAACACTCAGAATATAGACCATAAACAGACAACACTCTCAGAATATAGACCATAAACAGACAACACTCAGAATATAGACCATAAACAGACAACACTCAGAATATAGACTATAAACAGACAACACTCAGAATATAGACCATAAACAGACAACACTCAGAATATAGACCATAAACAGACAACACTCAGAATATAGACCATAAACAGACAACACTCTCAGAATATAGACTATAAACAGACAACACTCAGAATATAGACCATAAACAGACAACACTCAGAATATAGACCATAAACAGACAACACTCAGAATATAGACCATAAACAGACAACACTCAGAATCTAGACTATAAACAGACAACACTCAGAATATAGACTATAAACAGACAACACTCAGAATATAGACCATAAACAGACAACACTCAGAATATAGACTATAAACAGACAACACTCAGAATATAGACCATAAACAGACAACACTCAGAATATAGACTATAAACAGACAACACTCAGAATATAGACCATAAACAGACAACACTCAGAATATAGACCATAAACAGACAACACTCTCAGAATATAGACTATAAACAGACAACACTCAGAATATAGACCATAAACAGACAACACTCAGAATATAGACCATAAACAGACAACACTCAGAATATAGACTATAAACAGACAACACTCTCAGAATATAGACTATAAACAGACAACACTCTCAGAATATAGACCATCAACAGACAACACTCCAGAATATAGACTATAAACAGACAACACTCAGAATATAGACTATAAACAGACAACACTCAGAATATAGACCATAAACAGACAACACTCAGAATATAGACTATAAACAGACAACACTCAGAATATAGACCATAAACAGACAACACTCTCAGAATATAGACTATAAACAGACAACACTCAGAATATAGACCATAAACAGACAACACTCTCAGAATATAGACTATAAACAGACAACACTCAGAATATAGACTATAAACAGACAACACTCTCAGAATATAGACTATAAACAGACAACACTCAGAATATAGACTATAAACAGACAACACTCTCAGAATATAGACTATAAACAGACAACACTCTCAGAATATAGACCATAAACAGACAACACTCTCAGAATATAGACTATAAACAGACAACACTCAGAATATAGACTATAAACAGACAACACTCAGAATATAGACTATAAACAGACAACACTCAGAATATAGACTATAAACAGACAACACTCTCAGAATATAGACTATAAACAGACAACACTCAGAATATAGACCATAAACAGACAACACTCAGAATATAGACCATAAACAGACAACACTCAGAATATAGACCATAAACAGACAACACTCAGAATATAGACTATAAACAGACAACACTCAGAATATAGACCATAAACAGACAACACTCAGAATATAGACTATAAACAGACAACACTCAGAATATAGACTATAAACAGACAACACTCAGAATATAGACTATAAACAGACAACACTCTCAGAATATAGACCATAAACAGACAACACTCAGAATATAGACCATAAACAGACAACACTCAGAATATAGACTATAAACAGACAACACTCTCAGAATATAGACCATAAACAGACAACACTCTCAGAATATAGACTATAAACAGACAACACTCAGAATATAGACCATAAACAGACAACACTCTCAGAATATAGACTATAAACAGACAACACTCAGAATATAGACCATAAACAGACAACACTCAGAATATAGACTATAAACAGACAACACTCAGAATATAGACCATAAACAGACAACACTCAGAATATAGACCATAAACAGACAACACTCAGAATATAGACCATAAACAGACAACACTCAGAATATAGACCATAAACAGACAACACTCAGAATATAGACCATAAACAGACAACACTCAGAATATAGACCATAAACAGACAACACTCAGAATATAGACCATAAACAGACAACACTCTCAGAATATAGACCATAAACAGACAACACTCAGAATATAGACCATAAACAGACAACACTCAGAATATAGACTATAAACAGACAACACTCAGAATATAGACTATAAACAGACAACACTCAGAATATAGACCATAAACAGACAACACTCTCAGAATATAGACCATAAACAGACAACACTCAGAATATAGACCATAAACAGACAACACTCAGAATATAGACTATAAACAGACAACACTCAGAATATAGACCATAAACAGACAACACTCAGAATATAGACTATAAACAGACAACACTCAGAATATAGACCATAAACAGACAACACTCAGAATATAGACCATAAACAGACAACACTCTCAGAATATAGACTATAAACAGACAACACTCAGAATATAGACCATAAACAGACAACACTCAGAATATAGACCATAAACAGACAACACTCAGAATATAGACCATAAACAGACAACACTCTCAGAATATAGACTATAAACAGACAACACTCAGAATATAGACTATAAACAGACAACACTCAGAATATAGACCATAAACAGACAACACTCAGAATATAGACTATAAACAGACAACACTCAGAATATAGACCATAAACAGACAACACTCTCAGAATATAGACTATAAACAGACAACACTCAGAATATAGACCATAAACAGACAACACTCAGAATATAGACCATAAACAGACAACACTCTCAGAATATAGACTATAAACAGACAACACTCAGAATATAGACCATAAACAGACAACACTCAGAATATAGACCATAAACAGACAACACTCAGAATATAGACTATAAACAGACAACACTCTCAGAATATAGACTATAAACAGACAACACTCTCAGAATATAGACCATCAACAGACAACACTCCAGAATATAGACTATAAACAGACAACACTCAGAATATAGACTATAAACAGACAACACTCAGAATATAGACCATAAACAGACAACACTCAGAATATAGACTATAAACAGACAACACTCAGAATATAGACCATAAACAGACAACACTCTCAGAATATAGACTATAAACAGACAACACTCAGAATATAGACCATAAACAGACAACACTCAGAATATAGACTATAAACAGACAACACTCAGAATATAGACCATAAACAGACAACACTCTCAGAATATAGACTATAAACAGACAACACTCAGAATATAGACTATAAACAGACAACACTCAGAATATAGACTATAAACAGACAACACTCAGAATATAGACCATAAACAGACAACACTCTCAGAATATAGACCATAAACAGACAACACTCAGAATATAGACCATAAACAGACAACACTCTCAGAATATAGACCATAAACAGACAACACTCTCAGAATATAGACTATAAACAGACAACACTCAGAATATAGACCATAAACAGACAACACTCAGAATATAGACTATAAACAGACAACACTCTCAGAATATAGACTATAAACAGACAACACTCTCAGAATATAGACCATCAACAGACAACACTCAGAATATAGACTATAAACAGACAACACTCAGAATATAGACTATAAACAGACAACACTCTCAGAATATAGACCATAAACAGACAACACTCAGAATATAGACCATAAACAGACAACACTCTCAGAATATAGACTATAAACAGACAACACTCAGAATATAGACCATAAACAGACAACACTCAGAATATAGACCATAAACAGACAACACTCAGAATATAGACTATAAACAGACAACACTCTCAGAATATAGACTATAAACAGACAACACCTCAGAATATAGACCATAAACAGACAACACTCAGAATATAGACCATAAACAGACAACACTCAGAATATAGACTATAAACAGACAACACTCAGAATATAGACCATAAACAGACAACACTCTCAGAATATAGACTATAAACAGACAACACTCAGAATATAGACCATAAACAGACAACACTCAGAATATAGACTATAAACAGACAACACTCAGAATATAGACCATAAACAGACAACACTCAGAATATAGACTATAAACAGACAACACTCAGAATATAGACCATAAACAGACAACACTCTCAGAATATAGACTATAAACAGACAACACTCAGAATATAGACCATAAACAGACAACACTCAGAATATAGACCATAAACAGACAACACTCAGAATATAGACTATAAACAGACAACACTCTCAGAATATAGACCATAAACAGACAACACTCTCAGAATATAGACCATAAACAGACAACACTCTCAGAATATAGACTATAAACAGACAACACTCAGAATATAGACCATAAACAGACAACACTCAGAATATAGACTATAAACAGACAACACTCAGAATATAGACTATAAACAGACAACACTCAGAATATAGACCATAAACAGACAACACTCAGAATATAGACTATAAACAGACAACACTCAGAATATAGACCATAAACAGACAACACTCAGAATATAGACCATAAACAGACAACACTCTCAGAATATAGACTATAAACAGACAACACTCAGAATATAGACCATAAACAGACAACACTCAGAATATAGACCATAAACAGACAACACTCAGAATATAGACTATAAACAGACAACACTCTCAGAATATAGACTATAAACAGACAACACTCAGAATATAGACCATAAACAGACAACACTCTCAGAATATAGACCATAAACAGACAACACTCAGAATATAGACCATAAACAGACAACACTCAGAATATAGACTATAAACAGACAACACTCAGAATATAGACCATAAACAGACAACACTCTCAGAATATAGACTATAAACAGACAACACTCAGAATATAGACCATAAACAGACAACACTCAGAATATAGACCATAAACAGACAACACTCAGAATATAGACTATAAACAGACAACACTCAGAATATAGACCATAAACAGACAACACTCTCAGAATATAGACTATAAACAGACAACACTCAGAATATAGACCATAAACAGACAACACTCAGAATATAGACCATAAACAGACAACACTCAGAATATAGACTATAAACAGACAACACTCAGAATATAGACCATAAACAGACAACACTCTCAGAATATAGACTATAAACAGACAACACTCAGAATATAGACCATAAACAGACAACACTCAGAATATAGACCATAAACAGACAACACTCTCAGAATATAGACTATAAACAGACAACACTCAGAATATAGACCATAAACAGACAACACTCAGAATATAGACCATAAACAGACAACACTCAGAATATAGACTATAAACAGACAACACTCTCAGAATATAGACTATAAACAGACAACACTCTCAGAATATAGACCATAAACAGACAACACTCCAGAATATAGACTATAAACAGACAACACTCAGAATATAGACCATAAACAGACAACACTCAGAATATAGACTATAAACAGACAACACTCAGAATATAGACCATAAACAGACAACACTCTCAGAATATAGACTATAAACAGACAACACTCAGAATATAGACCATAAACAGACAACACTCAGAATATAGACCATAAACAGACAACACTCAGAATATAGACTATAAACAGACAACACTCAGAATATAGACCATAAACAGACAACACTCTCAGAATATAGACTATAAACAGACAACACTCAGAATATAGACCATAAACAGACAACACTCAGAATATAGACCATAAACAGACAACACTCAGAATATAGACTATAAACAGACAACACTCAGAATATAGACCATAAACAGACAACACTCAGAATATAGACTATAAACAGACAACACTCAGAATATAGACCATAAACAGACAACACTCAGAATATAGACCATAAACAGACAACACTCTCAGAATATAGACTATAAACAGACAACACTCAGAATATAGACCATAAACAGACAACACTCAGAATATAGACCATAAACAGACAACACTCAGAATATAGACCATAAACAGACAACACTCTCAGAATATAGACTATAAACAGACAACACTCAGAATATAGACCATAAACAGACAACACTCAGAATATAGACTATAAACAGACAACACTCAGAATATAGACCATAAACAGACAACACTCAGAATATAGACCATAAACAGACAACACTCAGAATATAGACCATAAACAGACAACACTCAGAATATAGACCATAAACAGACAACACTCTCAGAATATAGACTATAAACAGACAACACTCAGAATATAGACCATAAACAGACAACACTCAGAATATAGACTATAAACAGACAACACTCAGAATATAGACCATAAACAGACAACACTCAGAATATAGACCATAAACAGACAACACTCAGAATATAGACTATAAACAGACAACACTCAGAATATAGACCATAAACAGACAACACTCAGAATATAGACTATAAACAGACAACACTCAGAATATAGACCATAAACAGACAACACTCAGAATATAGACCATAAACAGACAACACTCAGAATATAGACCATAAACAGACAACACTCTCAGAATATAGACTATAAACAGACAACACTCAGAATATAGACCATAAACAGACAACACTCAGAATATAGACCATAAACAGACAACACTCAGAATATAGACTATAAACAGACAACACTCTCAGAATATAGACTATAAACAGACAACACTCCAGAATATAGACCATAAACAGACAACACTCAGAATATAGACTATAAACAGACAACACTCAGAATATAGACTATAAACAGACAACACTCAGAATATAGACCATAAACAGACAACACTCAGAATATAGACTATAAACAGACAACACTCAGAATATAGACCATAAACAGACAACACTCTCAGAATATAGACTATAAACAGACAACACTCAGAATATAGACCATAAACAGACAACACTCAGAATATAGACTATAAACAGACAACACTCAGAATATAGACCATAAACAGACAACACTCTCAGAATATAGACTATAAACAGACAACACTCAGAATATAGACCATAAACAGACAACACTCAGAATATAGACTATAAACAGACAACACTCAGAATATAGACCATAAACAGACAACACTCTCAGAATATAGACTATAAACAGACAACACTCAGAATATAGACCATAAACAGACAACACTCTCAGAATATAGACCATAAACAGACAACACTCAGAATATAGACTATAAACAGACAACACTCAGAATATAGACCATAAACAGACAACACTCAGAATATAGACCATAAACAGACAACACTCAGAATATAGACCATAAACAGACAACACTCAGAATATAGACCATAAACAGACAACACTCTCAGAATATAGACTATAAACAGACAACACTCAGAATATAGACCATAAACAGACAACACTCAGAATATAGACCATAAACAGACAACACTCAGAATATAGACTATAAACAGACAACACTCTCAGAATATAGACTATAAACAGACAACACTCTCAGAATATAGACCATAAACAGACAACACTCTCAGAATATAGACTATAAACAGACAACACTCAGAATATAGACCATAAACAGACAACACTCAGAATATAGACTATAAACAGACAACACTCAGAATATAGACCATAAACAGACAACACTCTCAGAATATAGACTATAAACAGACAACACTCAGAATATAGACCATAAACAGACAACACTCAGAATATAGACCATAAACAGACAACACTCAGAATATAGACTATAAACAGACAACACTCAGAATATAGACCATAAACAGACAACACTCTCAGAATATAGACTATAAACAGACAACACTCAGAATATAGACCATAAACAGACAACACTCAGAATATAGACCATAAACAGACAACACTCAGAATATAGACTATAAACAGACAACACTCAGAATATAGACCATAAACAGACAACACTCAGAATATAGACTATAAACAGACAACACTCAGAATATAGACCATAAACAGACAACACTCAGAATATAGACCATAAACAGACAACACTCTCAGAATATAGACTATAAACAGACAACACTCAGAATATAGACCATAAACAGACAACACTCAGAATATAGACCATAAACAGACAACACTCAGAATATAGACTATAAACAGACAACACTCAGAATATAGACTATAAACAGACAACACTCAGAATATAGACCATAAACAGACAACACTCTCAGAATATAGACTATAAACAGACAACACTCAGAATATAGACCATAAACAGACAACACTCAGAATATAGACTATAAACAGACAACACTCAGAATATAGACCATAAACAGACAACACTCAGAATATAGACCATAAACAGACAACACTCAGAATATAGACCATAAACAGACAACACTCAGAATATAGACTATAAACAGACAACACTCAGAATATAGACCATAAACAGACAACACTCTCAGAATATAGACCATAAACAGACAACACTCAGAATATAGACCATAAACAGACAACACTCAGAATATAGACCATAAACAGACAACACTCAGAATATAGACCATAAACAGACAACACTCAGAATATAGACCATAAACAGACAACACTCAGAATATAGACTATAAACAGACAACACTCAGAATATAGACCATAAACAGACAACACTCAGAATATAGACCATAAACAGACAACACTCAGAATATAGACTATAAACAGACAACACTCAGAATATAGACCATAAACAGACAACACTCAGAATATAGACTATAAACAGACAACACTCAGAATATAGACCATAAACAGACAACACTCAGAATATAGACCATAAACAGACAACACTCAGAATATAGACTATAAACAGACAACACTCAGAATATAGACCATAAACAGACAACACTCAGAATATAGACTATAAACAGACAACACTCAGAATATAGACCATAAACAGACAACACTCTCAGAATATAGACTATAAACAGACAACACTCAGAATATAGACCATAAACAGACAACACTCAGAATATAGACTATAAACAGACAACACTCAGAATATAGACCATAAACAGACAACACTCAGAATATAGACCATAAACAGACAACACTCAGAATATAGACTATAAACAGACAACACTCAGAATATAGACCATAAACAGACAACACTCAGAATATAGACCATAAACAGACAACACTCAGAATATAGACCATAAACAGACAACACTCAGAATATAGACTATAAACAGACAACACTCAGAATATAGACCATAAACAGACAACACTCAGAATATAGACTATAAACAGACAACACTCAGAATATAGACCATAAACAGACAACACTCAGAATATAGACCATAAACAGACAACACTCAGAATATAGACCATAAACAGACAACACTCAGAATATAGACTATAAACAGACAACACTCAGAATATAGACCATAAACAGACAACACTCAGAATATAGACCTATAAACAGACAACACTCAGAATATAGACTATAAACAGACAACACTCAGAATATAGACCATAAACAGACAACACTCAGAATATAGACCATAAACAGACAACACTCAGAATATAGACCATAAACAGACAACACTCAGAATATAGACCATAAACAGACAACACTCTCAGAATATAGACTATAAACAGACAACACTCAGAATATAGACCATAAACAGACAACACTCAGAATATAGACTATAAACAGACAACACTCAGAATATAGACCATAAACAGACAACACTCAGAATATAGACCATAAACAGACAACACTCAGAATATAGACCATAAACAGACAACACTCTCAGAATATAGACTATAAACAGACAACACTCAGAATATAGACCATAAACAGACAACACTCAGAATATAGACTATAAACAGACAACACTCAGAATATAGACCATAAACAGACAACACTCAGAATATAGACCATAAACAGACAACACTCAGAATATAGACTATAAACAGACAACACTCAGAATATAGACCATAAACAGACAACACTCAGAATATAGACTATAAACAGACAACACTCAGAATATAGACCATAAACAGACAACACTCAGAATATAGACCATAAACAGACAACACTCAGAATATAGACCATAAACAGACAACACTCTCAGAATATAGACTATAAACAGACAACACTCAGAATATAGACTATAAACAGACAACACTCAGAATATAGACTATAAACAGACAACACTCAGAATATAGACTATAAACAGACAACACTCAGAATATAGACCATAAACAGACAACACTCAGAATATAGACCATAAACAGACAACACTCAGAATATAGACCATAAACAGACAACACTCTCAGAATATAGACTATAAACAGACAACACTCAGAATATAGACCATAAACAGACAACACCTCAGAATATAGACTATAAACAGACAACACTCAGAATATAGACCATAAACAGACAACACTCAGAATATAGACCATAAACAGACAACACTCTCAGAATATAGACTATAAACAGACAACACTCAGAATATAGACCATAAACAGACAACACTCAGAATATAGACCATAAACAGACAACACTCAGAATATAGACCATAAACAGACAACACTCTCAGAATATAGACTATAAACAGACAACACTCAGAATATAGACCATAAACAGACAACACTCTCAGAATATAGACTATAAACAGACAACACTCAGAATATAGACCATAAACAGACAACACTCAGAATATAGACTATAAACAGACAACACTCAGAATATAGACCATAAACAGACAACACTCAGAATATAGACCATAAACAGACAACACTCAGAATATAGACTATAAACAGACAACACTCAGAATATAGACCATAAACAGACAACACTCAGAATATAGACCATAAACAGACAACACTCAGAATATAGACTATAAACAGACAACACTCAGAATATAGACCATAAACAGACAACACTCTCAGAATATAGACTATAAACAGACAACACTCAGAATATAGACCATAAACAGACAACACTCAGAATATAGACCATAAACAGACAACACTCAGAATATAGACTATAAACAGACAACACTCAGAATATAGACCATAAACAGACAACACTCAGAATATAGACTATAAACAGACAACACTCAGAATATAGACCATAAACAGACAACACTCAGAATATAGACTATAAACAGACAACACTCAGAATATAGACCATAAACAGACAACACTCAGAATATAGACTATAAACAGACAACACTCAGAATATAGACCATAAACAGACAACACTCAGAATATAGACCATAAACAGACAACACTCAGAATATAGACCATAAACAGACAACACTCAGAATATAGACCATAAACAGACAACACTCTCAGAATATAGACCATAAACAGACAACACTCAGAATATAGACCATAAACAGACAACACTCAGAATATAGACTATAAACAGACAACACTCAGAATATAGACCATAAACAGACAACACTCTCAGAATATAGACTATAAACAGACAACACTCAGAATATAGACCATAAACAGACAACACTCTCAGAATATAGACTATAAACAGACAACACTCAGAATATAGACCATAAACAGACAACACTCAGAATATAGACCATAAACAGACAACACTCAGAATATAGACCATAAACAGACAACACTCAGAATATAGACTATAAACAGACAACACTCAGAATATAGACCATAAACAGACAACACTCTCAGAATATAGACCATAAACAGACAACACTCAGAATATAGACCATAAACAGACAACACTCAGAATATAGACCATAAACAGACAACACTCTCAGAATATAGACTATAAACAGACAACACTCAGAATATAGACCATAAACAGACAACACTCAGAATATAGACTATAAACAGACAACACTCAGAATATAGACCATAAACAGACAACACTCAGAATATAGACCATAAACAGACAACACTCAGAATATAGACCATAAACAGACAACACTCTCAGAATATAGACTATAAACAGACAACACTCAGAATATAGACCATAAACAGACAACACTCAGAATATAGACCATAAACAGACAACACTCAGAATATAGACTATAAACAGACAACACTCAGAATATAGACCATAAACAGACAACACTCAGAATATAGACCATAAACAGACAACACTCAGAATATAGACTATAAACAGACAACACTCAGAATATAGACCATAAACAGACAACACTCTCAGAATATAGACTATAAACAGACAACACTCAGAATATAGACCATAAACAGACAACACTCAGAATATAGACCATAAACAGACAACACTCAGAATATAGACTATAAACAGACAACACTCAGAATATAGACCATAAACAGACAACACTCTCAGAATATAGACTATAAACAGACAACACTCAGAATATAGACCATAAACAGACAACACTCAGAATATAGACCATAAACAGACAACACTCAGAATATAGACTATAAACAGACAACACTCAGAATATAGACCATAAACAGACAACACTCAGAATATAGACTATAAACAGACAACACTCAGAATATAGACCATAAACAGACAACACTCAGAATATAGACCATAAACAGACAACACTCTCAGAATATAGACTATAAACAGACAACACTCAGAATATAGACCATAAACAGACAACACTCAGAATATAGACTATAAACAGACAACACTCAGAATATAGACCATAAACAGACAACACTCTCAGAATATAGACTATAAACAGACAACACTCAGAATATAGACCATAAACAGACAACACTCAGAATATAGACCATAAACAGACAACACTCTCAGAATATAGACTATAAACAGACAACACTCAGAATATAGACCATAAACAGACAACACTCAGAATATAGACCATAAACAGACAACACTCAGAATATAGACTATAAACAGACAACACTCAGAATATAGACCATAAACAGACAACACTCAGAATATAGACTATAAACAGACAACACTCAGAATATAGACCATAAACAGACAACACTCAGAATATAGACTATAAACAGACAACACTCAGAATATAGACCATAAACAGACAACACTCTCAGAATATAGACTATAAACAGACAACACTCAGAATATAGACCATAAACAGACAACACTCAGAATATAGACTATAAACAGACAACACTCAGAATATAGACCATAAACAGACAACACTCAGAATATAGACCATAAACAGACAACACTCAGAATATAGACCATAAACAGACAACACTCAGAATATAGACCATAAACAGACAACACTCTCAGAATATAGACTATAAACAGACAACACTCAGAATATAGACCATAAACAGACAACACTCAGAATATAGACTATAAACAGACAACACTCAGAATATAGACCATAAACAGACAACACTCAGAATATAGACCATAAACAGACAACACTCAGAATATAGACTATAAACAGACAACACTCAGAATATAGACCATAAACAGACAACACTCAGAATATAGACCATAAACAGACAACACTCAGAATATAGACTATAAACAGACAACACTCAGAATATAGACCATAAACAGACAACACCTCAGAATATAGACCATAAACAGACAACACTCAGAATATAGACCATAAACAGACAACACTCAGAATATAGACCATAAACAGACAACACTCAGAATATAGACTATAAACAGACAACACTCAGAATATAGACCATAAACAGACAACACTCTCAGAATATAGACTATAAACAGACAACACTCAGAATATAGACCATAAACAGACAACACTCAGAATATAGACCATAAACAGACAACACTCAGAATATAGACTATAAACAGACAACACTCAGAATATAGACCATAAACAGACAACACTCTCAGAATATAGACTATAAACAGACAACACTCAGAATATAGACCATAAACAGACAACACTCAGAATATAGACCATAAACAGACAACACTCAGAATATAGACTATAAACAGACAACACTCAGAATATAGACCATAAACAGACAACACTCAGAATATAGACCATAAACAGACAACACTCTCAGAATATAGACTATAAACAGACAACACTCAGAATATAGACCATAAACAGACAACACTCAGAATATAGACTATAAACAGACAACACTCAGAATATAGACTATAAACAGACAACACTCAGAATATAGACCATAAACAGACAACACTCAGAATATAGACTATAAACAGACAACACTCAGAATATAGACCATAAACAGACAACACTCTCAGAATATAGACTATAAACAGACAACACTCAGAATATAGACCATAAACAGACAACACTCAGAATATAGACTATAAACAGACAACACTCAGAATATAGACCATAAACAGACAACACTCAGAATATAGACTATAAACAGACAACACTCAGAATATAGACCATAAACAGACAACACTCAGAATATAGACTATAAACAGACAACACTCAGAATATAGACCATAAACAGACAACACTCAGAATATAGACCATAAACAGACAACACTCAGAATATAGACCATAAACAGACAACACTCTCAGAATATAGACCATAAACAGACAACACTCAGAATATAGACCATAAACAGACAACACTCAGAATATAGACTATAAACAGACAACACTCAGAATATAGACCATAAACAGACAACACTCTCAGAATATAGACTATAAACAGACAACACTCAGAATATAGACCATAAACAGACAACACTCAGAATATAGACCATAAACAGACAACACTCAGAATATAGACCATAAACAGACAACACTCAGAATATAGACCATAAACAGACAACACTCAGAATATAGACCATAAACAGACAACACTCAGAATATAGACTATAAACAGACAACACTCAGAATATAGACCATAAACAGACAACACTCAGAATATAGACTATAAACAGACAACACTCAGAATATAGACCATAAACAGACAACACTCAGAATATAGACCATAAACAGACAACACTCAGAATATAGACTATAAACAGACAACACTCAGAATATAGACCATAAACAGACAACACTCTCAGAATATAGACTATAAACAGACAACACTCAGAATATAGACCATAAACAGACAACACTCAGAATATAGACTATAAACAGACAACACTCAGAATATAGACCATAAACAGACAACACTCTCAGAATATAGACTATAAACAGACAACACTCAGAATATAGACCATAAACAGACAACACTCAGAATATAGACCATAAACAGACAACACTCAGAATATAGACCATAAACAGACAACACTCAGAATATAGACCATAAACAGACAACACTCAGAATATAGACCATAAACAGACAACACTCAGAATATAGACCATAAACAGACAACACTCAGAATATAGACCATAAACAGACAACACTCAGAATATAGACCATAAACAGACAACACTCAGAATATAGACCATAAACAGACAACACTCAGAATATAGACCATAAACAGACAACACTCAGAATATAGACTATAAACAGACAACACTCAGAATATAGACCATAAACAGACAACACTCTCAGAATATAGACTATAAACAGACAACACTCAGAATATAGACCATAAACAGACAACACTCAGAATATAGACTATAAACAGACAACACTCAGAATATAGACCATAAACAGACAACACCTCAGAATATAGACTATAAACAGACAACACTCAGAATATAGACCATAAACAGACAACACTCAGAATATAGACCATAAACAGACAACACTCAGAATATAGACTATAAACAGACAACACTCAGAATATAGACCATAAACAGACAACACTCAGAATATAGACCATAAACAGACAACACTCTCAGAATATAGACTATAAACAGACAACACTCAGAATATAGACCATAACAGACAACACTCAGAATATAGACTATAAACAGACAACACTCAGAATATAGACCATAAACAGACAACACTCAGAATATAGACCATAAACAGACAACACTCAGAATATAGACCATAAACAGACAACACTCTCAGAATATAGACTATAAACAGACAACACTCAGAATATAGACCATAAACAGACAACACCTCAGAATATAGACTATAAACAGACAACACTCAGAATATAGACCATAAACAGACAACACTCAGAATATAGACTATAAACAGACAACACTCAGAATATAGACCATAAACAGACAACACTCTCAGAATATAGACTATAAACAGACAACACTCAGAATATAGACCATAAACAGACAACACTCAGAATATAGACCATAAACAGACAACACTCAGAATATAGACTATAAACAGACAACACTCAGAATATAGACCATAAACAGACAACACTCTCAGAATATAGACTATAAACAGACAACACTCAGAATATAGACCATAAACAGACAACACTCAGAATATAGACCATAAACAGACAACACCTCAGAATATAGACTATAAACAGACAACACTCAGAATATAGACCATAAACAGACAACACTCAGAATATAGACCATAAACAGACAACACTCAGAATATAGACCATAAACAGACAACACTCAGAATATAGACCATAAACAGACAACACTCAGAATATAGACTATAAACAGACAACACTCAGAATATAGACCATAAACAGACAACACTCAGAATATAGACCATAAACAGACAACACTCAGAATATAGACCATAAACAGACAACACTCAGAATATAGACCATAAACAGACAACACTCAGAATATAGACTATAAACAGACAACACTCAGAATATAGACCATAAACAGACAACACTCAGAATATAGACCATAAACAGACAACACTCTCAGAATATAGACTATAAACAGACAACACTCAGAATATAGACCATAAACAGACAACACTCAGAATATAGACTATAAACAGACAACACTCAGAATATAGACATAAACAGACAACACTCAGAATATCAGACAACACTATAAACAGACAACACTCAGAATATAGACTATAAACAGACAACACTCAGAATATAGACCATAAACAGACAACACTCAGAATATAGACTATAAACAGACAACACTCAGAATATAGACCATAAACAGACAACACTCAGAATATAGACTATAAACAGACAACACTCAGAATATAGACCATAAACAGACAACACTCAGAATATAGACCATAAACAGACAACACTCAGAATATAGACTATAAACAGACAACACTCAGAATATAGACCATAAACAGACAACACTCTCAGAATATAGACTATAAACAGACAACACTCAGAATATAGACCATAAACAGACAACACTCAGAATATAGACCATAAACAGACAACACTCAGAATATAGACTATAAACAGACAACACTCAGAATATAGACCATAAACAGACAACACTCAGAATATAGACCATAAACAGACAACACTCAGAATATAGACTATAAACAGACAACACTCAGAATATAGACCATAAACAGACAACACTCAGAATATAGACCATAAACAGACAACACTCAGAATATAGACCATAAACAGACAACACTCAGAATATAGACCATAAACAGACAACACTCAGAATATAGACTATAAACAGACAACACTCAGAATATAGACCATAAACAGACAACACTCAGAATATAGACCATAAACAGACAACACTCAGAATATAGACTATAAACAGACAACACTCAGAATATAGACTATAAACAGACAACACTCAGAATATAGACCATAAACAGACAACACTCAGAATATAGACTATAAACAGACAACACTCAGAATATAGACCATAAACAGACAACACTCAGAATATAGACCATAAACAGACAACACTCAGAATATAGACTATAAACAGACAACACTCAGAATATAGACTATAAACAGACAACACTCTCAGAATATAGACTATAAACAGACAACACTCAGAATATAGACCATAAACAGACAACACTCTCAGAATATAGACTATAAACAGACAACACTCTCAGAATATAGACCATAAACAGACAACACTCTCAGAATATAGACTATAAACAGACAACACTCAGAATATAGACTATAAACAGACAACACTCAGAATATAGACTATAAACAGACAACACTCAGAATATAGACCATAAACAGACAACACTCTCAGAATATAGACTATAAACAGACAACACTCAGAATATAGACCATAAACAGACAACACTCAGAATATAGACCATAAACAGACAACACTCAGAATATAGACCATAAACAGACAACACTCAGAATATAGACTATAAACAGACAACACTCAGAATATAGACCATAAACAGACAACACTCAGAATATAGACTATAAACAGACAACACTCAGAATATAGACTATAAACAGACAACACTCAGAATATAGACTATAAACAGACAACACTCTCAGAATATAGACCATAAACAGACAACACTCAGAATATAGACCATAAACAGACAACACTCAGAATATAGACTATAAACAGACAACACCTCAGAATATAGACCATAAACAGACAACACTCTCAGAATATAGACTATAAACAGACAACACTCAGAATATAGACCATAAACAGACAACACTCTCAGAATATAGACTATAAACAGACAACACTCAGAATATAGACCATAAACAGACAACACTCAGAATATAGACCATAAACAGACAACACTCAGAATATAGACCATAAACAGACAACACTCAGAATATAGACCATAAACAGACAACACTCAGAATATAGACCATAAACAGACAACACTCAGAATATAGACCATAAACAGACAACACTCAGAATATAGACCATAAACAGACAACACTCAGAATATAGACCATAAACAGACAACACTCAGAATATAGACTATAAACAGACAACACTCAGAATATAGACCATAAACAGACAACACTCAGAATATAGACCATAAACAGACAACACTCAGAATATAGACCATAAACAGACAACACTCAGAATATAGACTATAAACAGACAACACTCAGAATATAGACCATAAACAGACAACACTCAGAATATAGACCATAAACAGACAACACTCAGAATATAGACTATAAACAGACAACACCTCAGAATATAGACCATAAACAGACAACACTCAGAATATAGACTATAAACAGACAACACTCAGAATATAGACCATAAACAGACAACACTCAGAATATAGACCATAAACAGACAACACTCAGAATATAGACTATAAACAGACAACACTCAGAATATAGACCATAAACAGACAACACTCTCAGAATATAGACTATAAACAGACAACACTCAGAATATAGACCATAAACAGACAACACTCAGAATATAGACCATAAACAGACAACACTCAGAATATAGACTATAAACAGACAACACTCAGAATATAGACCATAAACAGACAACACTCAGAATATAGACCATAAACAGACAACACTCAGAATATAGACCATAAACAGACAACACTCAGAATATAGACTATAAACAGACAACACTCAGAATATAGACCATAAACAGACAACACTCAGAATATAGACTATAAACAGACAACACTCAGAATATAGACCATAAACAGACAACACTCTCAGAATATAGACTATAAACAGACAACACTCAGAATATAGACCATAAACAGACAACACTCAGAATATAGACCATAAACAGACAACACTCAGAATATAGACTATAAACAGACAACACTCAGAATATAGACCATAAACAGACAACACTCTCAGAATATAGACTATAAACAGACAACACTCAGAATATAGACCATAAACAGACAACACTCAGAATATAGACCATAAACAGACAACACTCTCAGAATATAGACTATAAACAGACAACACTCAGAATATAGACCATAAACAGACAACACTCAGAATATAGACCATAAACAGACAACACTCAGAATATAGACTATAAACAGACAACACCTCAGAATATAGACTATAAACAGACAACACTCTCAGAATATAGACCATAAACAGACAACACTCTCAGAATATAGACTATAAACAGACAACACTCAGAATATAGACCATAAACAGACAACACTCAGAATATAGACTATAAACAGACAACACTCAGAATATAGACCATAAACAGACAACACTCTCAGAATATAGACTATAAACAGACAACACTCAGAATATAGACCATAAACAGACAACACTCAGAATATAGACTATAAACAGACAACACTCAGAATATAGACCATAAACAGACAACACTCAGAATATAGACCATAAACAGACAACACTCAGAATATAGACCATAAACAGACAACACTCAGAATATAGACCATAAACAGACAACACTCAGAATATAGACCATAAACAGACAACACTCAGAATATAGACTATAAACAGACAACACTCAGAATATAGACCATAAACAGACAACACTCAGAATATAGACTATAAACAGACAACACTCAGAATATAGACCATAAACAGACAACACTCTCAGAATATAGACTATAAACAGACAACACTCAGAATATAGACCATAAACAGACAACACTCAGAATATAGACTATAAACAGACAACACTCAGAATATAGACCATAAACAGACAACACTCAGAATATAGACTATAAACAGACAACACTCAGAATATAGACCATAAACAGACAACACTCAGAATATAGACTATAAACAGACAACACTCAGAATATAGACTATAAACAGACAACACTCAGAATATAGACTATAAACAGACAACACTCAGAATATAGACCATAAACAGACAACACTCAGAATATAGACCATAAACAGACAACACTCAGAATATAGACCATAAACAGACAACACTCAGAATATAGACCATAAACAGACAACACTCAGAATATAGACCATAAACAGACAACACTCAGAATATAGACCATAAACAGACAACACTCAGAATATAGACCATAAACAGACAACACTCTCAGAATATAGACTATAAACAGACAACACTCAGAATATAGACCATAAACAGACAACACTCAGAATATAGACTATAAACAGACAACACTCAGAATATAGACCATAAACAGACAACACTCTCAGAATATAGACTATAAACAGACAACACTCAGAATATAGACCATAAACAGACAACACTCAGAATATAGACCATAAACAGACAACACTCAGAATATAGACCATAAACAGACAACACTCAGAATATAGACTATAAACAGACAACACTCAGAATATAGACCATAAACAGACAACACTCTCAGAATATAGACTATAAACAGACAACACTCAGAATATAGACCATAAACAGACAACACTCAGAATATAGACCATAAACAGACAACACTCAGAATATAGACTATAAACAGACAACACTCAGAATATAGACCATAAACAGACAACACTCTCAGAATATAGACTATAAACAGACAACACTCAGAATATAGACCATAAACAGACAACACTCAGAATATAGACCATAAACAGACAACACTCAGAATATAGACCATAAACAGACAACACTCAGAATATAGACCATAAACAGACAACACTCAGAATATAGACCATAAACAGACAACACTCAGAATATAGACTATAAACAGACAACACTCAGAATATAGACCATAAACAGACAACACTCTCAGAATATAGACTATAAACAGACAACACTCAGAATATAGACCATAAACAGACAACACTCAGAATATAGACCATAAACAGACAACACTCAGAATATAGACTATAAACAGACAACACTCAGAATATAGACTATAAACAGACAACACTCAGAATATAGACCATAAACAGACAACACTCAGAATATAGACTATAAACAGACAACACTCAGAATATAGACCATAAACAGACAACACTCTCAGAATATAGACTATAAACAGACAACACTCAGAATATAGACCATAAACAGACAACACTCAGAATATAGACTATAAACAGACAACACTCAGAATATAGACTATAAACAGACAACACTCTCAGAATATAGACTATAAACAGACAACACTCAGAATATAGACCATAAACAGACAACACTCTCAGAATATAGACTATAAACAGACAACACTCAGAATATAGACCATAAACAGACAACACTCAGAATATAGACTATAAACAGACAACACTCAGAATATAGACCATAAACAGACAACACTCTCAGAATATAGACTATAAACAGACAACACTCAGAATATAGACCATAAACAGACAACACTCAGAATATAGACCATAAACAGACAACACTCAGAATATAGACTATAAACAGACAACACTCAGAATATAGACCATAAACAGACAACACTCAGAATATAGACTATAAACAGACAACACTCAGAATATAGACTATAAACAGACAACACTCAGAATATAGACCATAAACAGACAACACTCCAGAATATAGACCATAAACAGACAACACTCAGAATATAGACCATAAACAGACAACACTCAGAATATAGACTATAAACAGACAACACTCAGAATATAGACTATAAACAGACAACACTCAGAATATAGACCATAAACAGACAACACTCTCAGAATATAGACTATAAACAGACAACACTCAGAATATAGACCATAAACAGACAACACCTCAGAATATAGACTATAAACAGACAACACTCAGAATATAGACCATAAACAGACAACACTCAGAATATAGACTATAAACAGACAACACTCAGAATATAGACCATAAACAGACAACACTCAGAATATAGACCATAAACAGACAACACTCAGAATATAGACCATAAACAGACAACACTCAGAATATAGACCATAAACAGACAACACTCAGAATATAGACCATAAACAGACAACACTCAGAATATAGACTATAAACAGACAACACTCAGAATATAGACCATAAACAGACAACACTCAGAATATAGACTATAAACAGACAACACTCAGAATATAGACCATAAACAGACAACACTCTCAGAATATAGACTATAAACAGACAACACTCAGAATATAGACCATAAACAGACAACACTCAGAATATAGACCATAAACAGACAACACTCTCAGAATATAGACTATAAACAGACAACACTCAGAATATAGACCATAAACAGACAACACTCAGAATATAGACCATAAACAGACAACACTCAGAATATAGACTATAAACAGACAACACTCTCAGAATATAGACTATAAACAGACAACACTCTCAGAATATAGACCATAAACAGACAACACTCCAGAATATAGACTATAAACAGACAACACTCAGAATATAGACTATAAACAGACAACACTCAGAATATAGACCATAAACAGACAACACTCAGAATATAGACTATAAACAGACAACACTCAGAATATAGACCATAAACAGACAACACTCTCAGAATATAGACTATAAACAGACAACACTCAGAATATAGACCATAAACAGACAACACTCAGAATATAGACTATAAACAGACAACACTCAGAATATAGACCATAAACAGACAACACTCTCAGAATATAGACTATAAACAGACAACACTCAGAATATAGACCATAAACAGACAACACTCAGAATATAGACCATAAACAGACAACACTCTCCGAATATAGACTATAAACAGACAACACTCAGAATATAGACCATAAACAGACAACACTCTCAGAATATAGACTATAAACAGACAACACTCAGAATATAGACCATAAACAGACAACACTCAGAATATAGACCATAAACAGACAACACTCTCAGAATATAGACTATAAACAGACAACACTCAGAATATAGACCATAAACAGACAACACTCAGAATATAGACCATAAACAGACAACACTCAGAATATAGACTATAAACAGACAACACTCTCAGAATATAGACTATAAACAGACAACACTCTCAGAATATAGACCATCAACAGACAACACTCTCAGAATATAGACTATAAACAGACAACACTCAGAATATAGACCATAAACAGACAACACTCAGAATATAGACTATAAACAGACAACACTCAGAATATAGACCATAAACAGACAACACTCTCAGAATATAGACTATAAACAGACAACACTCAGAATATAGACCATAAACAGACAACACTCAGAATATAGACCATAAACAGACAACACTCAGAATATAGACTATAAACAGACAACACTCAGAATATAGACCATAAACAGACAACACTCTCAGAATATAGACTATAAACAGACAACACTCAGAATATAGACCATAAACAGACAACACTCAGAATATAGACCATAAACAGACAACACTCAGAATATAGACTATAAACAGACAACACTCAGAATATAGACCATAAACAGACAACACTCTCAGAATATAGACTATAAACAGACAACACTCAGAATATAGACCATAAACAGACAACACTCAGAATATAGACCATAAACAGACAACACTCTCAGAATATAGACTATAAACAGACAACACTCAGAATATAGACCATAAACAGACAACACTCAGAATATAGACCATAAACAGACAACACTCAGAATATAGACCATAAACAGACAACACTCTCAGAATATAGACTATAAACAGACAACACTCAGAATATAGACTATAAACAGACAACACTCAGAATATAGACCATAAACAGACAACACTCAGAATATAGACTATAAACAGACAACACTCAGAATATAGACCATAAACAGACAACACTCTCAGAATATAGACTATAAACAGACAACACTCAGAATATAGACCATAAACAGACAACACTCAGAATATAGACTATAAACAGACAACACTCAGAATATAGACCATAAACAGACAACACTCTCAGAATATAGACTATAAACAGACAACACTCAGAATATAGACCATAAACAGACAACACTCAGAATATAGACTATAAACAGACAACACTCAGAATATAGACCATAAACAGACAACACTCAGAATATAGACTATAAACAGACAACACTCAGAATATAGACCATAAACAGACAACACTCTCAGAATATAGACTATAAACAGACAACACTCAGAATATAGACTATAAACAGACAACACTCTCAGAATATAGACTATAAACAGACAACACTCAGAATATAGACTATAAACAGACAACACTCTCAGAATATAGACTATAAACAGACAACACTCTCAGAATATAGACCATCAACAGACAACACTCTCAGAATATAGACTATAAACAGACAACACTCAGAATATAGACTATAAACAGACAACACTCAGAATATAGACTATAAACAGACAACACTCAGAATATAGACTATAAACAGACAACACTCTCAGAATATAGACTATAAACAGACAACACTCAGAATATAGACCATAAACAGACAACACTCAGAATATAGACCATAAACAGACAACACTCAGAATATAGACCATAAACAGACAACACTCAGAATATAGACTATAAACAGACAACACTCAGAATATAGACCATAAACAGACAACACTCAGAATATAGACTATAAACAGACAACACTCAGAATATAGACTATAAACAGACAACACTCAGAATATAGACTATAAACAGACAACACTCTCAGAATATAGACCATAAACAGACAACACTCAGAATATAGACCATAAACAGACAACACTCAGAATATAGACTATAAACAGACAACACTCTCAGAATATAGACCATAAACAGACAACACTCTCAGAATATAGACTATAAACAGACAACACTCAGAATATAGACCATAAACAGACAACACTCTCAGAATATAGACTATAAACAGACAACACTCAGAATATAGACCATAAACAGACAACACTCAGAATATAGACTATAAACAGACAACACTCAGAATATAGACCATAAACAGACAACACTCAGAATATAGACCATAAACAGACAACACTCAGAATATAGACCATAAACAGACAACACTCAGAATATAGACCATAAACAGACAACACTCAGAATATAGACCATAAACAGACAACACTCAGAATATAGACCATAAACAGACAACACTCAGAATATAGACCATAAACAGACAACACTCTCAGAATATAGACCATAAACAGACAACACTCAGAATATAGACCATAAACAGACAACACTCAGAATATAGACTATAAACAGACAACACTCAGAATATAGACTATAAACAGACAACACTCAGAATATAGACCATAAACAGACAACACTCTCAGAATATAGACCATAAACAGACAACACTCAGAATATAGACCATAAACAGACAACACTCAGAATATAGACTATAAACAGACAACACTCAGAATATAGACCATAAACAGACAACACTCAGAATATAGACTATAAACAGACAACACTCAGAATATAGACCATAAACAGACAACACTCAGAATATAGACCATAAACAGACAACACTCTCAGAATATAGACTATAAACAGACAACACTCAGAATATAGACCATAAACAGACAACACTCAGAATATAGACCATAAACAGACAACACTCAGAATATAGACCATAAACAGACAACACTCAGAATATAGACCATAAACAGACAACACTCTCAGAATATAGACTATAAACAGACAACACTCAGAATATAGACCATAAACAGACAACACTCAGAATATAGACCATAAACAGACAACACTCAGAATATAGACTATAAACAGACAACACTCAGAATATAGACCATAAACAGACAACACTCTCAGAATATAGACTATAAACAGACAACACTCAGAATATAGACCATAAACAGACAACACTCAGAATATAGACCATAAACAGACAACACTCAGAATATAGACTATAAACAGACAACACTCAGAATATAGACCATAAACAGACAACACTCTCAGAATATAGACTATAAACAGACAACACTCAGAATATAGACCATAAACAGACAACACTCAGAATATAGACCATAAACAGACAACACTCAGAATATAGACTATAAACAGACAACACTCAGAATATAGACCATAAACAGACAACACTCAGAATATAGACCATAAACAGACAACACTCAGAATATAGACCATAAACAGACAACACTCAGAATATAGACTATAAACAGACAACACTCAGAATATAGACCATAAACAGACAACACTCAGAATATAGACCATAAACAGACAACACTCAGAATATAGACCATAAACAGACAACACTCAGAATATAGACTATAAACAGACAACACTCAGAATATAGACCATAAACAGACAACACTCTCAGAATATAGACTATAAACAGACAACACTCAGAATATAGACCATAAACAGACAACACTCAGAATATAGACCATAAACAGACAACACTCAGAATATAGACCATAAACAGACAACACTCAGAATATAGACCATAAACAGACAACACTCAGAATATAGACCATAAACAGACAACACTCAGAATATAGACCATAAACAGACAACACTCAGAATATAGACCATAAACAGACAACACTCTCAGAATATAGACTATAAACAGACAACACTCAGAATATAGACCATAAACAGACAACACTCAGAATATAGACTATAAACAGACAACACTCAGAATATAGACCATAAACAGACAACACTCTCAGAATATAGACCATAAACAGACAACACTCTCAGAATATAGACCATAAACAGACAACACTCAGAATATAGACTATAAACAGACAACACTCAGAATATAGACCATAAACAGACAACACTCAGAATATAGACCATAAACAGACAACACTCAGAATATAGACCATAAACAGACAACACTCAGAATATAGACCATAAACAGACAACACTCTCAGAATATAGACTATAAACAGACAACACTCAGAATATAGACCATAAACAGACAACACTCAGAATATAGACCTATAAACAGACAACACTCAGAATATAGACCATAAACAGACAACACTCAGAATATAGACTATAAACAGACAACACTCAGAATATAGACCATAAACAGACAACACTCAGAATATAGACCATAAACAGACAACACTCAGAATATAGACCATAAACAGACAACACTCAGAATATAGACCATAAACAGACAACACTCAGAATATAGACCATAAACAGACAACACTCAGAATATAGACCATAAACAGACAACACTCTCAGAATATAGACCATAAACAGACAACACTCAGAATATAGACCATAAACAGACAACACTCAGAATATAGACTATAAACAGACAACACTCAGAATATAGACTATAAACAGACAACACTCAGAATATAGACCATAAACAGACAACACTCTCAGAATATAGACCATAAACAGACAACACTCAGAATATAGACCATAAACAGACAACACTCAGAATATAGACCATAAACAGACAACACTCAGAATATAGACCATAAACAGACAACACTCAGAATATAGACTATAAACAGACAACACTCAGAATATAGACCATAAACAGACAACACTCAGAATATAGACCATAAACAGACAACACTCTCAGAATATAGACTATAAACAGACAACACTCAGAATATAGACCATAAACAGACAACACTCAGAATATAGACCATAAACAGACAACACTCAGAATATAGACCATAAACAGACAACACTCTCAGAATATAGACCATAAACAGACAACACTCTCAGAATATAGACCATAAACAGACAACACTCTCAGAATATAGACCATAAACAGACAACACTCAGAATATAGACCATAAACAGACAACACTCAGAATATAGACCATAAACAGACAACACTCAGAATATAGACTATAAACAGACAACACTCAGAATATAGACCATAAACAGACAACACTCAGAATATAGACCATAAACAGACAACACTCAGAATATAGACCATAAACAGACAACACTCAGAATATAGACCATAAACAGACAACACTCAGAATATAGACTATAAACAGACAACACTCAGAATATAGACCATAAACAGACAACACTCAGAATATAGACCATAAACAGACAACACTCAGAATATAGACCATAAACAGACAACACTCAGAATATAGACCATAAACAGACAACACTCTCAGAATATAGACCATAAACAGACAACACTCAGAATATAGACCATAAACAGACAACACTCAGAATATAGACCATAAACAGACAACACTCAGAATATAGACTATAAACAGACAACACTCAGAATATAGACCATAAACAGACAACACTCTCAGAATATAGACTATAAACAGACAACACTCAGAATATAGACCATAAACAGACAACACTCAGAATATAGACTATAAACAGACAACACTCAGAATATAGACCATAAACAGACAACACTCAGAATATAGACCATAAACAGACAACACTCAGAATATAGACCATAAACAGACAACACTCAGAATATAGACCATAAACAGACAACACTCAGAATATAGACCATAAACAGACAACACTCAGAATATAGACCATAAACAGACAACACTCAGAATATAGACCATAAACAGACAACACTCAGAATATAGACCATAAACAGACAACACTCAGAATATAGACCATAAACAGACAACACTCTCAGAATATAGACCATAAACAGACAACACTCAGAATATAGACCATAAACAGACAACACTCAGAATATAGACTATAAACAGACAACACTCAGAATATAGACCATAAACAGACAACACTCTCAGAATATAGACTATAAACAGACAACACTCAGAATATAGACCATAAACAGACAACACTCAGAATATAGACCATAAACAGACAACACTCAGAATATAGACTATAAACAGACAACACTCAGAATATAGACCATAAACAGACAACACTCTCAGAATATAGACTATAAACAGACAACACTCAGAATATAGACCATAAACAGACAACACTCAGAATATAGACCATAAACAGACAACACTCTCAGAATATAGACTATAAACAGACAACACTCAGAATATAGACCATAAACAGACAACACTCAGAATATAGACCATAAACAGACAACACTCAGAATATAGACTATAAACAGACAACACTCTCAGAATATAGACTATAAACAGACAACACTCAGAATATAGACCATAAACAGACAACACTCAGAATATAGACCATAAACAGACAACACTCAGAATATAGACTATAAACAGACAACACTCAGAATATAGACCATAAACAGACAACACTCAGAATATAGACTATAAACAGACAACACTCAGAATATAGACCATAAACAGACAACACTCAGAATATAGACCATAAACAGACAACACTCAGAATATAGACTATAAACAGACAACACTCAGAATATAGACCATAAACAGACAACACTCTCAGAATATAGACCATAAACAGACAACACTCAGAATATAGACCATAAACAGACAACACTCAGAATATAGACCATAAACAGACAACACTCTCAGAATATAGACTATAAACAGACAACACTCAGAATATAGACCATAAACAGACAACACTCAGAATATAGACCATAAACAGACAACACTCAGAATATAGACTATAAACAGACAACACTCTCAGAATATAGACTATAAACAGACAACACTCTCAGAATATAGACCATAAACAGACAACACTCAGAATATAGACTATAAACAGACAACACTCAGAATATAGACTATAAACAGACAACACTCAGAATATAGACCATAAACAGACAACACTCAGAATATAGACTATAAACAGACAACACTCAGAATATAGACCATAAACAGACAACACTCTCAGAATATAGACTATAAACAGACAACACTCAGAATATAGACCATAAACAGACAACACTCAGAATATAGACTATAAACAGACAACACTCAGAATATAGACCATAAACAGACAACACTCTCAGAATATAGACTATAAACAGACAACACTCAGAATATAGACTATAAACAGACAACACTCAGAATATAGACTATAAACAGACAACACTCAGAATATAGACCATAAACAGACAACACTCTCAGAATATAGACCATAAACAGACAACACTCAGAATATAGACCATAAACAGACAACACTCTCAGAATATAGACCATAAACAGACAACACTCTCAGAATATAGACTATAAACAGACAACACTCAGAATATAGACCATAAACAGACAACACTCAGAATATAGACCATAAACAGACAACACTCTCAGAATATAGACTATAAACAGACAACACTCAGAATATAGACCATAAACAGACAACACTCAGAATATAGACCATAAACAGACAACACTCAGAATATAGACTATAAACAGACAACACTCTCAGAATATAGACTATAAACAGACAACACTCTCAGAATATAGACCATAAACAGACAACACTCTCAGAATATAGACTATAAACAGACAACACTCAGAATATAGACCATAAACAGACAACACTCAGAATATAGACTATAAACAGACAACACTCAGAATATAGACCATAAACAGACAACACTCTCAGAATATAGACTATAAACAGACAACACTCAGAATATAGACCATAAACAGACAACACTCAGAATATAGACCATAAACAGACAACACTCAGAATATAGACTATAAACAGACAACACTCAGAATATAGACCATAAACAGACAACACTCTCAGAATATAGACTATAAACAGACAACACTCAGAATATAGACCATAAACAGACAACACTCAGAATATAGACCATAAACAGACAACACTCAGAATATAGACTATAAACAGACAACACTCAGAATATAGACCATAAACAGACAACACTCTCAGAATATAGACTATAAACAGACAACACTCAGAATATAGACATAAACAGACAACACTCAGAATATAGACCATAAACAGACAACACTCTCAGAATATAGACTATAAACAGACAACACTCAGAATATAGACCATAAACAGACAACACTCAGAATATAGACCATAAACAGACAACACTCAGAATATAGACTATAAACAGACAACACTCAGAATATAGACTATAAACAGACAACACTCAGAATATAGACCATAAACAGACAACACTCAGAATATAGACTATAAACAGACAACACTCAGAATATAGACCATAAACAGACAACACTCTCAGAATATAGACTATAAACAGACAACACTCAGAATATAGACCATAAACAGACAACACTCAGAATATAGACTATAAACAGACAACACTCAGAATATAGACCATAAACAGACAACACTCTCAGAATATAGACTATAAACAGACAACACTCAGAATATAGACTATAAACAGACAACACTCAGAATATAGACTATAAACAGACAACACTCAGAATATAGACCATAAACAGACAACACTCTCAGAATATAGACCATAAACAGACAACACTCAGAATATAGACCATAAACAGACAACACTCTCAGAATATAGACCATAAACAGACAACACTCTCAGAATATAGACTATAAACAGACAACACTCAGAATATAGACCATAAACAGACAACACTCAGAATATAGACCATAAACAGACAACACTCTCAGAATATAGACTATAAACAGACAACACTCAGAATATAGACCATAAACAGACAACACTCAGAATATAGACTATAAACAGACAACACTCAGAATATAGACCATAAACAGACAACACTCAGAATATAGACTATAAACAGACAACACTCAGAATATAGACCATAAACATACAACACTCTCAGAATATAGACTATAAACAGACAACACTCAGAATATAGACCATCAACAGACAACACTCAGAATATAGACCATAAACAGACAACACTCAGAATATAGACTATAAACAGACAACACTCAGAATATAGACCATAAACAGACAACACTCTCAGAATATAGACTATAAACAGACAACACTCAGAATATAGACCATAAACAGACAACACTCAGAATATAGACCATAAACAGACAACACTCTCAGAATATAGACTATAAACAGACAACACTCAGAATATAGACCATAAACAGACAACACTCAGAATATAGACCATAAACAGACAACACTCAGAATATAGACTATAAACAGACAACACTCAGAATATAGACTATAAACAGACAACACTCAGAATATAGACCATAAACAGACAACACTCAGAATATAGACTATAAACAGACAACACTCAGAATATAGACCATAAACAGACAACACTCTCAGAATATAGACTATAAACAGACAACACTCAGAATATAGACCATAAACAGACAACACTCAGAATATAGACTATAAACAGACAACACTCAGAATATAGACCATAAACAGACAACACTCTCAGAATATAGACTATAAACAGACAACACTCAGAATATAGACTATAAACAGACAACACTCAGAATATAGACTATAAACAGACAACACTCAGAATATAGACCATAAACAGACAACACTCTCAGAATATAGACCATAAACAGACAACACTCAGAATATAGACCATAAACAGACAACACTCTCAGAATATAGACCATAAACAGACAACACTCTCAGAATATAGACTATAAACAGACAACACTCAGAATATAGACCATAAACAGACAACACTCAGAATATAGACCATAAACAGACAACACTCTCAGAATATAGACTATAAACAGACAACACTCAGAATATAGACCATAAACAGACAACACTCAGAATATAGACCATAAACAGACAACACTCAGAATATAGACTATAAACAGACAACACTCTCAGAATATAGACTATAAACAGACAACACTCTCAGAATATAGACCATCAACAGACAACACTCTCAGAATATAGACTATAAACAGACAACACTCAGAATATAGACTATAAACAGACAACACTCAGAATATAGACCATAAACAGACAACACTCTCAGAATATAGACTATAAACAGACAACACTCAGAATATAGACCATAAACAGACAACACTCAGAATATAGACCATAAACAGACAACACTCAGAATATAGACTATAAACAGACAACACTCAGAATATAGACCATAAACAGACAACACTCTCAGAATATAGACTATAAACAGACAACACTCAGAATATAGACCATCAACAGACAACACTCAGAATATAGACCATAAACAGACAACACTCAGAATATAGACTATAAACAGACAACACTCAGAATATAGACCATAAACAGACAACACTCTCAGAATATAGACTATAAACAGACAACACTCAGAATATAGACATAAACAGACAACACTCAGAATATAGACCATAAACAGACAACACTCTCAGAATATAGACTATAAACAGACAACACTCAGAATATAGACCATAAACAGACAACACTCAGAATATAGACCATAAACAGACAACACTCAGAATATAGACTATAAACAGACAACACTCAGAATATAGACTATAAACAGACAACACTCTCAGAATATAGACCATCAACAGACAACACTCTCAGAATATAGACTATAAACAGACAACACTCAGAATATAGACTATAAACAGACAACACTCAGAATATAGACCATAAACAGACAACACTCAGAATATAGACTATAAACAGACAACACTCAGAATATAGACCATAAACAGACAACACTCTCAGAATATAGACTATAAACAGACAACACTCAGAATATAGACCATAAACAGACAACACTCAGAATATAGACTATAAACAGACAACACTCAGAATATAGACCATAAACAGACAACACTCTCAGAATATAGACTATAAACAGACAACACTCAGAATATAGACCATAAACAGACAACACTCAGAATATAGACTATAAACAGACAACACTCAGAATATAGACCATAAATAGACAACACTCAGAATATAGACTATAAACAGACAACACTCAGAATATAGACCATAAACAGACAACACTCTCAGAATATAGACTATAAACAGACAACACTCAGAATATAGACTATAAACAGACAACACTCTCAGAATATAGACTATAAACAGACAACACTCAGAATATAGACTATAAACAGACAACACTCTCAGAATATAGACTATAAACAGACAACACTCTCAGAATATAGACCATCAACAGACAACACTCTCAGAATATAGACTATAAACAGACAACACTCAGAATATAGACTATAAACAGACAACACTCAGAATATAGACTATAAACAGACAACACTCAGAATATAGACTATAAACAGACAACACTCTCAGAATATAGACTATAAACAGACAACACTCAGAATATAGACCATAAACAGACAACACTCAGAATATAGACCATAAACAGACAACACTCAGAATATAGACCATAAACAGACAACACTCAGAATATAGACTATAAACAGACAACACTCAGAATATAGACCATAAACAGACAACACTCAGAATATAGACTATAAACAGACAACACTCAGAATATAGACTATAAACAGACAACACTCAGAATATAGACTATAAACAGACAACACTCTCAGAATATAGACCATAAACAGACAACACTCAGAATATAGACTATAAACAGACAACACTCTCAGAATATAGACCATAAACAGACAACACTCTCAGAATATAGACTATAAACAGACAACACTCAGAATATAGACCATAAACAGACAACACTCTCAGAATATAGACTATAAACAGACAACACTCAGAATATAGACATTAAACAGACAACACTCAGAATATAGACCATAAACAGACAACACTCTCAGAATATAGACTATAAACAGACAACACTCAGAATATAGACCATAAACAGACAACACTCAGAATATAGACCATAAACAGACAACACTCAGAATATAGACTATAAACAGACAACACTCAGAATATAGACTATAAACAGACAACACTCAGAATATAGACCATAAACAGACAACACTCAGAATATAGACTATAAACAGACAACACTCAGAATATAGACCATAAACAGACAACACTCTCAGAATATAGACTATAAACAGACAACACTCAGAATATAGACCATAAACAGACAACACTCAGAATATAGACTATAAACAGACAACACTCAGAATATAGACCATAAACAGACAACACTCTCAGAATATAGACTATAAACAGACAACACTCAGAATATAGACTATAAACAGACAACACTCAGAATATGGACTATAAACAGACAACACTCAGAATATAGACCATAAACAGACAACACTCTCAGAATATAGACCATAAACAGACAACACTCAGAATATAGACCATAAACAGACAACACTCTCAGAATATAGACCATAAACAGACAACACTCTCAGAATATAGACTATAAACAGACAACACTCAGAATATAGACCATAAACAGACAACACTCAGAATATAGACCATAAACAGACAACACTCTCAGAATATAGACTATAAACAGACAACACTCAGAATATAGACCATAAACAGACAACACTCAGAATATAGACTATAAACAGACAACACTCAGAATATAGACCATAAACAGACAACACTCTCAGAATATAGACTATAAACAGACAACACTCAGAATATAGACCATAAACAGACAACACTCAGAATATAGACCATAAACAGACAACACTCAGAATATAGACCATAAACAGACAACACTCAGAATATAGACTATAAACAGACAACACTCAGAATATAGACCATAAACAGACAACACTCTCAGAATATAGACTATAAACAGACAACACTCAGAATATAGACCATAAACAGACAACACTCAGAATATAGACTATAAACAGACAACACTCAGAATATAGACCATAAACAGACAACACTCTCAGAATATAGACCATAAACAGACAACACTCAGAATATAGACTATAAACAGACAACACTCAGAATATAGACTATAAACAGACAACACTCTCAGAATATAGACTATAAACAGACAACACTCAGAATATAGACTATAAACAGACAACACTCTCAGAATATAGACTATAAACAGACAACACTCAGAATATAGACTATAAACAGACAACACTCTCAGAATATAGACTATAAACAGACAACACTCAGAATATAGACCATAAACAGACAACACTCAGAATATAGACCATAAACAGACAACACTCTCAGAATATAGACTATAAACAGACAACACTCAGAATATAGACCATCAACAGACAACACTCAGAATATAGACTATAAACAGACAACACTCAGAATATAGACCATAAACAGACAACACTCTCAGAATATAGACTATAAACAGACAACACTCAGAATATAGACCATAAACAGACAACACTCAGAATATAGACCATAAACAGACAACACTCTCAGAATATAGACTATAAACAGACAACACTCAGAATATAGACTATAAACAGACAACACTCAGAATATAGACCATCAACAGACAACACTCAGAATATAGACCATAAACAGACAACACTCAGAATATAGACTATAAACAGACAACACTCAGAATATAGACCATAAACAGACAACACTCAGAATATAGACCATAAACAGACAACACTCTCAGAATATAGACTATAAACAGACAACACTCAGAATATAGACTATAAACAGACAACACTCAGAATATAGACCATAAACAGACAACAATCAGAATATAGACTATAAACAGACAACACTCAGAATATAGACTATAAACAGACAACACTCTCAGAATATAGACTATAAACAGACAACACTCTCAGAATATAGACCATCAACAGACAACACTCTCAGAATATAGACTATAAACAGACAACACTCAGAATATAGACTGTCAACAGACAACACTCTCAGAATATAGACTATAAACAGACAACACTCAGAATATAGACCATAAACAGACAACACTCTCAGAATATAGACTATAAACAGACAACACTCAGAATATAGACTATAAACAGACAACACTCAGAATATAGACCATCAACAGACAACACTCAGAATATAGACTATAAACAGACAACACTCAGAATATAGACCATAAACAGACAACACTCTCAGAATATAGACCATAAACAGACAACACTCAGAATATAGACTATAAACAGACAACACTCAGAATATAGACTATAAACAGACAACACTCAGAATATAGACCATAAACAGACAACACTCAGAATATAGACCATAAACAGACAACACTCAGAATATAGACCATAAACAGACAACACTCAGAATATAGACCATAAACAGACAACACTCAGAATATAGACCATAAACAGACAACACTCAGAATATAGACCATAAACAGACAACAATCAGAATATAGACCATAAACAGACAACAATCAGAATATAGACTATAAAGAGACAACACTCTCAGAATATAGACCATCAACAGACAACACTCAGAATATAGACTATAAACAGACAACACTCAGAATATAGACCATAAACAGACAACACTCTCAGAATATAGACTGTCAACAGACCACTTTTGAGGTGTTGAAAATTTAAACAAAGTAACCTTAAATATATTACAAGTATGATGATATAGTCGTTTATCTTTCATAAAGAATGGATTGATTTCATGAACAGTTTCTTGATTCATTGAGAGATTTGATAAGACTGGACAGAGCATCAAATATGAACTAAACATGAAGACAAAGAGGATTCCCTCGCTCTCTCGCTCTCTTTCTCTCTCTTTCTCTTTGCCTCTCTTTCTCCCCCTCCCCCTGGTCATGTGAAGCTGGGACCCATCAAAAAACTTTTTTTTTTTCACCGCCATATTAGTTACTTTTTCTTAGCCACTATTCTTCAATGTCTACCTTCTTTGAAATGCAGAGATGTGTAAACAGCTTTGATGTTCAAACCAGTTACTCTTCAAAGCTAACACATAATTGACCTTGGGGTAACGAGGAGTTAAATTGCGATACCTTCACATCATTGTTTTACATATTTGTCCTGACAAACGGAATATCTCAGAGATACATGGTTTGATAAGAGTACTGAAAAGGCGCATTAGCTAGTGGATGGAGAGAAATTGTATGAAAAGTAGATGGAGAGATGGAGAAGCGCATCCAAACGCACATTAAATTACCGCCGAGACACAGAGCCTGTCTATAAACACAGATACACAGAGCCTGTCTACATTAACACAGATATACACAGAGCCTGTCTATATTAACACATAGATACAGAGAGCCTGTCTATATTAACACAGAGAGCCTGTCTACATTAACACAGATATACACAGAGCCTGTCTATATTATCACAGAGATACAGAGAGCCTGTCTATATTATCACAGAGATACAGAGAGCCTGTCTATATTAACACAGAGATACAGAGAGCCTGTCTATATTAACACACAGAGATACAGAGAGCCTGTCTATATTAACACACAGAGATACAGAGAGCCTGTCTATATTAACACAGAGAGCCTGTCTATATTAACACAGAGAGCCTGTCTATATTTCTATAGAGGCTTGTCCATATATACCAACACATGTTAACCCAGAGATACAGATGGCCTGTCCATATATACCAACACATGTTAACCCAGAGATACAGATGGCCTGTCCATATATACCAACACATGTTAACCCAGAGATACAGATGGCCTGCCTATATACCAACACATGTTAACCCAGAGATACAGATGGCCTGTCCATATATACCAACACATGTTAACCCAGAGATACAGATGGCCTGTCCATATATACCAACACATGTTAACCCAGAGATACAGATGGCCTGCCTATATACCAACACATGTTAACCCAGAGATACAGATGGCCTGCCTATATACCAACACATGTTAACCCAGAGATACAGATGGCCTGTCCATATATACCAACACATGTTAACCCAGAGATACAGATGGCCTGTCCATATATACCAACACATGTTAACCCAGAGATACAGATGGCTTGTCCATATATACCAACACATGTTAACCCAGAGATACAGATGGCCTGCCTATATACCAACACATGTTAACCCAGAGATACAGATGGCCTGTCCATATATACCAACACATGTCAACCCAGAGATACAGATGGCCTGTCCATATACTCACAGAGACGGATACAAATAGATTCAGTAGGACAGTATGCACCCGGGTGATTTCATTGTGTGTGTGTGTGTGTGTGTGTGTGTGTGTGTGTGTGTGTGTGTGTGTGTGTGTGTGTGTGTGTGTGTGTGTGTGTGTGTGTGTGTGTGTGTGTGTGTGTGTGTGTGTGCTGCCCTGTGAGAGTGGTGCTGCTCCTATTGCCGTGGACTCACTGTCTCTAATGAACCCTCAGGCTGAACTAGAGAGATGAAGGCTGGGTGAACAGGAGGACATTAAAGGTTGGGTGAACAGGAGGATATTAAAGGTTGGGTGAACAGGAGGACATTAAAGGTTGGGTGAACAGGAGGACATTAAAGGCTGGGTGAACAGGAGGATATTAAAGGTTGGGTGAACAGGAGGACATTAAAGGTTGGGTGAACAGGAGGACATTAAAGGTTGGGTGAACAGGAGGATATTAAAGGTTAGGTGAACAGGAGGATATTAAAGGTTGGGTGAACAGGAGGATATTAAAGGCTGGGTGAACAGGAGGATATTAAAGGTTGGGTGAACAGGACATTAAAGGTTGGGTGAACAGGATATTAAAGGTTAGGTGAACAGGAGGACATTAAAGGTTGGGTGAACAGGAGGATATTAAAGGTTGGGTGAACAGGAGGACATTAAAGGTTGGGTGAACAGGAGGATATTAAAGGTTGGGTGAACAGGATATTAAAGGTTGGGTGAACAGAAGGATATTAAAGGTTGGGTGAACAGGAGGACATTAAAGGTTGGGTGAACAGGATATTAAAGGTTGGGTGAACAGGATATTAAAGGTTGGGTGAACAGGATTTTAAAGGTTGGGTGAACAGGAGGACATTAAAGGTTGGGTGAACAGGAGGACATTAAAGGTTGGGTGAACAGGATATTAAAGGTTGGGTGAACAGGAGGATATTAAAGGTTGGGTGAACAGAAGGATATTAAAGGTTGGGTGAACAGGAGGATATTAAAGGTTGGGTGAACAGGAGGATATTAAAGGTTGGGTGAACAGGAGGATATTAAAGGTTGGGTGAACAGAAGGATATTAAAGGTTGGGTGAACAGGAGGATATTAAAGGTTGGGTGAACAGGATATTAAAGGTTGGGTGAACAGGAGGATATTAAAGGTTGGGTGAACGAGGATATTAAAGGTTGGGTGAACAGGAGGATATTAAAGGTTGGGTGAACAGGAGGATATTAAAGGTTGGGTGAACGGAGGACATTAAAGGTTGGGTGAACGGAGGATATTAAAGGTTGGGTGAACAGGAGGATATTAAAGGTTGGGTGAACAGGAGGACATTAAAGGTTGGGTGAACAGGAGGACATTAAAGGCTGGGTGAACAGGAGGACATTAAAGGTTGGGTGAACAGGAGGACATTAAAGGTTGGGTGAACAGGATATTAAAGGTTGGGTGAACAGGAGGATATTAAAGGTTGGGTGAACAGGAGGATATTAAAGGTTGGGTGAACAGGAGGCCATTAAAGGTTGGGTGAACAGGAGGACATTAAAGGTTGGGTGAACAGGAGGATATTAAAGGTTGGGTGAACAGGAGGATATTAAAGGTTGGGTGAACAGGAGGATATTAAAGGTTGGGTGAACAGGAGGATATTAAAGGTTGGGTGAACAGAAGGACATTAAAGGTTGGGTGAACAGGCCATTAAAGGTTGGGTGAACAGAAGGATATTAAAGGTTGGGTGAACAGGATATTAAAGGTTGGGTGAACAGGAGGATATTAAAGGTTGGGTGAACAGGAGGATATTAAAGGTTGGGTGAACAGAAGGATATTAAAGGTTGGGTGAACAGGATATTAAAGGTTGGGTGAACAGGAGGATATTAAAGGTTGGGTGAACAGAAGGACATTAAAGGTTGGGTGAACAGAAGGATATTAAAGGTTGGGTGAACAGAAGGACATTAAAGGTTGGGTGAACAGAAGGATATTAAAGGTTGGGTGAACAGGAGGACATTAAAGGCTGGGTGAACAGAAGGACATTAAAGGTTGGGTGAACAGGATATTAAAGGTTGGGTGAACAGGAGGATATTAAAGGTTGGGTGAACAGGACATTAAAGGTTGGGTGAACAGGATATTAAAGGTTAGGTGAACAGGACATTAAAGGTTGGGTGAACAGGATATTAAAGGTTGGGTGAACAGGAGGATATTAAAGGTTGGGTGAACAGGAGGATATTAAAGGTTGGGTGAACAGGAGGATATTAAAGGTTGGGTGAACAGAAGGATATTAAAGGTTGGGTGAACAGGACATTAAAGGTTGGGTGAACAGAAGGACATTAAAGGCTGGGTGAACAGGAGGATATTAAAGGTTGGGTGAACAGAAGGATATTAAAGGTTGGGTGAACAGGATATTAAAGGTTGGGTGAACAGGAGGATATTAAAGGTTGGGTGAACAGAAGGATATTAAAGGTTGGGTGAACAGGATATTAAAGGTTGGGTGAACAGGAGGATATTAAAGGTTGGGTGAACAGGAGGACATTAAAGGTTGGGTGAACAGGACATTAAAGGTTAGGTGAACAGGAGGACATTAAAGGCTGGGTGAACAGAAGGACATTAAAGGTTGGGTGAACAGGAGGATATTAAAGGTTGGGTGAACAGGAGGATATTAAAGGTTGGGTGAACAGGAGGATATTAAAGGTTGGGTGAACAGGAGGACATTAAAGGCTGGGTGAACAGAAGGACATTAAAGGCTGGGTGAACAGGAGGATATTAAAGGTTGGGTGAACAGAAGGACATTAAAGGTTGGGTGAACAGGAGGACATTAAAGGTTGGGTGAACAGGATATTAAAGGTTGGGTGAACAGAAGGACATTAAAGGTTGGGTGAACAGAAGGATATTAAAGGTTGGGTGAACAGAAGGATATTAAAGGTTGGGTGAACAGGATATTAAAGGTTGGGTGAACAGAAGGACATTAAAGGTTGGGTGAACAGGACATTAAAGGTTGGGTGAACAGGAGGATATTAAAGGTTGGGTGAACAGGAGGACATTAAAGGTTGGGTGAACAGGACATTAAAGGTTGGGTGAACAGGATATTAAAGGTTGGGTGAACAGGAGGATATTAAAGGTTGGGTGAACAGGAGGATATTAAAGGTTGGGTGAACAGGATATTAAAGGTTGGGTGAACAGGAGGATATTAAAGGTTGGGTGAACAGGAGGATATTAAAGGTTGGGTGAACAGGAGGACATTAAAGGCTGGGTGAACAGAAGGACATTAAAGGTTGGGTGAACAGGAGGACATTAAAGGTTGGGTGAACAGGAGGATATTAAAGGTTGGGTGAACAGGAGGATATTAAAGGTTGGGTGAACAGGAGGACATTAAAGGCTGGGTGAACAGAAGGACATTAAAGGCTGGGTGAACAGGAGGATATTAAAGGTTGGGTGAACAGAAGGACATTAAAGGTTGGGTGAACAGGAGGACATTAAAGGTTGGGTGAACAGAAGGACATTAAAGGTTGGGTGAACAGGAGGACATTAAAGGTTGGGTGAACAGGAGGATATTAAAGGTTGGGTGAACAGGAGGATATTAAAGGTTGGGTGAACAGGAGGATATTAAAGGTTGGGTGAACAGAAGGCCTTTATCCTCTTTGGTAGATGTTTTTCCTTTGAGAAATGAAGAAGTACGGCTATTCAGAATGAGTGTGCCACGTCCTGACCCTTGTAAGAGGTCATTTTCTATAGTAGAGTGGTCAGGGCGTGACAGGGGGTGTTTTCTGTTTCTATGTGGGTTTCCTAGATTTCTATTTCTATGTTGGGGTTATTGGGATGATCTCCAATTAGAGGCAGCCGGTTCTCATTGTCTCTAATTGGAGATCATATTTATGTAGGGGTTTTTCCTTTTGGTTTTGTGGGTTGTTAATTTTGAGTAGTGTGTTTTCTCTCTGCATCACAGTTTGTTGTTTTGTTATTTCAAGTGTTTTGTGTATTGCATTTAGTTTCACGGTTAATAAAGATGTGGAACTACGAACACGCTGCGCTTTGGTCCGATCATTTGAACAGCCGTGACAGAGTGTCAAGCCAAGTGGACTCTTTTGTTTGGGGCGCACGACCTGTAGCATGCTCCACTTTGATTTTATCCGCTATTGAACACAGTATATTCCATCTTAAATTTGATCGATTATTTACGTTTTAAAATACCTAAAGTTGGATTAGGAAAGTTGTTTGAAATGTTTGGACAAAGTTTTCAGGTAACTTATTAAATCATTTGTAGTCATGTTGGGCGAGTTGGAACCGGTGTTTTTCTGAATCAAACGCGCCAAATAAATGGACATTTTGGAGATATAAAAAAGGAGTTTATCGAACAAAAGGACCATTTGTGATGCTTCTTGGACATATTGGAGTGCCAACAGAAGAAGAAGGTAAGGCATGAATTATATCGTTATTTCTGACTTTCGTGTCGCACCTGCTTGGTTGAAATATGATTTTCATGTGTTTGTTTGATGGGGTGCTGTCCTCAGATAACCGGATGGTTTGCTTTTGCCGTAAAGCCTTTTTGAAATCTGACACGGTGGCTGGATTAACAAAAAGTTACGCTTGATTTTGGTGTATTGCACTTGTGATTTTATGAAAGTTAAATATTTCTAATAATTTCGTTTGAATTTCGCGCTCTGCAATTTCACATTTTCCGCTAGCGGAACGTCTAGCCGTAATTAAAGGTTGGGTGAACCGAAGGACATTAAAGGTTGGGTGAGATAAAATGAGAGGTGCAACCTAAAGTGATTGGAAAATGAACAAATAGATTGGATGCAGGTAAATCAAACATCCCTTTGGTACATCCAGATCATGTTCACTACACCAGATACAGTATATCCCAACAAATCTAACTATAAAACTCCCCTTTGATGTATTTTTTGACTGTCTGTTCTTCCATTTATGAATGTTATTCAATGCGTTATTCAAAAGCCAAATGTATATATTTTGTGATACATAAAAAGGACTTGACATTCTAGTGAAATAGCTAAATGATCCTTGGTATGTCCACTTTAAAACAATTAACCCCCCCCCCCCCCCCTCAGATTTTCATGAATAATCAACTTAAAAAAATTGACCGCTGAAAATCCTGTTTCTATGTCAAATGGTTTTGTTGTATTTCAGTCTTCTCTAGTGTATATAAAGTGTAATATTGGGATGAAAACTCAACATTTAACCCTTCCTATTATGTTGCGGGTCAATTTGACTCATTACCACTTTTGATTTGTCTAAAATACTCGTTAACCTCTTTTTCTCCATGAAATGAAATTACTTTTCCTCATTTGGGGTCATGAACCTAACTTCAAAATATGGACACACTGATGTGTTGTGGAATGTCTGTGTACATTTTGTATTCAAAAATGATGTTGTGGGTTATTTTGACGCGGAGGCTTTCATGTGTATAGATATTTGCTCAGGTCCAAAATAAACAAGTGTCTTTGATGTATTTTGTTTAGACTGGTTCTGGTTGCAAATTGTATAATTATGTTTGAGTGAAAAGGAGCTTTCCATATCTTCTCCTTCTCAGTGCGAGAGCAACGAGATGAGCTGAAAATGAGTTCCAAATAGAAAATGCTTGTTTGTGAGAAAGGAAATATGTTTAACAAATAGTTCTTAAATATAGAGTTTTTGAAATCAAATGTTCTGAAATGTATTATTTTTGAAAGGTCTGACAAGACCAAATAAAGTTTAATTCTTTGACTGTCTTGAGAGTGTTTAAACTGTGCGGATCAATCTGACCAGAATGGACGTCATTTTGTCAGCAAAGCACAAGGGTTAATACATTTCACTCTATATCAAAGTAGATTTGTTTAAGACTACCAAGAAACACTCTGTGTGATCCTGATTTTGTCCACTGCAGTAAAAAGTGAAACTTAGCTAATGTTTTGGGAACGTTTCTGGTTTTCTGGGACGTCCCTCCTCTTTTCACAAGATCCCAGACTTTCTGACTGTTTGAAATGTAGTTATTTTGATGTGATCAGCCAACCACCTGCCTATCTTTTGAATTCTCATCATTCTATATGGATTCACCTATTGAGATAATATATCTTTAGGGATCTGTAGCCATATTGGAGAGTAGACATGCCAAGCTGGATTTCATTTCTCAAACTACCTTAAATATCTGTTATAGTGACATAGAATGGGAAAATTCATATTTAACCTTTATTTACCTAGGCAAGTCAGTTAAGAACAAATTCTTATTTACAATGACAGCCTACCCTGGACAAAGCTGGCCCAATTGTGCGCCACCCTATGGGACTCCCAATCATGGGCGGATGTGACACAGCCTGGATTTGAACCAGGGACTGTTGTGACACCTCCTGTACAGAGATGCAGAACCTTAGACCGCTGCACCACTCGGGAACCCATATGGAATTATGAGAATTCAATAGATGGTCTGATTAATAAAGGAAATCTGAGGAAAATGCTCCCAAAATTCTATGAACACATCTTCTGTGCAACACGCTAAGACAATACACTTGACCATTGTTACTCTCCCTTCTGGGACAGCTACACCAACTTCCCTTTCTCAAATCAGATCACTCCTCCATCCTACTCCTCACCTATAGGCAGAAACCTAAGCAGGAATTACCCATGGTAAGGACTGGTCAACGTTGGTCTGACTAATCGAAATCTCTGCTTCAAGATTGTTTTGATCACATGGAATGGGAAATGTTACGGTTCGCCTCTGGGAATAGTATCGACGTATACAAGGACTCGTGACTGAATTCATCAGGATGTGCATAGAGGATGTTGTTCCTACTGTGACGATTCCTTCTGTGACGAACCAAAAACAGTGGATAGATGGCAGCATAAAACTGAAAGTGAGAACCATCGCATTGAACCATGGCAAGGTGACTGGGAACATTGACTGCTAAGGCATAAAAATACATTACAAGGACAAAAAGAGAGTCTTAATTCAATGGCTCAGACATGAGACACATGTGGCAGGGACTCCAGACAATCACGGATTATAAAGTGATAGCCAGCCACGTCGCAAACACCGATGCCTCGCTCCCGGACAAGGTAAACAACTTCTTCGCCCGCTTCAAGGAAAATAACACCAATCTGGCGACGTGGGCTCCCTTCGCTCACATGGACTGTGTGCTCCCGATCTCCGTGTTTGACATGAGTAAGACATTTAGGCATTTAGGAAACGATGGAAGGGAATTCTGGGAGATTTGACATCACCTTTGACCTTTTTAAACATGTTGGCTGAAGTTTTACTGTTATCTATTGCCAGGGAAGGATAGTTGTGACAGGTCGAGTGGGACTCCGGCAAATAATACATTTTTTTTCCTTGTGCAAATTTAGACAAATTAAAAAGACCTAGTTAGCAAAACAAAACTGCAGTTCATAAAAAATTGCAGTTCATTTTCTCAAATCATATTTGTCCATTTCCTCCTCTCAAGGCTGCCAGCATCCAAAGCCACGTCCCCAGAGCATGTGCAGACTAGCTGGCTGGACTGTTTACAGACTTATTCAATCTCTTTCTATCCCAGACTGTTGTCGCAGTCTGTTGTACCCACTTGCTTCAAGATGTCCACCATTGTTCCTATTCCCCAGAAAATGAAGATAACTGAAATAAATGACAATTGCCCCATAGCACTCACTTCTGTCATCATGAAGTACTTTAGAAAGCTAGTTAAGGATCATGTCACCTCCGCCTTACCTGACACTCTAGACCCACTAAAATGTACATCACAAAATATCCACGGACGATGCGATCGCTATTGAGTTTGAGTTGGAGTTTATTTTTACAGGGACAGTGCACAATTAATCAATGTTTAAGTAAAAGTGCCGGGTTTTAGGCTAATTTTCAACCGCAGTCTCTGGGCAGGTTATTAAAAACAATTACAATAACAATACAGACAATCAATGAGCAGTGAGCACATGCAAAGCAACATAGAACAAGCAACATAGAACAAGCAAGACATAGCATGCAGACAGAGAAACATAGGACAAGCCACACATAGCATGCAAACTGAGAAACATAGGATAAGCAACACATAGCATGCAAACTGAACAACATAGGACAAAAAGCAACAAGACAAAATCCATAAAAGCAAGTGTTTCCACACCTCACAAGCTACAGACAACAGACAACATGGAAAGCGGAAATACACAGCTAGGGATTATGTTCACAAGTCTGATTGACCTTTAGCCATGTCTTCATGCATTTTGTGAAGGTGTGATAGATGGTGCAGTTATGTGTGTCTGATGGCAGTGTATTCCAGACATGGGAAGCTCTCACTGAGAAAGCAGATTGACTAAAGGTGCTTTATCTTAAGGGAACTATACAGTCACCTCTCATGGCAGACCTTGTGGATCTGCTGCCATATGTTTGGGTTTTCTGTTTAATAAAAGTACTGAGTGGAGGAGGAGCCAGGCCATTTAGGATCTTGAATAGAAGACATGCGCCGGTGTATTGCACAAGATGTTTCCCAACTCAGGAGCTCATTCTTTCTGAGGATGTAACAGTGATGATGGCTATTGGGCTTCCTATCAAGCACTGAGAGCCTGTTTGTAGACAGACTGAATAGGTTTTAATGTTGTACATCACGCTTGGGCCCAACTAGTCAAGCAGTATGTTAAATCAAATCAAATTGTATTAGTCAAATATGCTGAATACAACAGGTGTAGAGCATACAGTGAAATGCTTACTTATGAGCCGACTATGCATAGATGATAAAAACAGAGAATAGCAGCTGTGTAAAAGAGGGGGCAATAGTCTGGGTAGCCATTTGATTAGATGTTCAGGAGTCTTATGGCATGGGGATAGAAGCTGTTCAGAAGCCTCTTGGACATAGACATGGCGCTCCGGTACTGCTTCCTCTGACACCGCCTGGTATAGAGGTACTGGATGCCAGGAAGCTTGGTCCCAGTGATGTACTGGGCCGTTCGCACTACCTTCTGTAGTGCCTTGCAGTCCAAGGCCGAGCAGTTGCCATACCAGGCAGTTATGCAACCAGTCAGGATGCTCTCGATGGTGCCGCTCTAGAACACTTTTGAAGATCTGAGGACCCATGCCAAATCTTTTCAGTCTCCTGAGGGGGAATAGGTTTTGTCATGCCCTCTTCACGACTGTCTTGGAGTGTTTGGACCATGATAGTTTATTGGTGATGTGGACACCAAGGAACTTGAAGCTCTCAACCTGCTCCACTGCAGCCCCGTCAATGAGAATAGGGGCGTGCTCGGTCCTCTTTTTCCTGTATTCCACAATCATCTCCTTTGTCTTGATCACGTTGAGGGAGAGGTTGTTGTCATGGCACCACACGGCCAGGTCTCTGAACGCCTCCTCATAGGCTGTCTCGTTGTTGTCGGTGATCAGGCCTACCACTGTTGTGTCATCTGCAAACTTAATGATGGTGTTGGAGTCGTGCCTGGCCGTGCAGTGATGAGTGAACAAGGAGTACAGGAGGGGACTGAGCACGCACCCGTGAGGGGCCCCTGTGTTGAGGATTGGCGTGGCAGATGTGTTGTCACCTAACCTTACCAACTAGGGGTGGCCCGTCAGGAAGTCCAGGATCCAGTTGCAGAGGGAGGTGTTTAGTCCCAGGGTCCTTGGCTTATTGATGAGCTTTGAGGGCACTACGGTGTTGAACAATGAGCTGTAGTCAATGAATAGCATTCTCACATAGGTGTCCCTTTTGTCCAGGTGTGAAAGGGCAGCGTGGAGTGCAATAGAGATTGCATCATCTGTGGATCTTTTGGAGCGGTATGCAAATTGCAGTAGGTCTAGGGTTTTTGGGATGATGGTGCTGATGTGAGCCATGACCAGCCTTACAAAGCACTTCATGGCTACAGACGTGAGTGCTACGGGTCAGTAGTCATTTAGGCAGGTTACCTTAGTGTTCTTGGGCACAGGGACTGTGGTGGTCTATTTAAAACATGTTGGTATTAGAGACTTGGAGAGATTGACATTTTCAATGAAGACACTTGCCAGTTATTCAGCGCATGCTCACAGTACACGTCCTGGTAATCCATCTGGCCCTGCGGCCTTGTGAATGTTGACCTGTTTAACCTGTTTGGGATAGGGGGCAGTATTTTCACGGCCGGATAAAAAACGTACCCGATTTAATCTGGTTACTACTCCTGCCCAGAACTAGAATATGCATATAATTAGTCGATTTGGAAAGGAAACACTCTAAAGTTTCTAAAACTGTTTGAATGGTGTCTGTGAGTATAACAGAACTCATATGGCAGGCCAAAACCTGAGAAGATTCTATACAGGAAGTCCCCTGTCTGACAATTTGTTCTCCTTCTATGGCATCTCTATCAAAAATACAGCATCTCTGCTGTAACGTGACATTTTCTAAGGCTTTCATTGGCTCTCAGAAGGCACAAGAAAGTGGAATGAGAGCGCTCCAGTCTCTGGGCGAAAAACAGCAGGAGTTTTTGTGAGTGGTCCTGCTGAGAACAATGACACTGGAGCGCGTGTGCACGAGACGACTCCATGTTTTTCTTTCAGTGTTTGAATGAATACAACTTTGCCCGGTTGGAATATTATCGCTATTTTACGCAAGCGTCCCACCCCTGGTACACCCTATCAACAACAGGTGAAATATCAAGAGCGCCAAATTTGAAAACAATTAAATGTCATAATTCAAATTTCTCAAACATACAACTATCTTACACCCTTTGAAAGATAAACATCTCCTTAATCTAACCACGTTGTCCGATTTCAAAAAGGCTTTACGGCGAAAGCATAAAGTTAGATTATGTTAGGAGAGTACGTTGACAATAGCTGTGTGTAATGTTTTGTCAATTCAAAGACAGGCGTCACCAAAAGCAGAAAACCAGCTAAAATTATGCACTAACCTTTGACAATCTCCATCAGATGACACTCCTAGGACATTATGTTAGACAATACATGCATTTTTTGTTCTATCAAGTTCATATTTATATCCAAAAACAGCGTTTTACTATGGCGTTGATGTTGAGAAAATCGTTTCCCTCCAATAACCGCCAGTCAATCAGCACAACAAATTAAATAATTACTAATCGAAAACATTGGTAAAATATTATATTGTCATTCAAAGAATTATAGATTTACATCTCTTGAATGCAACCGGATTGCCAGATTTAAAAATAACCTTACTGGGAAATCACACTTTGCAATAATCTGAGCACTGCGCCCAGAAAAATACGCTTTGCATACAGACAAACGGCCATGTTGGAGAGATCTAAAATCGAAAATACTATGTAAATAATAATTCTCTTCATCAGATGTCACTTCCAGGAATCCCAGGTCCATAACAAATGTAGTTTTGTTCGAAAAAGCTCATAATTTATGTCCAAAAAGCTCCGTGTTGTTAGCACATGATGTAAGCCAGCCGGACTTGTCTTCATAAACGAGGGGGAAAAAAATATTTACGTTCGTTCAAACATGTCAAACGTTGTATAGCATAAATCATTAGTGCCTTTTTTAACCAGAACATGAATAATATTCAAGGCGGACGATTGCATTCTCTTTTAAAACGTATTGGAACGAGAGTACCCAACATGAACTCGCGCGCCAGAGTCTAATCGGCCACCACCGTTCCAAGGCTCTTGTTCAGTCAGATCTCACAGTATAAGACTCAAAACACTTTGTAAAGACTGGTGACATCTAGTGGAAGCCATAGGAAGTGCTCAAAGATTAATAAGCCCCTGTGTGTTTCAATGGCATAGGCTTAAAGGTAATTCAACACATCAGGTATCCACTTCCTGTCAGAATTTGTCTCAGGGTTTTGACTGCCATATGAGTTGTGTTATACTTACAGACACCATTCAAACAGTTTTAGAAAATTCAGAGTGTTTTCTATCCAAACCTGAACAATAATATGCATATTCTAGCTTCTGAGTTGGTGTAGGAGGCAGTTAAAAATGGGCACATATTTTTTTCAAAATTCTCAATACTGCCCCCTAGCCCCAACAGCGTTTGACATGCTTCGAAGTACGGTAATGGAATATTTTGAAATTTTTTGTCACGAAATGCGCCGGCGCATCATCCTTCGGATAGTGACTTGAACACACGAACAAACGGAGCTATTTCAATATAACTATGGATTATTTGGAACCAAAACAACATTTGTTGTTGAAGTAGAAGTCCTGGGAGTGCATTCTGACGAAGAACAGCAAAGGTAATCCAATTTTTCTTATAGTAAATCTGAGTTTGGTGAGTGCCAAACATGGTGGGTGTCAAAATAGCTAGCCGTGATGGCCGGGCTATGTACTCAGAATATTGCAAAATGTGCTTTCACTGAAAAGATTTTAAAATCGGACACCACGATTGCATAAAGGAGTTCTGTATCTATAATTCTTAAAATAATTGTTATGTTTTTTTGTCAACGTTTATCGTGAGTAATTTAGTAAATTCACCGGAAGTTTGCGGTGGGTATGCTAGTTCTGAACATCACATGCTAACGTAAAAAGCAGTTTTTTGATATAAATATGAACTTGATTGAACAAAACATGCATGTATTGTATAACATAATGTCCTAGGAGTGTCATCTGATGAAGATCATCAAAGGTTAGTGCTGCATTTAATTGTGGTTTGGGTTTTTGTGACATATATGCTTGCTTTGAAAATGGCTCTGTTAATATTTTTTGCTGGGTACTCTCCTGACATAATCTAATGTTTTGCTTTTGCTGTAAAGCCTTTTTGAAATTGGACCATGTGGTTAGATAAAGGAGAGTCTTGTCTTTAAAATGGTGTAAAATAGTCATATGTTTGAGAAATTTAAGTTTTTGCATTTTTGAGGTATTTGTAATTCGCGCCACGCTATACCATTGGATATTGGTGAGGCGTTCCGCTAGCGGAACGTCTGTCCCTAACAGTTAATAAGGATCGATGTCCCGCTAGCGGGTCAAGTTCCAGTGAAACTGGAGGGCTCGTAATTCAAATAAATTCCAATAGCTATTATAGCGGTTAAACATTTAGGTACATATAAAGAAAAAAAAATGGAGAACGGGAAAAAACGGAGAAAAAACGGAGAAAAAACGGAGAACTCCATCGTATTTGTGAGAGTCTCTTCTTTCCAGAGAGTTTGAAACATAATTGATTGTTGGCCAAACCATTCGGATGCTACTGATGATTTTGTGAGAAGACCAATTTTCGGGATGTCTCATGGTCTGGCAAACAGAGCTCTAGCTCTGCCACCTTTCACCACAGATGCTGAAGTGCAACATCGGCAGATGCATCCAATGCAAAAATAAAAACATATCAGATCTTCTTAAGGATCGGTGTCCATCTAGCGGGACAACTTCCGGTGAAACTGGAGGGCGCTCAATTCAAATAAATAATCAGAAATATTATGGATTTTAAACATTTATGTACATAAGTGTCTCATATCAGCTGAAAGCATAAATTCTTGTTAATCTAACTGCACTGTCCAATTTACAGTAGCTACTACAGCGAAAACATGCCATGCGATTGTTTGAGGACGGCGCCCCACATCAAAATATGTTTCCACCGGCACAGGTTTCATACATTCACATATAAAGATGAAGTATTCACTTACTTTTTGAAAATCTTCCTCTGATTTGTCATCCAAAGGGTCCCAGAGATAACAACTAGTGTCGTTTTGTTAGAAAAAATAATTTTTTATATCCCACAACGTCCGTATAGTTTGCTCCATCGATTTGAGTAATCCACCTGTTCAACTTGCAGAGAAAGGAATCTGAACATCTACCCCTAAACTTTGTTTCAACAAGTGAAAATATGTTTGTATTTACTCCTCAGGCACCCTAAAATGTAATAAAACTATAATATATCTTTTAGAAAGAAGTATGTTCAATAGGAAACCGATTTAGCAGGTGCGCAACTTCATTTTGGCTCTCGAAGACACGGATTTTCAAGACTGTGTCCTCATACACAAACTATTATTTCTTATTTGTTTTTGAAGTTACACAAAGTTAAACTTTGAATATAGACTGCTGACACCCTGTGGAAGCCATAGGATTTTTTTTACAATATGAGCTTTCTCTTGCATTTCTATTAGGATGGTCTCTCAAAGCAAAAATATATTCTGGTTGGTTTCTATTTGGATTTTCTCCTACCATATCTATTGTGTTATACTCTCCTGCATTAATTTAACATTTATACAAACTTCAAAGTGTTTTCTTTCCAATGGTACCAATAATATGCATATCCTGGCTTCAGGGCCTGAGCTACAGGCAGTTTACTTTGGGCACATCATTCAGGCGGAAATAGAGAAAAAGGGGCCTGATCCCTAAGAAGTTTTAAAGGTCTTACTCACATCGGTTGCAGAGAGCGTGATCTCAGTCTTCCGGAACAGCTGGTGATCTCATGCATGTTCCAGTGTTATTTGCCTCGAAGCAAACATAGAAGAAGTTTATCTCATCTGCTAGGTTCATGTCACTGGGCAGCTCTCGGCTGTGCTTGCCTTTATAGTTTGTAATGGTTTGTGGGCCCTGCCACATCCGATGAGCATCAGTACGATTTACGATTTAATCTAAGTCCTGTATTGACGCTTTGCCTGTTTGATGGTTCGTCGGAGGGCATAGCGGGATTTCTTATAAGCTTCTGGGTTAGAGTCCCACTCCTTGAAAGCGGCAGCTCTAGCCTTTAGCTCAGTGCGGATGTTGCCTGTAATCCATGGCTTCTTGTTGGGGTATGTACGTATGGTCACTGTGGGGACAACGTCGACGTCGTCGACGCACTTATTGATAAAGCCAATGACTGTTCTGGTGTACTCCTCAATGCCATTGAAGGAATCCCAGAACATATTCCAGTCTGTGTTAGCAAAACAGTCCTGTTGTTTAGCATCTTCATCCTCTGACCACTTTTTATTGATCTAGTCACTGGTGCTTTCTGCTTTAATTTTTGCTTGTAAGCAGGAATCAGGAAGATAGAATTATGGTCAGATTTGCCAAACGATGGAGAGTGCATCTCTGTGTGTGGAGTAAAGGTGGTCCAAAGCAGTATATCATTCGCATCGGGCTCGTCAGACCCATTAAAGTAAAAAAAGGATTCTGCCAGTCCATGGTGAGTAATCGCAGTCCTGATGCCTAGAAGTTATTTTCGGTTATAAGAGATGATAGCGGTAACACTATGTACAAAATATGAAAAAACAATAAGTTGCAAATTAATAAGCAAATAAACAAACGAAAAATCCCAGGCTTCCTCTCCAGCGCCATCGTAGATTTGAAGTACAGTTTTGCAACGTCTGTTGTCAAATAATTTTGTATATTTGAAATTAGCTAGGTTGAATTTGGTTACTTGATTTACCTTTTACACCTGCTTTTTACAGAGAGGTTAGAATGAAGTATGATGCCAAGTAGTGAGTTCTTGTGCAGCTTGTTTGCTCTTTGCGTGCACATACAGTTGAAGTCGGAAGTTTACATACGCCTTAGCCAAATGCATTTAAACTCAGTTTTCACAATTCCTGACATTTAATCAGAGTAAAAATTCCCTGTCTTAGGTCAGTTAGGATCACCACTTTATTTTAAGAATGTGAAATGTCAGAATAATAGTAGAGAGAATTATTTATTTCAGCTTTTACGTATTTCATCACATTCCCAGTGGTTCAGAAGTTGAAATACACTCAATTAGTATTTGGTAGCATTGCCTTTAAAGTGTTTAACTTGAGTCAAACATTTTGGGTAGCGTTCCACAAGCTTCCCACAATAAGTTGGGTGAATTTTGGCCCATTCCTCCTGACAGAGCTGGTCAGGTTTGTAGGTTTTCTCCATTGCACTGCACCCTGCCCTATCCCACCTGGACAAGAGGAATACCTATGTAAGAATGATGTTCAATGACTACAGCTCAGCCTTCAACACCATAGTACCCTCAGAGCACATCACTAAGCTCGAGGTCCTGGGTCTGAACCTCTCTCTGTGCAACTGGGTCCTAGATTTCCTGACGGACTCAACCCCAGGTTGTGAAGGTAGGCAACAACATCTCCGCCACTCTAATCCTCAACACGGGCGCTGCCCAGGGGTGCGTGCTCAGCCCTCTAATGTACACCATGTTCACCCACGATTGCGTGGCCATGCACGTCTCAAACTCAATCATCAAGATTACTGACGACACAACAGTGGTAGGCTTGATTAACAACAAGGAGACCAAGTCACAGGCCAGTTACCACCTAGAAGGCCCCGCTACCATCTATATTCCGGACTCTGGGCTATTTACATTTTAATAATTTAGCAGACACTCTTATACAGAGCAACTTACAGGAGCAATTAGGTTTAAGTGCATTTCTCAAGGGTACATCGATTTTCACATAGTAGGCTTGGGGATTCAAACCAGCGACGTTTCACTGCCTTAACGTCCCATTCCTCCCCTCTCTCTGACTCGCACTCTCTCTCTCTTTCTCCCTCCATCCCTCTCTCCTTCCCTCTCTGCCTCTCTCTCCCCTCTATCTCCCTCCATCCCTCCCCTCTCTCTGACTCGCTCTCTCTCTCTCTTTCTCCCTCCATCCCTCTCTCCTTCCCTCTCTGCCTCTCTCTCCCCTCTATCTCCCTCCATCCCTCCCCTCTCTCTGACTCGCTCTCTCTCTCTCTTTCTCCCTCCATCCTTCTCTCCTTCCCTCTCTGCCTCGCTCTCTCTCTCCCCTCTCTCTCGCCCTCCATCTCTCCCTCCTTCCCTCTCTGCCTCGCTCTCTCTCTCCCCTCTATCTCTCCCTCCCTCCATCCCTCCTTCCCTCTCTGCCTCGCTCTCCCCTCTATCTCTCCCTCCATCCCTCTCTCCTTCCCTCTCTGCCTCGCTCTCTCTCTCCCCTCTATCTCTCCCTCCATCCCTCTCTCCTTCCCTCTCTGCCTCGCTCTCTCTCCCCTCTATCTCTCCCTCCATCCCTCCCTCCCTCTCCCCTCTATCTCTCCCTCCATCCCTCCCTCTCTGCCTCGCTCTCTCTCTCCCCTCTCTGCCTCACTCTCTCTCTCCCCTCTATCTCTCCCTCCATCCCTCCCTCCCTCTGAGGCAGAGGAGAGTGGAGGATGCAGGAATGCTGAGTGTACACAATGGCAGTGTTGGAAAGGATTAAAACTGTAATGTATCAAGGGTTAATTGAGAATGACTGATCTACAAATAATACTGAGTAGTTATTTACAAGGTTCTTTGTAGATCAGTCAGTCGGCAGTAGCACTGATGGCTGCAACGTCAAACACACTCAATGTCGCCCTTATAGGGTTCTCCTTATAGGGTTCTCCTTACAGGTCCTCCGAATAGGTTATCCTAATAGGTTATCCTAATAGGGTCCTCCTAATGGGTTCTCCTTTCAGGTTCTCCTTATAGGGTTCTCCTTATAGGTTCTACTAATAGGTTCTCCTTATTGGTTCTCCTTACAGAATTCTCAGTTCTCCTTATAGGATTCTCCTTATAGGTTCTCCTTATAGAACCCTATTTTTCCCTGTCCCTTTCTGCCCTGCACCCCTCACCCCCTCTCACCCCTTTCTGACTCAGAGCTGTCTGAAATACACCCTACCCTCTCTCCCTTCCTCTCTGACTCAGGTGTGCGACACTGTTCCCAGAAAGCCCAGATTGTCACTGCTCCCTCCTGCTGTCTCCTGACTCCCCCAGAGTTCACAGGCATCCATCACCCCTAACCCCCCCCCCCCACCGTCGCCACTACCCACCTACCCACACTGCACTGGGGCAAGATGAATGACCCGTTGTCATGGATACCGCCGGGGGGGCTACGACTATCCCACGATCCCATGAGCCACCTGACCTTCGATCGCAAGGTGGATCTGCAGCCTCTGACTATCACATTTCTAACTGCCTCATTCAAGGTGTGCATCCCCAATGGAACACTACTCCCTATATAGTGCACTACTTTTGACCAGAGACCTATGGGCCTTGAGCAAGAGAGAAGTGCACTAAATAGGAAGTAGGGCACCATTTGGGACGAGACAAGCTCTCTCGACTCTCCCATTGTAACGAGGTTGTTGGTGTAAATGAATGAGAAAGTGTTCTCAAGTCAACATTTAAGTCATTTAGCAGACACTCTTATCCAGAGCGACTTACAGTAGTGAATGCATACATTTCAAACATTTTTTTTTTTTTTTCCATACTGGCCCCCCGTGGGAATTGAACCCACAACCCTGGCGTTGCAAACACCATTGCAAACACCATGCTCTACCAACTGAGCCACAGGGAGTCAACTCCCCTGGCAGGGAAAGGTCCCGTCCTAACTTGCACACTTACCATTGTATACTAAGTATATGCAACAGCAACTATTGAACGGCCCTAACCACTGAGCCAGGGTCATTCATTATGTCATCCCCCTGATTGTTTATGCTTAGTATTGAGAGGAAATCTGACCCGAAAACTGTATTTAGAAGCAAAACTCAGAGTCCATGAGAGAAGAATGAGAGAACGAATAGACTGTCAACACATCCACCAGTCCTGTGAGACTGTCAACACATCCACCAGTCCTGCGAGACTGTCAACACATCAACCAGTCCTGTGAGACTGTCAACACATCCACCAGTCCTGTGAGACTGTCAACACATCCACCAGTCCTGTGAGACTGTCAACACATCCACCAGTCCTACGAGACTGTCAACACATCCACCAGTCCTGTGAGACTGTCAACACATCCACCAGTCCAGGAGGGTGAATCAGGTAGATCGCTCCAGAGTGACTTTGAAATTGGACGTCTATCCATGTCCCAAGGAAATCATGAAATGTCTTCCAAAACCGTCCACTAGCGACAACAGTGAGCTCTATTACCATCAACTAGACTTGGGTTTTGTTAGGGCGTTGTAATTCCACAAATGTCTCTAGTTCTGAGGGAGCGTGCAATTGGCATTCTGACCGGAACAAATGTCCACCAGAGATGTTGACAGAGAATTGAATGTTAATTTCTCTACAATAAACTGCCTCCAACGTTATCTTAGAGAATTTGGCAGTATGTCCAACCGGCCTCACAACCGCAGACCACGTGTAACCACGCCAGCTCAGGACCACCACATCCGGCTTCTTCTTCTGGGGGGGGGGTGAGGATTTTTTATGTCTGTGAATAATTTACTGACTTCCTTTTATGAACTGTAACTCAGTAAAATCTTTGAAATTGTTGCTGTAATGAACACGAGGAGAGACAGAGAGCTGTTTTTTTTCCAAGTGCAGGGCACAGCTGGTGTTTTTAATTTTTTTAACCTTTATTTAACTTGGCAAGTCAGTTGAAAACAAATTCTTATTTTCAATGACGGCCATGGAAACAGTGGGTTAACTGCCTTGTTCAGGGGGTAGAATGACAGATTTGTACATTGTCAGCTCGGGGATTTGAACTTGCAACCTTTCAGTTACTAGTCCAACATTTTAACCACTAGGGTACACTGCCGCTACACTGCTGCATGAGGAGGCAGGAAGCTGGGTCCAGGGGCAGGCAGAAGGTCATACACAGGAGGAGGCAGGTAGCTGGGTCCAGGGGCAGGCAGAAGTTCATACACAGGAGGAGGCAGGTAGCTGGGTCCAGGGGCAGGCAGAAGGTCATACACAGGAGGAGACAGGTAGCTGGGTCCAGGGGCAGGCAGAAGGTCATACACAGGAGGAGGCAGGTAGCTGGGTCCAGGGACAGGCAGAAGGTCATACACAGGAGGAGGCAGGTAGCTGGGTCCAGGGGCAGGCAGAAGGTCATACACAGGAGGAGGCAGGTAGCTGGGTCCAGGGGCAGGCAGAAGGTCATACACAGGGGGTCCAAAAGGGCAACAGTACAGGCAGGGAAAAGGCTTGGAACATCGTTCAGGAGATCAGGCAATAGGTTGATAACAGGAAATCCAATAGGCTAAAGTACAGGCAGGGAAAAGGCAAAAGGCTTCGTTAGAGAGGCAGGCAAAAACTACCATACGCGGGAGGATTAAACTATGGGAAACACAAAGATCCGACTAGACGTGTGTCACAAAACAAACAATTCCTCACAGTGATGGGGTGCAAAGAACTGAACTAAGTAGTGTGTGATAATGACATACAGGTATGTGAACAGGTGATCAGAATTCAGGTGATTGGGATCTGGAGAGCGAGCTGCGTTCAGGGGATCTTGGTGTTTGAGAGTGTGGGCTGGAAGAAGAAACTAAAGATGCGTTTATTATTTTGTTCGGCAGTATATCATTTAGTTATATAGGATGTTACCTTATATATCATTTAGTTATATAGGATGTTACCTTATATATCATTTAGTTATATAGGATGTTACCTTATATATCATTTAGTTATATAGGATGTTACCTTATATATCATTTAGTTATGTAGGATGTTACCTTATAAAGTATATAATTTAGTTATGTAGGATGTTACCTTATAAAGTATATAATTTAGTTATGTAGGATGTTACCTTATAAAGTATATCATTTAGTTATATAGGATGTTACCTTATAAAGTATATAATTTAGTTATGTAGGATGTTACCTTATAAAGTATATAATTTAGTTATGTAGGATGTTACCTTATAAAGTATATAATTTAGTTATGTAGGATGTTAACTTATAAAGTATATAATTTAGTTATGTAGGATGTTACCTTATAAAGTATATAATTTAGTTATATAGGATGTTACCTCATACAGTATATAATTGAGTTATATAGGATGTTACCTTAAATATCATTGAGTTATATAGGATGTTACCTTATATATCATTGAGTTATTTAGGATGTTACCTTATAAAGTATATAATTTAGTTATATAGGATGTTACCTTATATATAATTTAGTTATGTAGGATTTTACCTTATATATCATTGAGTTATATAGGATGTTACCTTATATATCATTTAGTTATATAGGATGTTACCTTATATATCATTTAGTTATGTAGGATTTTACCTTATATATCATTGAGTTATATAGGATGTTACCTTATATATCATTGAGTTATATAGGATGTTACCTCATACAGTATATAATTTTATCCCACCATGGTATCAAATAGTACTGTGGTTCTGCATCCCAAATGGGATCCTATTCCAATAGGGCTCTGGTTGGAAGTAGTGTACTGTAAAGGGAATAGGGTGTAAACCTGTTCTTATCCTAACATGTACTATTTTGACCTGCTTCACTGCCCACCAGGCTGTCTATAGCAGGCTGATATGCCCTGTTTTATCTCACTAGGACGTGTCTATCCCTTAGGACTAACCTCATGTACCTGTCTCTATATAACATATCAGAGTCTAGGAACCTCATGTACCTGTCTCTATATAACATATCAGATTCTAGGAACCTCATGTACCTGTCTCTATATAACATATCAGAGTCTAGGAACCTCATGTACCTGTCTCTATATGCCCATATCAGAGTCTAGGAACCTCATGTACCTGTCTCTATATGCCCATATCAGAGTCTAGGAACCTCATGTACCTGTCTCTATATGCCCATATCAGAGTCTTGTAGTAACATGTACCTGTCTCTATATAACATATCAGAGTCTAGGAACCTCATGTACCTGTCTGAAGAACGTTTTCATGGCCTTATCCTAGCATACCCACTGAATTGTCTGTTGTAGGTTCATATGTCCTGTATCCCACTATGATGTGTCTATCCTTTAGACTAACCGTATGTATTTCCTTTATATATAACTGTTCATTTCTCTACCATAAGCCACATCCAATGTCGGTGAATTTGGCAGTATGTCCAACCGGCCTCATAACCGCAGACCCTGTGTAACCACGCCAGCCCAGGAACTCCTCTTCTGGCTTCTTCACCTGTGAGACCAGCCACCGGGACAGCTGATGAAACTGAGGTGTATTTCTGTCTTTAACGAAGCCCTTCTGTGGGGAAAATCTCATTCTGATTGTCTGGGCCTGGCTCCCCAGTGGGTGGGACTGACTGGCTGCCATGTGGTTGGGCCTATGCCCTCCCAGGCACACCTATGGCTAAACCCCTGCCCAGTCATGTGAAATCCATAAATTAAGGACTAATGATTGTATTTTTTATGTACAGATTTTTTTTATCTGAACTATTAAGTGTAGTTCAGTAAAATTGCTGAAAGTGTTTCATGTTGTAGTTATGTTTTTGTTCAGTATAGTTGTAGCAGTGTCTTAAAGCCACCGGGGTCAGCTGTACTAATACATTATTGAACGCAGTAGAACAGTAAGGTACACAGCTAGCAGGACAGCGAGGTACACAGCTAGCAGGACAGCGAGGTACACAGCTAGCAGGACAGCGAGGTACACAGCTAGCAGGACAGCGAGGTACACAGCTAGCAGGACAGCGAGGTACACAGCTAGCAGGACAGCGAGGTACACAGCTAGCAGGACAGCGAGGTACACAGCTAGCAGGACAGCGAGGTACACAGCTAGCAGGACATTGAGGTACACAGCTAGCAGGACATTGAGGTACACAGCTAGCAGGACATTGAGGTACACAGCTAGCAGGACAGCGAGGTACACAGCTAGCAGGACAGCGAGGTACACAGCTAGCAGGACAGCGAGGTACACAGCTAGCAGGACATTGAGGTACACAGCTAGCAGGACAGCGAGGTACACAGCTAGCAGGACAGCGAGGGTCACAGCTAGCAGGACATTGAGGGTACAGGTAGCAGGACATTGAGGTACACAGCTAGCAGGACATTGAGGTACACAGCTAGCAGGACATTGAGGGTACAGGTAGCAGGACATTGAGGTACACAGCTAGCAGAACATTGAGGTACACAGCTAGCAGGACAGCGAGGGACACAGCTAGCAGGACATTGAGGTACACAGCTAGCAGGACATTGAGGTACACAGCTAGCAGGACAGCGAGGTACACAGCTAGCAGGACAGCGAGGTACACAGCTAGCAGGTCAGCGAGGTACACAGCTAGCAGGACAGCGAGGTACACAGCTAGCAGGTCAGCGAGATCATGTGCATGTGACTGAGGCCATATTATGGTCTGTTTTAGACCCCAGTGTGTATATACAGTCACCCTCTATTGGAGGGATGGAAAAGTACAAGTGAAAATCACAAACTCAACCCTTTGCGTTTTCCATAATAATACTTTAGGATATTATGAGTATGTAATACAGTGCATACAAACTGAATAGAGGAGAGGAACAGAGACAAAGTAGATAGAGGGGAAGAGAGGAGCGAGAGAGGGAGACAGAGAGTGGGAGGAGAGGAGGGTTTCAGGCTCTGGGGGTTGTTAGTTTAATTGGGCCTCAGGCTTCGGGACAGGAAGAGAACACATCAAAGGTCAGATATACATCACAGTGCTGCAGGGAAATGTCGGCCCACACATTTAGAAGGGAGGGGAGGGGCCGCAGGCATAGAGATCTGGGAGAGGGGACAGGGGAGGGAGGGAGGGAGGGAGGGAGGGAGGGAGGGAGGGAGGGAGGGAGGGAGGGAGGGAGGGAGGGAGGGAGGGAAGGAAGGAAGGAAGGAAGGAGGGAGAGGGGGGAAAGAGAGGAGAGAGTGGGGGAAAGAGGGAGATGGAAAGGGAGGAGGAAAAGGGAGAGAATGAGCAAAAGAGAGAGAGAACTTCAGATGACTACGCTGCATGATAAGGTAAAAAAGAGGCGAGGGGGCGTTACTCTAGAAGAAGACAGGAGATGGAAAGAGTAAAGAAGGAGAGAGTAAAGGGCAGAGGGGGAGAATAAAGGATGAATACAGATAGGAGAGAGAGGTTGGAGAGAAGAGAGGGTGAAATAAAGAAGGAGCGGAGGAAAGAGAGAGATGAGAGAAACATTTAGAAATGCCAGGATGGTGACGTCATTACAGTGGGTTTTCGTTCACTCAACTCCCCTTTTTGTCCTTGGCTTAACTTTCTCTCTTCTTCTTTCTGTCTCTCTCTCTCTCTCTCTCTCTCTCTCTTTTTCTCTATCTCTCGCTCTGTCTCTCTATCTCTCTCTCTCTCTCTGTCTCTCTCTGTGTCTCTCTCTCTATCTCTCTGTCTCTCTCTCTCTAACTCTGTCTCTCTCTCCTCTCTCTCTGTCTCTCTATTTAACTCTCTCTAACTCTGTCTCTCTCTCTCTCTCTTCTGATCCTCTCATCTTTGTTTTATCCAAAAGAAAAGCTCTCATCCCTCTGTATCTCTTCCCTTCTCTCCATCTTTTTCATCAGTCTGTCACACACTAAAACCTTGTCCCATGTATCTCTTTGTCTCTCCATCTCTTGACTATCTCTGAGTTAACACTGATCAAGACAGAGAGCCAGGACGCTCTGCAGAAATACTTTGTAGGCCTCAGTAACTAATATAGATGCGTTAGATGAGAATCTAAGCTTGAGATGAAGAAGGAGAAAACGTCTAGAGTAAGACAGGTTCCCATTAGTCCAACAGTACAGCAAAGTACATGAGTACAGGTATGGCTAAACGCCTTCATTTTCAGCACCACGGATAGCTACGTTTACCTCAGAATAATGGACAGCTCCACTTATTTCAGCACCGTGGATAGCGCCACTCATTTCAGCACCTTGAACAGTTCCAGTCACTATACCACCATACAGAGCACTCATTTCAGCACCTTGAACAGTTCCTCTCACTATAACACCATACAGAGCACTCATTTCAGCACCTTGATCAGTTAAACTCACTATAACACCATACAGAGCACTCATTTCACCACCCCTCTGCTTGTCAGTGTCATCGCTGGGATCCTTACTCCCTGAAGGACAATATTTAATCGGTATCACCACTGCTCTACTGCAGGAGGGTAGGAGAGCAGAGAGGGGGCTCTCAAAATCCATTGTGGTGGATCATCATTGATTCCTAATGAAACTAATGTTTACTTCAGATCTACCATTTAATACTTCAGGAGGGTTTAGGGCGGTGAAATGAAACCATCCAATAAGAGATTGGCAGTATTAAACCATCCAATAATAGACTGGCAGAATTAACCCAACCAATAATAGACTAGCAGAATGAAACCAACCAATAATAGCCTCTCTGGGCTAGGCGGGACGAATTCGTCCCACCTACGTAACAGCCACTTTAAGCCTGTGGCGCGATTTTCAAAACCTTAAAAATCCTATTACTTCAATTTCTCAAACATATGACTATTTTACAGCTATTTAACCTCTTGGGGCTAGGTGGGACGCTAGCGTGCCACCTGTGGTGCACTCCATCAACAGCAGGTGCATTTCAAGAGCGGCAAATTTGAATCCAAATAAATGTCAAAATTCAAATTTTTCAAAAATACAACTATGTTACACCATTTGAAAGATAAACATCTCCTTAATCTAACCACGTTTTACGATTTCAAAAAGGTTTTACGGCGAAAGCATAAATTTAGAGTATGTTAGGACAGTACATTTACAAGAGTTGTGTGTAATGTTTTGTCAAGTCAAAGACAGGGTCACCAAAACCATAAAACCAGCTAAAATGATACACTAACCTTTTACAATCTCCATCAGATGACACTCCTAGGACATTATGTTAGACAATGCATGCATTTTTAGTTCTATCAAGTTCATATTTATATACAAAAACAGCGTTTTACTATGGCATTGATGTTGAGGAAATCGTTTCCCTCCAATAACCGGCAGTCAAGTCAGCGTCACAAATTAAATAATTAAAATTAGAAAACATTGGTAAAATATTATATTGTCATTTAAAGAATTATAGATTTACATCTTTTGAACGCAATCAACTTGCCAGATTTAAAAATAACCTTACTGGGAAATCACACTTTGCAATAATCTGAGCACTGTGCCCAGAAAAATACGCGTTGCGATACAGACTAGACGTCATGTTGGGGAGATCTAAAATCGAAAATACTATGTAAATAATCCATTACCTTTGATTCTCTTCATCAGATGTCACTTCCAGGTATCACAGGTCCATAACGAATGTAGTTTTGTTCAAAAAAGCTCATCATTTATGTCCAAAAATCTCCGTCTCGTTAGCACATGATGTAAGCCAGCCGGACTTCTCGTCATGAACGAGGGGAAAAAATATATTTCCGTTCGTTCAAACATGTCAAACGTTGTATAGCATAAATCATTAGGGCCTTTTTTAACCAGAACATGAATAATATTCAAGGTGGACGAATGCATAGCCTTTTATAACGTATTGGAACGAGGGTACCCAACATGAAGTAGCGCGCCAGGTGTCTAATGGGACATCACCGTTCCATGGCTCTTGTTCGGTCAGATCTCCCTCCAGAAGACTCAAAACACTTTGTAAAGGCTGGTGACATCTAGTGGAAGCAATAGGAAGTGCCAAAATATTCCTAAACCCCTGTGTTTTTCAATGGGATAGGTTTAAAATCAGGTTTAAAAACACATCAGGTATCCACTTCCTGTCAGAAAATGTCTCAGGGTTTTGCCTGCCAAATGAGTTCTGTTATACTCACAGACACCATTCAAACAGTTTTGGAAACTTTAGAGTGTTTTCTATCCATATATAATAAGTATATGCATATTCTAGTTACTGGGTAGGATTAGTAACCAGATTAAATCGGGTACATTTTTTTTATCCAGACGTGCAAATGCTGCCCCCTAGACCCAACAGGTTAAAGACAAGACTCTCGTTAATCTAACCACACTGTCCGATTTCAAAAAGGCTTTACAACGAAAGCAAAACATTAGATTATGTCAGCAGAGTACCAAGCCAGAAATAATCAGACACCCATTTTTCAAGCCAGCATATAATGTCACCAAAACCCAGAAGACAGCTAAACGCAGCACTCACCTTTGATGATCTTCATCAGATGACAACCCTAGGACATTATGTTATACAATACATGCATGTTTTGTTCAATCAAGTTCATATTTATATCAAAAACCAGCTTTTTACATTAGCATGTGACGTTCAGAACTAGCATACCCCCCGCAAACTTCCGGGGAATTCGCTAACATTTTACTAAATTACTCACGATAAACGTTCACAAAAAGCATAACAATTATTTTAAGAATTATAGATACAGACCTCCTCTATGCACTCGATATGTCCGATTTTAAAATAGCTTTTTGGTGAAAGCACATTTTGCAATATTCTAAGTACATAGCCCAGTTATCACGGGCTAGCATTTAGACACCCGGCAAGATTAGCACTCACCATAATCATATTTACTATTACAAAAGTTTGATTACCTTTTGTTGTCTTCGTCAGAATGCACTCCCAGGACTGCTACTTCAATAACAAATGTTGGTTTGGTCCAAAATAATCCATCGTTATATCCGAATAGCGGCGTTTTGTTTGTGCGTTCCAGACACTATCCGAAATGGTAAAGAAGGGTCGTGCGCATGGCGCAATTCGTGACAAAAAAAATCTAAATATTCCATTACCGTACTTCGAAGCATGTCAACCGCTGTTTAAAATCAATTTTTACACCATTTTTCTCATAGAAAAGCGATAATATTCCGACAGGGAATCTCCTTTTCGGCAAACAGAGGAAAAAATCACAAAGGCGGGGGCGGTCGGGTCACGCGCCTAAGCCCAGTGTCCCTTGATCGGCCACTTGAGAAAGGCGATAATGTGTTTCAGCCTGGGGCTGGGATGACGACATTCTGTTTTTTCCCGGGCTCTGAGCGCCTATGGACGACGTAGGAAGTGTCACGTTAGAGCAGAGATCCTTAGTAAATGATAGAGATGGAAAAGAAGTTCAAGAAATGGTCAGACAGGCCACTTCCTGTAAAGGAATCTCTCAGGTTTTGACCTGCCATTTGAGTTCTGTTATACTCACAGACACCATTCAAACAGTTTTAGAAACTTTAGGGTGTTTTCTATCCATATGTAATAAGTATATGCATATTCTAGTTACTGGGTAGGAGTGGTAACCAGATTAAATCGGGTATGTTTTTTATCCAGCCGTGTCAATACTGCCCCCTAGCCCTAACAGGATAGACTGGCAGAATGAAACCAACCAATAATAGACTGGCAGAATGAAACCAACCAATAATAGACTGGCAGAATGAAACCAACCAATAATAGACTGGCAGAATGAAACCAACCAATAATAGACTGGCAGAATGAAACCAACCAATAATAGACTGGCATAATTAATCCAACCAATAACGGAGTCATTGACAGCTTATTTCCAATTATGCAACTATAACTGGCACATGTAGGTTTAGGTTGATTGTGTATGCTGAAATACTAACTGATCTCCTTGGTTATGAATGTGTACTTGAGGTTGCTCATGCCCAAATAAATGTTATTTCTCACGCTTTCATCACCCTTGTCCTCTTTCTGTGAACTGCTGTGCCCCATACCATCTCACCTTCCTTGCTGGCTGGGTGCATCAAGGAGAGAAACTCACTTAGCAGCTTTTCAGGATCACACCAGCACTGTGTACTCAGGGGACAGGACTAGGCAGCGGTCGAAGAGAGGTCGAAGGCGGTCGGACCGTAAACAGAACATCTCCACATCTCTCTGTCTTTAAAGTCTGGATTTCACAGGAATTGGAGAGGATTTGGGACGGGGCACTGGGCCGTACCCCTCTGACCCTAAGGTTTATTTTAGGAACGCTAGAGTTACCTTGGACCCCTCTTGTCGTCTATTCTCCTCACCTCTACCTCCTCCCCTAATCACGGGCCAATCGCTCTCCAGGGCTGCAGAAGGTCAATTGATCTGCTTGCTGCTGTCTTAGATGCCTTTACTGATGGGCCCTGCACACACACACACACACACACACACACACACACACACACACACACACACACACACACACACACACACACACACACACACACACACACACACACACACACACACACACACACACACACACACACACACACACACACACACACACACACTGGCCTTTCAGTTAATCAAGTGTACAACACAAATGCAGCCTGTTAAGGGTTGTTGAATGCAGCCTGTTAAGGGTTGTTGAATGCAGCCTGTTAAGGGCTGCTGAATACAGGCTGAGGGAGGGGGAGGAGAGAGGTGGTTGAGTTTCAATGTCAATTTAAGGGGCTTTATTGGCATGGGAAACATATGTTAACGTTGCCAAAGCAAGTGAAGTAGATCATAAACAGAAGTGAAATAAACAATAATAAAATTAACAGTAAACATTACACTCACAAAAGTTCCAAAAGAATAAAGACATTTCAAATGTCAAATTATGTATATATACAGTGTTGTAATGATGTGCAAATAGTTAAAGTACAAAAGGGAAAATAAATAAACATAAATATGGGTTGTATTTACAATGGTGTTTTGTTCTTCACTGGTTGCCCTTTTCTTGTGGCAACAGGTCACACATCTTGCTGCTGTGATGGAACACTATGGTATTTCACCCAGTAGATATGGGAGTTTATCAAAATTGAGTTTGTTTTCTAATTCTTTGTGGATCTGTGTAATCTGAGGGAAATATGTGTCTCTAATATGGTCATACATTGGACAGGAGGTTAGCAAGTGCAGCTCAGTTTCCACCTCATTTTGTGGGCAGTGTGCACATAGCCTGTCTTCTCTTGAGAGCCAGGTCTGCCTACGGTGGCCTTTCTCAATAGCAAGGCTATGCTCACTGATCCTGTATATAGTCAAAGCTTTCCTTAAGTTCAGTCAAAGTGGTCAGGTATTCTACCACTGTGTACTCTCTGTTTAGGGCCAAATAGCATTCTAATTTGCCCAGTTTTTTGTTCATTCTTTCCGATGTGTCAAATAGTTATCTGTTGGTTTTCTCACGATTTGGTTGGGTCTGATTATGTTGCTGTCCTGGGGCTCTGTGGGGTGTGTTTGTGTTTGTGAACAGAGCCCCAGGACCAGCTTGCTTAGGGGACTCTTCTCCAGGTTCATCTCTCTGTAGGTGATGGCTTTGTTATGGAAGGTTTGGGAATCACTTCCTTTTAGGTGGTTGTAGAATTCAACGTCTCTTTTCTGGATTTTGATAATTAGCTGGTATCGTCCTAATTCTGCTCTGTATGCATTATTTGGTGTTTTACGTTCTACACAGAGGATATTTTTGCAGAATTCCACTATGCAGAGTCTTAATTTGGTGTTTGTCCCATTTTTTGAATTCTTGGTTGGTGAGCGGACCCCAGACCTCACAACCATAAAGGGCAATGGGTTCTATAACTGATTCAAAGTATTTTTAGCCAGATCCTAATTGGTATGTTGAATTTTAGGTTCCTTTGATGGTGTAGAAGGCCCTTCTTGCCTTGTCTCTCAGCTCGTTCACAGCTTGGGGATGTTACCTGTGGCGCTGATGTTTAGGCCGAGGTATGTATAGTTTTTTATGTGCTCTAGGGCAACGGTGTCTAAATGGAATTTGTGTTTGTGGTCCTGGTGACTGGACCTTTTTTGTAACGCCATTATTTTTGTCTTACTAAGATTTACTGCCAGTGCCCAGGTCTGACAGAATCTGTGCAGAAGATCTAGGTGCTGCTGTAGGCCCTCCTTGGTTGGGGACAGAAGCACCAGATCATCAGCAAACAGTAGACATTTGACTTCAGATTCTAGTAGGCTGAGGCCGTGTGCTGCAGATTTTTCTAGTGCCCTCGCCATTTAAAAAAAATATATGTTGAAGAGGATGGGGCTTAAGCTGCATCCCTGTCTCACCCCACGGCCCTGTGGGAAGAAATATGTGTGTTTTTGCCTATTTTAACCACATACTTGTTGTTTGCGTACACGGATTTTAAAATGTCATATTTTTTTCCCCCAAACACCACTTGCCATCAATTTATATGGTAGACCCTCATGCCAAATTGAGTCAATGGCTTTTTTTTAAATCATCAAAGCATGAGAAGACTTTGTCTTTGTTTTGGTTTGTTTGTTTTGTCTATTAGGGTGTGCAGGGTGAATACGTGGTCTGTCGTACAATAATTTGGTAAAAAGCCAATTTGACATTTGCTCAGTACATTGTTTTCACTGAGGAAATGTACGAGTCTGCTGTTAATGATAATGCAGAGGATTTTCCCAAGGTTGCTGTTGATGCATATCCCACGTTAGTTATTGCGGTCAGATTTGTCTCCACTTTTGTGGATTGGGGTGATCAGTCCTTGGTTCCAAATATTGGGGAAGATGTCAGAGCTGAGGTTGATGTTAAAGAGTTTTAGTATAGCCAATATCTCACTCTATCTTTGTTTCTCTTCTCGCCCCAACCTCATTATGTTTGCTTCTGACTGAGTATCCTCATATCAGCTGCCCTCTCCGTTCCTCCATTTCCCAGACACTTGGCCTGTCTATCCATCTCTTGTCCAGTATCTCTGCCCCAGCCAGACTCCAACCAGAGCCTGATAACAATCTGATAACAATCCCTGGATACTGCACTCTGACAGATTACAAAGCAGACAGAGAGCAGGGAAAGATGTATCCCGGCTCTCTCTCTCTCTCTCTCTCTTTCCTTCCAATCTCGCTGTCTCCCTTTCTCTCTCTTGCTCTGTCACACGCACGCTCGCATGCACACATACATTTACACACTCACCAGTCCCCGTGATGGGGAGCCCAGTTCTAGCCCTCCTGAGTGTTTGGTTTTGACAGTCACTGATCAGCTGGAATTGACTTGGAGATCAGAAGAACCTTTCACAGCGCTGGCTGTGATAGAAATGTGTAAATTACTCATCTGTAATCCCCTTTGGGAAAGAGACTCACTAAGAAACCCACACAGGGAATCAAGTCAGAGACAAATCCTGGAAAATTAGCATTGGTGTTTCAGCAATAGAGGGTGCATTTCATGAAGTTCGGCTAGTGCCTCGATTTCTGGTTTGGCTAGACTCCTTAATTTCTAGATTTGAATTTTAAGAATTAATGACACGGCCTTTGTCACATTGGTAAGTTAGCAATTGAACTCGTTTTGTATCAGTATAAGTGCTTTTGTGAGTTTAAAGTTTTTTCGTCCACTATCCCAGCAAGGTGCAGAAGAGAAAAGAGGCAATATCCTATTCTCCCCCAGACACAATGAATAATGCTCAATGAGTTAGCTACAGAACACAGAGTTCAGAACACAGAGTCAGCTACAGAACAGAGAGTTCAGAACACAGAATTCAATAACTTCAATGTACGGAACAGGAATACTCAAGAACACTAGCATTTTGAAATGCTCTAAGTGTAGTACCCAGAATGCATCAGTAATCAGACAGACAGACAGCATATTGAAATGCTCTAAGTGTAGTACCCAGAATGCAAAAGGCTGAATGCGAGAGAGGGTTGAATTGCGGGATTTGTACGGAGCAGGAGAGAGTAGGCCTTGGCCACCGCTGCGCTGTGATTGCATTGTCTTTAATATTCTATCTCCTTCTTTCTCTCGTTCTATACATTATTAAAACAGATCAGGATACATTTCTAAAGAGAACGAGAGAAAACAAGGGAGAGAGAAAAGGAGAAGGAGTAAAACGCTCAATCCATTCTTCATTCTGTGTGTTGAATAAAATAAGGGATTGTGTGACAGTAGATGAGAGGAGCTGTTGAGACTTGTTGTGTTTCTAGTGTAGTTTAAGTCTTTCAGTGGTGAATGGCATCAAACAGAGACATGTACAGGGGATAAGTCTTCTGCTGTTGCCACTTCCCTGATGTCAGTTCTCCTGTCCCGCTCCAGTACCAGAATGTTCACTTACAATAGAGGCAGACAGAGAGAGAGAGAAAAGAGAGAGCGAGAGGGAAAGGGAGGAAAAGAGAGAAGAGAGTTATAGAGAGAGAGAGAGAGAGACATATGTGACCCGTTTCAAGAAACTAGGCGTATGTCAAACGTCACTACTTCACAGGAGAGGCATTTAGACATTTTATAAATGTGTTATTAGTGTTTTTTTTGTTAGCAGAAATGCATTCTGGAACATGTGAACTTTCATTTGCTTTAATAACAAACGGGTGTGTCCTCTGTAAGTACAAATAACATTGTTACATTAAGAACCTAACTGGTTTAGCCGAGAAAAAAAATATAGCAACCTTCCCTAAGGTTAAGATAATGGCTGGGCTGGAAATGCCCGAGAGATGAGTTCGGATACGTCTGCCATGAAGGATGGTTCTGTCTATAACATGAGCTGCTAAGTCTGTGCGGATAATTCTGTCTACCGCAGCTTTTTGTTTTATTTTAAGATTATCATGAAGAGCTGAAAATGTTTTGAAAACTGCTCTAAACATTGATGCCCTGAAATGAATACCGCAATCGACAAAGCTCAGCGTGAAAACGTTGTGACTACTTTCTGAAGAATGATAGTGCCGTGCTGACTGTCTCCGACTCTGAAATTGAATCAGACTAATGAGGAAATCCCTGATTTAGGTAAAAACATTTTTATTGAACCAGACATTGTAGAGTCTTCTGATTATGGTGATGGGAAAGAAACGGTGTCGTTGTCACAGAAGAAGTTGACCGAGTTTGAAATCAGTGAATTGCCGGGTGGAAATTTGCCAAATGCAGGGATCTGAAAGAAGGCTGTTGTATAAAACACCTGTCTCAGGACCGCATCTTCAAACTAAGGGCAACAATGTCATCCACAACAGAGGGTGAAGTGCTCATCCACGTACACGGGTAATAATCTAGCTACATTTTCAGATATTATACGTTTCTAATTTTGTCAGAAAGTTGTTTTTATTGCAAGTTAAAGAATACTGTTAGCTAGTTAGCTGGCTGTCTCACATTACGTCTGTGTAGGAGCTCTAGAAAGAAACCCAACTGTCATGTCCTGACCAGTAAAGGGGTTATTTGTTATTGTAGTTTGGTCAGGGCGTGGCAGGGGGTGTTTGTTTTGTATGGTTCGGGTTTTTTGGTTTATGTTCTACATTTTCTATTTCTATGTGTTTATCTAGTTTTTCTATTTCTATGTTGGGTTTTTTGGTAGGACCTCCAATTAGAGGCAGCTGGATGTCGTTGTCTCTAATTGGAGGCCATATTTAGTTGGGGTTTGTTTCACTTGTGTTTTTGTGGGTGGTTGTTTCCTAGTATAGTCTGCGCACCTTACGGGAATGTTTTCGTCGTTTGTTTTGTTTAAGTGTTTCTTTCCTTCAATAAATAGAAGATGATAAATATACCCGCTGCAATTTGGTCCACTCCTTACAACGTTTGTGACACCGAGTTCCCGAGTTGGAATTCCGAGTTGGAATTCCGAGTTCAAATCAACTTTTCCCTTTCAGAGTTCCCAATTGTTTTGAGCGGGGCATTAGATTTGGGATTATGATTCATTGTTTAGCTAGCTAGCTACATGTCTACACAAAAGACTCCACTAAGCAAAGAAAGCATTTCACTGTACCATTTACACCTTGTGTATCCTGTGCATGTGACAAATAAACTTTGATTTTATTTGATATAGAGTGTGTATACCTGAGACGGTAATGTGAAGAACAACAATGACTGGATGTGTGAGAAAGGCGATAGAGAAAATAGAGAAAGAATGAAGAGAGAGAACACCACGATGTACATCTATAGGCATGTCCCTATTCTTCAGCTAAGAGACAGGACTGTCATAGCTTGACATTACACCCCTTAACCCTAGTGTAGTCTTAGCACTCTGTCTACTCTCCTTGTCCTAAGGGTAAAAAAATGACCCGCCTTCACTAAATCTCAAAAATATAGCAGCTTAATTGAATTTTTGAAACCCAAATCTATTTTGCATGAAGAAACAACCTGTCATTCATCACAATCAGTGGAAACCACACATTTTTTATTACAACACACTTGTCATAATTTCTTTCTTTAATAAAGTAGAGGTTTATTAGTATTATTTCTAAAGACAAGCGATAGCGCTTGATTAGCCCATGAAAGTAGCAGAAATGTGCAGAAAATAGGTTTGAATTAATTTTATTAATTATTAAATTAATTTTATTGAAGGGAAAACAATAACAGTCTTGAACTTTATTGGCAAAATAGTGATATATTCTTATATACTGTACACCTCAACACACAGACATCCACCAGTGGTCAGCCTCCTAAGTTACCTTCACTCTTTTTCCACTCGGTTTCCTGCTCTCTGACCAATACAATGTAGCAATGGGATCCATTCCATTTAACTCTTGCGTAGTCTTAACATTCTGTATACTCCCCTTGTCCTAATATGACCCTCCTTCACTAAACCCTTAAAATAAAGCAGCTTAAAACCTGGTTTCCACAACATCCGGTAAAATTGCAGAGCACGAAATTCAAATTAAATTATTAGAAATATTTAACTTTCATAAAATCACAAGTGCAATACACAAAAATAAAGTTTAACTTCTTGTTAATCCAGCCACCGTGTCAGATTTCAAAAAGGCTTTACGGCAAAAGCAAACCATCCGGTTATCTGAGGACAGCACCCCATCAAACAAACACATGAAAATCATATTTCAACCAAGCAGGTGCAACACGAAAGTCAGAAATAACGATATAATTCATGCCTTACCTTTGAAGATCTTCTTCTGTTGGCACTCCAAAATGTCCCAGAAGCATCACAAATGGTCCTTTTGTTCGATTAATTCTGTCGTTATATCCCCAAAATGTCCATTTATTTGGCGCGTTTGATTCAGAAAAACACCGGTTCCAACTCACCCAACATGACTACAAAGTATCTAATAAGTTACCTGAAAACTTGGTCCAAACATTTCAAACAACGTTTCTAATCCAACCTCAGGTATCCTAAATGTGAAAATACCTCCACCTATCCCAAAGAGGTTAATTGAATTTTAAACCCCAAATCTATTTTGCATGAAGAAACAACCTGTCATTCATCACAAACTTTGTGAATATCTGGGTTTTCCCTCTTCACAATGCAGAAAGACGGCATTTAATCAGTGGACAGCACTCGTTTTTATTATTTATTACAACCTGTCATAATTGTTTTCTATACTAAAGTAGAGGTTTATTATTATTTTGCTGAAGGCATAGAAATAGCCTAAGAAAATAAGAGAAATGTTCAAAAAAGTAGTTTTGAATGCATTTTATTGAAGGGAAATTACAGTATTGAACGTTTTTGGCAACATAGTGATATACTCTTGTATACTGTACAATGAGGAATTCAACTACACAATACTAGTCTTCTCCTATTTTTTTAACCTCTATGGGCTAGGCGGGACGAATTCGTCCCACCTACGTAACAGCCACTTGAAGCCTGTGGCGTGATTTTCAAAACCTTAAAAATCCTATTACTTCAATTTCTCAAACATATGACTATTTTACAGCTATTTAAAGACAAGACTCTCGTTAATCTAACCACACTGTCCGATTTCAAAAAGGCTTTACAACGAAAGCAAAACATTAGATTATGTCAGCAGAGTACCAAGCCAGAAATAATCAGACACCCATTTTTCAAGCCAGCATATAATGTCACCAAAACCCAGAAGACAGCTAAATGCACCACTCACCTTTGATGATCTTCATCAGATGACAACCCTAGGACATTATGTTACACAATACATGCATGTTTTGTTCAATCAAGTTCATATTTATATCAAAAACCAGCTTTTTACATTAGCATGTGACGTTCAGAACTAGCATACCCCCCGCAAACTTCCGGGGAATTCGCTAACATTTTACTAAATTACTCACGATAAACGTTCACAAAAAGCATAACAATTATTTTAAGAATTATAGATACAGAACTCCTCTATGCACTCGATATGTCCGATTTTAAAATAGCTTTTTGGTGAAAGCACATTTTGCAATATTCTAAGTACATAGCTCAGGCATCACGGGCTAGCTATTTAGACACCCGGCAAGTTTAGCACTCACCAATATCAGCTTTACTATTATAAAAGTTTGATTACCTTTTGTTGTCTTCGTCAGAATGCACTCCCAGGACTGCTACTTCAATAACAAATGTTGGTTTGGTCCAAAATAATCCATCGTTATATCCGAATAGCGGCGTTTTGTTCGTGCGTCCCAGACACTATCTGAAATGGTAAATCAGGGTCGCGCTCATGGCGCAATTCGTGACAAAAAAAATCTAAATATTCCATTACCGTACTTCGAAGCATGTCAACCGCTGTTTAAAATCCATTTTTATGCCATTTTTCTCGTAGAAAAGCGATAATATTCCGACCGGGAATGTCCATTTAGCTAAACTGAGGAAAGTAAACAAAGCTTTCGGTCGACGCGGGCACGAGCCTGAGTCTCACAGTACTGTAACCAGGCACTACCCAAACGCGCTACTTTGTTTCAGCCAGAGCCTGCAAAGCCACGATTCAGCTTTTTGCCGCCTTCTGAGACCCTATGGCAGCCGTAGGAAGTGTCACGGGACAGCTAAGATCCTCACTCTTCAATAAACAGAGACAAGAAGAACGACACCTTGTCAGACAGGCCACTTCCTGCCTGAAACCATGTCAGGTTTTTGCCTGCCAAATGAGTTCTGTTATACTCACAGACACCATTCAAACAGTTTTAGAAACTTTAGGGTGTTTTCTATCCATGTGTAATAAGTATATGCATATTCTAGTTACTGGGTAGGAGTGGTAACCAGATTAAATTGGGTACGTTTTTTATCCAGCCTTGTCAATACTGCCCCCTATCCTAAACAGGTTAACCATTGCCCCCCACACACAAGGTGTATAAACAACAACAATAAATATGAATAAAATAAGATAATAGATACAAAATAAAAATGTGAAGAACATAAATCAATCAACTCTAATTATCACATGTAGGAGGGTTTGCAAGTGTGTGTGCATGGACTTTGCAGATGTATTTCTCACATGTGCTGCACATAGTATTTGTTTTACAGTCCTTCTTTGGGGGCAGAATTGACAACTCCTCCTCTTGCCTGCAGCCTCAGGTGGATCAGGACAAGATTCAGCCCCCTGAACAGCTTTCACAAGCGCTGCAGAGGCTGCATTCTTTGAATGTGTGGGATTACAAGTGCCTTTCCCAGCTGCTACAGGAACAACCTACTCTTGTTCCACTTATCAGGCATCCAGGTAGGGTTGATCTTGTTCCATATCACGAAGGTGTTGAATGAGGACACATTGAATCATGTTATGGAAGATGACCAGGGTCCAGCGGGAACTCATCCTCCTGCAGCTGTAAGTTACAATCTCCTTGTCCAGGTTGTCCATGCCTCCTTTGTTGTGTTTGTAGTCCAGGATGATGGCTGGCTTCCTGTCCTCACAATCACTGATCTCAGCCACATTCTTGTTCCTCTTTGGGAGGTATGAAACCAGAGTGGTGGTGGGGGTGAAGGCAAACTTTGATGAGAAGGCCTCTCGCCCCCTTGTTGTGAGGAGTGCAGGGGGGAGCTCAGGCTTGTTCTTTCTATCTGTGCCAACCATGGTGATCTTCCTCTTCAGGAGCTGCTGGCTGAGTTCGATCAGTAGCACACAATCTCAATTTATCATTGAGTGTGTGTGTGTGTGTGTGTGTGTGTGTGTGTGTGTGTGTGTGTGTGTGTGTGTGTGTGTGTGTGTGTGTGTGTGTGTGTGTGTGTGTGTGTGTGTGTGTGTGTGTGTGTGTGTGTGTGTGTGTGTGTGTGTGTGTGTGTGTGTGTGTGGAGTTCAAATTATTTTATAACTGCCGGGTCAAAAATGACCCTAAGATAAACTTTGTAACCCTGGTTGTGCACAGCTTTCATGGAAATATGAACAAAGGCGATGTTTCACTTTTTCTAATGATGCGGTCACTCTAGGAAAAGTCGTCAAATTTCATGTTGAAAAACTCTACTTGAAGGGGTTTTCTCTGCTGTTAACCTCTTGGGGCTAGGTGGGACGCTAGCGTGCCACCTGTGGTGCACTCCATCAACAGCAGGTGCATTTCAAGAGCGGCAAATTTGAATCCAAATAAATGTCAAAATTCAAATTTTTCAAAAATACAACTATGTTACACCATTTGAAAGATAAACATCTCCTTAATCTAACCACGTTTTACGATTTCAAAAAGGTTTTACGGCGAAAGCATAAATTTAGAGTATGTTAGGACAGTACATTTACAAGAGTTGTGTGTAATGTTTTGTCAAGTCAAAGACAGGGTCACCAAAACCATAAAACCAGCTAAAATGATACACTAACCTTTTACAATCTCCATCAGATGACACTCCTAGGACATTATGTTAGACAATGCATGCATTTTTAGTTCTATCAAGTTCATATTTATATACAAAAACAGCGTTTTACTATGGCATTGATGTTGAGGAAATCGTTTCCCTCCAATAACCGGCAGTCAAGTCAGCGTCAGAAATTAAATAATTAAAATTAGAAAACATTGTTAAAATATTATATTGTCATTTAAAGAATTATAGATTTACATCTTTTGAACGCAATCAACTTGCCAGATTTAAAAATAACCTTACTGGGAAATCACACTTTGCAATAATCTGAGCACTGTGCCCAGAAAAATACGCGTTGCGATACAGACTAGACGTCATGTTGGGGAGATCTAAAATCGAAAATACTATGTAAATAATCCATTACCTTTGATTCTCTTCATCAGATGTCACTTCCAGGTATCACAGGTCCATAACGAATGTAGTTTTGTTCAAAAAAGCTCATCATTTATGTCCAAAAATCTCCGTCTCGTTAGCACATGATGTAAGCCAGCCGGACTTCTCGTCATGAACGAGGGGAAAAAATATATTTCCGTTCGTTCAAACATGTCAAACGTTGTATAGCATAAATCATTAGGGCCTTTTTTAACCAGAACATGAATAATATTCAAGGTGGACGAATGCATGTTAAACATAGTGGCAGGTCAATGTTTTGACCCTTAAGACAACAAAAGGGTTAAATATATAAAATACACTGCTCCAAAAAATAAAGGGAACACTAAAATAACACATCCTAGATCTGAATGAATGAAATAATCTTATTAAACACTTTTTTCTTTACATAGTTGAATGTGCTGACAACAAAATCACACAAAAATAATCAATGGAAATCCAATTTATCAACCCATGGAGGTCTGGATTTGGAGTCACACTCAAAATTAAAGTGGAAAACCACACTACAGGCTGATCCAACTTTGATGTAATGTCCAACAAGTCAAAATGAGGCTCAGTAGTGTGTGTGGCCTCCACGTGCCTGTATGACCTCCCTACAATGCCTGGGCATGCTCCTGATGAGGTGGCGGATGGTCTCCTGAGGGATCTCCTCCCAGACCTGGACTAAAGCATCCGCCAACTCCTGGACAGTCTGTGGTGCAACGTGGCGTTGGTGGATGGAGCGAGACATGATGTCCCAGATGTGCTCAATTGGATTCAGGTCTGGGGAACGGGCGGGCCAGTCCATAGCATCAATGCCTTCCTCTTGCAGGAACTGCTGACACACTCCAGCCACATGAGGTCTAGCATTGTCTTGTATTAGGAGGAACCCAGGGCCAACTGCACCAGCATATGGTCTCACAAGGGGTCTGAGGATCTCATCTCGGTACCTAATGGCAGTCAGGCTACCTCTGGCGAGCACATGGAGGGCTGTGCGGCCCCCCAAAGAAATGCCACCCCACACCATGACTGACCCACCGCCAAACCGGTCATGCTGGAGGATGTTGCAGGCAGCAGAACGTTCTCCACGGCGTCTCCAGACTCTGTCACGTCTGTCACATGCTCAGTGTGAACCTGCTTTCATCTGTGAAGAGCACAGGGCGCCAGTGGCGAATTTGCCAATCTTGGTGTTCTCTGGCAAATGCCAAACGTCCTGCACGGTGTTGGGCTGTAAGCACAACCCCCACCTGTGGACGTCGGGCCCTCATACCACCCTCATGGAGTCTGTTTCTGACTGTTTGAGCAGACACATGAACATTTGTTGCCTGCTGGAGGTCATTTTGCAGGGCTCTGGCAGTGCTCCTCCTGCTCCTCCTTGCACAAAGGCGGAGGTAGCGGTCCTGCTGCTGGGTTGTTGCCCTCCTACGGCCTCCTCCACGTCTCCTGATGTACTGGCCTGTCTCCTGGTAGCGCCTCCATGCTCTGGACACTACGCTGACAGACACAGCAAACCTTCTTGCCACAGCTTGCATTGATGTACCATCCTGGATGAGCTGCACTACCTGAGCCACATGTGTGGGTTGTAGACTCCGTCTCATGCTACCACTAGAGTGAAAGCACCGGCAGCATTCAAAAGTGACCAAAACATCAGCCAGGAAGCATAGGAACTGAGAAGTGGTCTGTGGTCCCCACCTGCAGAACCACTCCTTTATTGGGGGTATCTTGCTAATTGCCTATAATTTCCACCTGTTGTCTATTCCATTTGCACAACAGCATGTGAAATGTATTGTCAATCAGCTTACTAAGTGGACAGTTTGATTTCACAGAAGTGTGATTGACTTGGAGTTACATTGTGTTGTTTAAGTGTTCCCTTTATTTTTTTGAGCAGTGTATGTTCCCGTCAAGCGTACAGCATGATCCATTTTGTCAGCAGGAGGAAAAAAATCCTGCAGCAGAATTTTTTTTTACATTAATATTGACAATGGGCACCAGGGGGCAGTGTTCACACAATGCAGTAACGTACCAGGATTCCATGGTTTGAGGGAAGGCTCTGCAAACCAACCCGAACTCATAACATCAAGTATAATCAAGTAATCTCAAAGCTTGCAAGAGCATTTTTAACTGTCAATAGCACAGTGGTCTGAGCAGCACAGCTTCTGCCCCCCGAGCATCACAAGTCCTTTCTCAGTTCTGGTGAGGAACACTGGACATTACATTTACATTTTAGTCATTTAGCAGACACTCGTATCCAGAGCAACTTACAGTAGTGAATGTATACATTTCATAAATTTTTGTTGTTGTTGCGTACTTGTCCCCTATGGGAATTGAACCCACAACCCTGGCATTGCAAACACCATGCTCTACCAACTGAGCACATGGGACCATCAAAGTGATGAGAATGATGAGGTACACTGGACAATATTATGATGGGAATGATGAGCAACACTGGACATTATTATAATGAGAATGTTGAGGAACACTGGACATAATTATAATGAGGAAGACTGCAAAACATTATGATTGGGAACACAGGAAATTATAGGAATGAGAATCATGAGGAACACTTTACATTATTACGATGAGAATGATGAGGAACACTGGATATTATTGTGATGAGAATGATGAGGAACACTTGACATTATTACGATGAGAATGATGAGGAACACTGGATATTATTGTGATGAGAATGATGAGGAACACTTGACATTATTACGATGAGAATGATGAGGAACACTGGATATTATTGTGATGAGAATGTTGAGGAACACAGAACATAATTATGATGATGTCACGTCCTGACCAGTATAAGGGTTATTTGTTATTGTAGTTTGGTCAGGACGTGGCAGAGGGTGTTTGTTTTATGTGGTTCGGGGTGGTGGTTTATGTAGTAGGGTGTTTGATTTATTATTTCCGGGTTTTGGTCTATGTTCTATGTTTTGTATTTCTATGTTCTTTCTGGTTTGTGGTATTTCTATGTGTAGGTTAATGGGGGGTTGGACTCTCAATTGGAGGCAGGTGCCTTCTCGTTGCCTCTGATTGGGAGTCCTATATATGGGTATGTGTTTGGTTTAGTGTTGTGGGAGATTGTTTCTTGTTTTGCCTGCGTGAGCATGACAAGACTGTTTTGTTGTTCGTGAGTTCTTTGTTTTTTTTTGTTATTTTGGTGTTCTCTTTATTTAAAAATAAATACAAGATGAGCATCCACATTCCTGCTGCGTTTTGGTCCTCTATTCCCGATGATAACCGTTACAGATGAGAATGATGAGGAACACTGGACATTATTATAATAGGGAACACTGGATATTATTATAATAGGGAACACTGCACAAAATTATGATTGGGAACACAGTAAATGATAGGAATGAGAATCCTGAGGAACACTGGATATTATTGTGATGAGAATGATGAGGAACACTGGATATTATTATGATGCAGACCCCTGACACTCTCGACCCAGTGTTCCCCAGTGTTCCCCAGTGTTCCCCAGTTGGCCCCAGTGTTCCCCAGTGTTCCCCAGTGTTCCCCAGTGTTCCCCAGTGTCGCCCAGTGTTCCCCAGTGTTCCCCAGTTGGCCCCAGTGTTCCCCAGTGTTCCCCAGTTGGCAACAGTGTTCCCCAGTGTTCCCCAGTTGGCCCCAGTGTTCCCCAGTGTCCCCCAGTGTTCCCCAGTTGGTCCCAGTGTTCCCCAGTGTCCCCCAGTGTTCCCCAGTTGGCCCCAGTGTTCTCCAGTGTTCCCCAGTTGGCCCCAGTGTTCTCCAGTGTTCCCCAGTGTTCCCCAGTGTTCCCCAGTGTTCCCCAGTGTCGCCCAGTGTTCCCCAGTGTTCCCCAGTGTTCCCCAGTGTTCCCCAGTTGGCCCCAGTGTCCCCCAGTGTTCCCCAGTTGGTCCCAGTGTTCCCCAGTGTCCCCCAGTGTTTCCCAGTGTTCCCCAGTTGGCCCAGTGTTCCCCAGTGTTCCCCAGTTGGCCCCAGTGTTCCCCAGTTGGCCCCAGTGTTCCCCAGTGTTCCCAAGTGTTCCCCAGTGTTCCCCAGTGTTCCCCAGTGTTCCCCAGTTGGTCCCAGTGTTCCCCAGTATTCCCCAGTTGGTCCACTGTTCCCCAGTGTCCCCCAGTGTTCCCCAGTGTTCCCCAGTGTTCCCCAGTGTTCCCCAGTTGGACCCAGTGTTCCCCAGTGTTCCCCAGTTGGACCCAGTGTTCCCCAGTGTTCCCCAGTGTTCCCCAGTTGGCCCCAGTGTTCCCCAGTGTTCCCCAGTTGGCCCCAGTGTTCCCCAGTGTTCCCCAGTGTTCCCCAGTGTCCCCCAGTGTTCCCCAGTGTTCCCCAGTGTTCCCCAGTTGGTCCCAGTGTTCCCCAGTGTTCCCCAGATGGTCCAGTGTTCCCCAGTGTCCCCCAGTGTTCCCCAGTGTTCCCCAGTGTTCCCCAGTTGTCCCCAGTGTTCCCCAGTGTTCCCCAGTTGGACCCAGTGTTCCCCAGTGTTCCCCAGTGTTCCCCAGTTGGCCCCAGTGTTCCCCAGTGTTCCCCAGTGTTCCCCAGTTGGCCCCAGTGTTCCCCAGTGTTCCCCAGTTGGCCCCAGTGTTCCCCAGTGTTCCCCAGTGTTCCCCAGTTGGCCCAGTGTTCCCCAGTGTTCCCCAGTGTTCCCCAGTTGGCCCAGTGTTCCCCAGTGTTCCCCAGTGTTCCCCATTTGGCCCCATTTGGCCCCAGTTGGCCCCAGTGTCCCCGGTGGATATGCACAGAGATACATTCTGTATTTCATATGGACCCAAGTCAAAAGTCAACAAGCTCTCACAGTCTCACGAATTTGTTCTAAACGTGACATTTCAAAGTATTTATTAAAGTTGAGTTTAGGCATTGACTTTGAATAGTTAAGGTTTGGGATAGGCTTAAATCAAAAATAACTTTATATTGCTGGATTTGAACACACATTCTTTCGCACCAGAGGCAAATGCTTAAGCCCATCCACCATTCGCATCAGCAAAACCAAAATGCTATATCAGTCCACTTATAATGCTGAAGAAAATATATTTTGGATTAATATTTTGCTTTTAACCTGTTATGGATAGGGGGCAGTATTTTCACGGCCGGATAAAAAACATACCCGATTTAATCTGATTATTACTCCTGCCCAGAAACTAGAATATGCATATAATTATTAGCTTTGGATAGAAAACACTCCAAAGTTTCTAAAACTGTTTGAATGGTGTCTGTGAGTATAACAGAACTCATATGGCAGGCCAAAACCTGAGAAGATTCCAAACAGGAAGCGCCCTCTCTGACCATTTCTTGGCCTTCTTGATCATCTTTATCCAAAACAGGGGATCTCTGCTGTAACGTGACACTTCCTACGGCTCCCATAGGCTCTCAGAAGGCGGCAAAAAGCTGAATGATGTCTTTGCAGGCCCTGGCTGAAAAACACTAGCGCATTTAGATAGTGGTCGATCAGAGAACAGAGACTGGAGGCGCGTACACGAGGCGACACCATGTTTTTATTCTTTCGTCTTTGAACGAAAACAACGACTCCCGGTCGGAATATTATCGCTTTTTTACGAGAAAAATAGCATAAAAATTGATTTTAACCTCTCTGGGCTAGGCGGGACGTAATCGTCCCACCTACGCAACAGCCAGTGTATTCCAGTGGCGCGATTTTCAAATACCTTAACCTGTTAGGGCTAGGGGGCAGTATTGACACGGCTGGATAAAAAACGTACCCGATTTAATCTGGTTACTACTCCTGCCCAGTAACTAGAATATGCATATAATTATTGGCTTTGGATAGAAAACACCCTAAAGTTTCTAAAACTGTTTGTATGGTGTCTGTGAGTATAACAGAACTCATATGGCAGGCAAAAACCTGAGAAGATTTCATGCAGGAAGTGGCCTGTCTGACAAGGTGTCGTTCTTCTTGTCTCTGTTTATTGAAGAGTGAGGATCTTAGCTGTAACGTGACACTTCCTATGGCTGCCATAGCCTCTCAGAAGGCGGCAAAACGCTGAATCGCGGCTTTGTTGGCTCTGGCTGAAACAAAGTAGCGCGTTTGGGTAGTGGCTGGTTACAGTACTGTGAGACTCAGGCGCGTGCCCGCGTCGACCGAATGCTTTGTTTTCTTTCCTCTGTTTAGCTAAATGGAGATTCCCGGTCGGAATATTATCGCTTTTTTACGAGAAAAATGGCATAAAAATTGATTTTAAACAGCGGTTGACATGCTTCGAAGTACGGTAATGGAATATTTAGATTTTTTTTGTCACGAATTGCGCCATGCGCGCGACCCTGATTTACCATTTCGGATAGTTTCTGGAACGCACGAACAAAACGCCGCTATTCGGATATAACGATGGATTATTTTGGACCAAACCAACATTTGTTATTGAAGTAGCAGTCCTGGGAGTGCAAAAGTAAAAGCATGCTATCCCCTCATGCACGAGCCTCAGTCTAATGGCCCTCTGATAGAGCACTTGCCAAACGCGCTAATGTGTTTCAGCCTGGGGATGGAATTACATCGTTCAGCTTTTTCCCGCCTTCTGAGATCCCATGGGAGCCGTAGGAAGTGTCACGTCATGCCAGAGATCCCCTGTATTTGTTAGAGATGATCAAGGAGGGCAAGAAATGGTCAGACAGGCCACTTCCTGTAATGAATCTTCTCAGGTTTTGGCCTGCCAAATGAGTTCTCTTATACTCACAGACACCATTCAAACAGTTTTAGAAACTTTAGGGTGTTTTCTATCCAAAGCCAATAATTATATGCATATTCTAGTTACTGGGCAGGAGTAGTAACCAGATTAAATCGGGTACCTTTTTTATCCGGCCGTGCAAATACTGCCCCCTAGCCCCAACAGGTTAAAATGGTGTAAAATAGTCATATGTTTGAAAAATGGACGTTTTTGGATTTTTGAGGAATTTGTAATTCGCGCCACGCCCTGTCATTGGATATTGGAGCAGGTGTTCCGCTAGCGGAACGTCTAGATGTAAGAGGTTTTCATTTGCTTTTTTCGAGGGGGTGCTACAGCACCCTCATTACCCCTACTTCACGCATCTATGCCGGTTTCCACGTCATCTCCCGACGTCCTCAGACATGAACGGACGTCGAATACTGACTTGTATCATGGGTGTACTGGCTGTCAAAAGTAGTGCACTATATAGAGAATGGGGTGCCATTTGGGACTCAGATACATTCCGCATGATAAAACCAGAGGAGGACTTGGAAGCAAAATGAAAATGTCACACTCCACTGCCTCCTTGACCAGATTCTCTCCTATCCTTGCACCCTGCCCAAAAAACAATTATGTCTGTAACACAGGCAACGTTTGTCCTCATCTCTCTCTCGTCGTTCTCTTGTTCTCTCACACCATCACTATCTCTCTAGTTATTCACTGAAATGATTTGATTCTATTCACCCTCTCTTTATCTCTCTCTCTCTCTGTCTTTTTCTCTCTTTCCCTATCTAGTCTGTGCAGTTTTAATGTGTAATACCTGAGCAGCGAGCAAATTGTTTCTGTTTAAAAAAAAAAGCTCTTAACCTGTGAGCCACCACAAATGTACCACCATAGATTTCATGTTGTAGATATTTATTTGTGAACAGGTGTTAGTGTGTGGAAAATATAATCTATTCTTATATTATATTAATATATATACACACATATATATATTAAAAATATATATATATATTATATTGAAGTAAAGACGAGTACAGTACAGTACAGTACAGTACAGTACAGTACAGTAGAGTACAGTACAGTAGAGTACAGTAGAGTAGAGGACAGTAGAGTACAGTACAGTACAGTAGAGTAGAGTAGAGTACAGTAGAGTACAGTGAGTAGAGTACAGTAGAGTACAGTAGAGTACAGTACAGTAGAGTAGAGTAGAGTACAGTAGAGTACAGTAGACTACAGTACCGTACAGTAGAGTACAGTAGAGTACAGTGAGTAGAGTACAGTAGAGTACAGTAGAGTACAGTACAGTAGAGTACAGTACAGTAGAGTACAGTAGACTACAGTACAGTACAGTAGAGTACAGTAGACTACAGTACAGTACAGTAGAGTAGAGTACAGTACAGTAGAGTACAGTAGAGTACAGTACAGTAGAGTACAGTAGAGTACAGTACAGTAGAGTACAGTACAGTACAGTAGAGTACAGTAGAGTACAGTACAGTAGAGTACAGTAGAGGACAGTACAGTAGAGTACAGTAGAGGACAGTACAGTAGAGTACAGTACAGTAGAGTACAGTAGAGGACAGTACAGTAGAGTACAGTACAGTAGAGTACAGTAGAGGACAGTAGAGTACAGTACAGTAGAGTACAGTACAGTACAGTAGAGTAGAGTAGAGTACAGTAGAGTACAGTAGAGTACAGTAGAGTACAGTAGAGTAGAGTAGAGGACAGTAGAGGACAGTAGAGTACGGTACAGTACAGTAGAGTACAGTAGAGTACAGTGAGTAGAGTACAGTACAGTAGAGTACAGTACAGTAGAGTACAGTAGAGTAGAGTACAGTAGAGTAGAGTACAGTGAGCAGTACAGTAGAGTACAATGAGTAGAGTACAGTGAGTAGAGTACAGTAGACTACAGTACAGTAGAGTACAGTGAGTAGAGTACAGTAGACTACAGTACAGTAGAGTACAGTAGAGTACAGTACAGTACAGTACAGTAGAGTACAGTAGAGTACAGTACAGTAGAGTAGAGTAGAGTAGAGTACAGTACAGTAGAGTAGAGTAGAGTAGAGTAGAGGACAGTAGAGTACAGTAGAGTAGAGTAGAGTAGAGTAGAGGACAGTAGAGTACAGTAGAGTAGAGTACAGTACAGAGAGTAGAGTAGAGTACAGAGAGTAGAGTAGAGTACAGAGAGTAGAGTACTGAACTATATTCTATAATACTGTACTACACCGTACTGAACTATATTCTGTAATACTGTACTACACCGTACTGAACTATACTTTACCTTACTGAACTGTACTCTACACCACCGTACTCTACTGTGCTCTGCTGTACTGTGCTGTGATGTCCAATATCATGAAACATGCAGAGAATAACATTCATATTCATAATTAATAATTTATGTGTATTTCAGATCAGGGACCCGTGATGTATTTCCATTACCGTAATTCCGTTACGGGATGTAAATCCACTCACTTAGACGTAGTTCGATAACCAAAATAGATGTTTTCAAACGAAAGGTGCCATGTCATAGCTGACGTCCCCTTCTTTCTGCAGACTTCATTTTAATCTTTATTAGGAGCAGATATTTATGAGTTTTTGGAAAACGCGGTCGAATTAAAATTCTTAAGTAGATTTGATCAGAATAAGGTTGCGTCTGCACAGTTCTTCTAGGAAATACTTTTTTTGTACTTTTTTTTTTCTTCGTTTGAAATGATTATACGTAGCCCTGGACACACAGAGTTATATGATTTATGAAACTTTAACATTAATGGTCTTCATTTGGCATACATGTTAAAGTAAAAAAAACGCAGTCAAAACCTAATTCCGTTATTGTGGAATTACCCTCAACTAATAGCACAACATAAGCCCACATTAAATAAGAAAAAAAGGTTTAATTTGAAGTAATAACAAAAAAAAGAGGAGATGCTAAAACAATATGGAGGAGTTACTAATAACACACCATAGAGGAGTTACTAATAACACACCATAGAGGAGGTACTAATAACACACCATAGAGGAGGTACTAATAACACACCATAGAGGAGTTACTAATAACACACCATAGAGGAGGTACTAATAACACACCATAGAGGAGTTACTAATAACACACCATAGAGGAGGTACTAATAACACACCATAGAGGAGGTACTAATAACACACCATAGAGGAGTTACTAATAACACACCATAGAGGAGTTACTAATAACACACCATAGAGGAGGTACTAATAACACACCATAGAGGAGGTACTAATAACACACCATAGAGGAGGTACTAATAACACACCATAGAGGAGTTACTAATAACACACCATAGAGGAGTTACTAATAACACACCATAGAGGAGGTACTAATAACACACCATAGAGGAGGTACTAATAACACACCATAGAGGAGTTACTAATAACACACCATAGAGGAGTTACTAATAACACACCATAGAGGAGTTACTAATAACACACCATAGAGGAGTTACTAATAACACACCATAGAGGAGTTACTAATAACACACCATAGAGGAGGTACTAATAACACACCATAGAGGAGGTACTAATAACACACCATAGAGGAGTTACTAATAACACACCATAGAGGAGGTACTAATAACACACCATAGAGGAGGTACTAATAACACACCATAGAGGAGTTACTAATAACACACCATAGAGGAGTTACTAATAACACACCATAGAGGAGTTACTAATAACACACCATAGAGAAGTTACTAATAACACACCATAGAGGACATACTAATAACACACCATAGAGGAGTTACTAATAACACACCATAGAGGAGTTACTAATAACACACCATAGAGGAGTTACTAATAACACACCATAGAGGAGTTACTAATAACACACCATAGAGGAGTTACTAATAACACACCATAGAGGAGTTACTAATAACACACCATAGAGGAGTTACTAATAACACACCATAGAGGAGTTACTAATAACACACCATAGAGGAGTTACTAATAACACACCATAGAGGAGGTACTAATAACATAGAGGAGTTACTAATAACACACCATAGAGGAGGTACTAATAACACACCATAGAGGAGGTACTAATAACATAGAGGAGTTACTAATAACACACCATAGAGGAGTTACTAATAACACACCATAGAGGAGGTACTAATAACACACCATAGAGGAGTTACTAATAACACACCATAGAGGAGTTACTAATAACACACCATAGAGGAGTTACTAATAACACACCATAGAGGAGTTACTAATAACACACCATAGAGGAGTTACTAATAACACACCATAGAGGACATACTAATAACACACCATAGAGGAGTTACTAATAACACACCATAGAGGAGGTACTAATAACACACCATAGAGGAGGTACTAATAACACACCATAGAGGAGTTACTAATAACACACCATAGAGGAGTTACTAATAACACACCATAGAGGAGGTACTAATAACACACCATAGAGGAGGTACTAATAACACACCATAGAGGAGGTACTAATAACACACCATAGAGGAGGTACTAATAACATAGAGGAGTTACTAATAACACACCATAGAGGAGTTACTAATAACACACCATAGAGGAGTTACTAATAACACACCATAGAGGAGTTACTAATAACACACCATAGAGGAGTTACTAATAACACACCATAGAGGAGTTACTAATAACACACCATAGAGGAGGTACTAATAACACACCATAGAGGAGGTACTAATAACACACCATAGAGGAGGTACTAATAACACACCATAGAGGAGTTACTAATAACACACCATAGAGGAGTTACTAATAACACACCATAGAGGAGGTACTAATAACACACCATAGAGGAGGTACTAATAACACACCATAGAGGAGTTACTAATAACACACCATAGAGGAGTTACTAATAACACACCATAGAGGAGTTACTAATAACACACCATAGAGGAGTTACTAATAACACACCATAGAGGAGGTACTAATAACACACCATAGAGGAGTTACTAATAACACACCATAGAGGAGGTACTAATAACACACCATAGAGGAGGTACTAATAACACACCATAGAGGAGTTACTAATAACACACCATAGAGGAGTTACTAATAACACACCATAGAGGAGTTACTAATAACACACCATAGAGAAGTTACTAATAACACACCATAGAGGAGTTACTAATAACACACCATAGAGGAGGTACTAATAACACACCATAGAGGAGGTACTAATAACACACCATAGAGGAGTTACTAATAACACACCATAGAGGAGTTACTAATAACACACCATAGAGGAGTTACTAATAACACACCATAGAGGAGTTACTAATAACACACCATAGAGGAGTTACTAATAACACACCATAGAGGAGGTACTAATAACACACCATAGAGGAGTTACTAATAACACACCATAGAGGAGTTACTAATAACACACCATAGAGGAGGTACTAATAACACACCATAGAGGAGTTACTAATAACACACCATAGAGGAGTTACTAATAACACACCATAGAGAAGTTACTAATAACACACCATAGAGGACATACTAATAACACACCATAGAGGAGTTACTAATAACACACCATAGAGGAGTTACTAATAACACACCATAGAGGAGTTACTAATAACACACCATAGAGGAGTTACTAATAACACACCATAGAGGAGTTACTAATAACACACCATAGAGGAGTTACTAATAACACACCATAGAGGAGTTACTAATAACACACCATAGAGGAGTTACTAATAACACACCATAGAGGAGTTACTAATAACACACCATAGAGGAGGTACTAATAACATAGAGGAGTTACTAATAACACACCATAGAGGAGGTACTAATAACATAGAGGAGTTACTAATAACACACCATAGAGGAGTTACTAATAACACACCATAGAGGAGGTACTAATAACACACCATAGAGGAGTTACTAATAACACACCATAGAGGAGTTACTAATAACACACCATAGAGGAGGTACTAATAACACACCATAGAGGAGTTACTAATAACACACCATAGAGGAGTTACTAATAACACACCATAGAGGAGTTACTAATAACACACCATAGAGGAGGTACTAATAACACACCATAGAGGAGGTACTAATAACACACCATAGAGTGTCAAATCTTCTCAGCCTCCTAAGGGGGAATAGGTGTTGTCTTGACCTACTCACGACTGTGTTGAATGTGTTTGGACCATGTTAGGTCCTTATTGACGTGGACATCGTGGAACTTCCCGACCTTCTCCACTACAGTTCCTTCGATGTGAATTGGTGAGTGCTCAACTCTCATTTTCCTGTCGTCCACAATCAGCTGCTTTGTCTTGCTCACGTTGAGGGAGAGGTTGTTGTCCTGTCAGGTCTCTGACCTCCTCCCTGTGGGCTGGCTCATTGTCGTCAGTGTCGTTGGCAAACTTAATGATGGTGTTGGAGTTGTGCACCGGCCACGCAGTCGAGGGTGAACAGGGAGTACAGGAAGGGACTAAGCACACACCCCTGAGAGGGTGCCTGTGTTGAGGGTCAGGGTGGCCTGTCAGGGTGGCCTGTCAGGAAGACTAGAATCCAGTTGCAGACGGGAAGTATTCAATCCCAGGGTCCTGAGCTTAGTGACGAGCTTTGAGGGCACTATGGTGTTGAACGCTGAGCAGTAGTCAATAAACAGCAATCTCACGTAGGTGTTCCTTTTGTCCAGGTGGGAAAGGGAATTGTGGAGTGACTCCATGCCTGCCTCCGTGACTGCCTCTCTGCGTGTATGTGTTTGTGTTTGTGTCTTTCCGAGTGGATGTATAACATGGCATAACACTGGGGTGAATTATTCTACTGGAAGGGGTGAGGAGAAGGTGGAAAGACAGAGGAGGAGGGGGGAGAGATGGAGGAGGATGGGGGAGAGGAGAGATAGAGGAGGATGGGGGAGAGGAGGGAGATATAGAGGAGAAGGGGAAAGAATTGTAAGAGTAGGAGGGGGAGAGGAGGGAGAGAAAGGAGGAAGGGGGATATGAGGGAGAGATAGAGAAGGAGGGGGAGAGGAGGGAAGAGGAGGAGTGGGGGAGAGGGGGGAGAAACAGAGGAGGGGGGAGAGAAGATTTAGAGGAGGAGGGGGAGAGGAGGGAGAGAAAGGAGGAAGGGGGATATGAGGGAGAGATAGAGAAGGAGGGGGAGAGGAGGGAAGAGGAGGAGTGGGGGAGAGGAGGGAGAAACAGAGGAGGGGGGAGAGAAGATTTAGAGGAGGAGGGGGAGAGGAAGGAGATACAGAGAATGAGGGGAGAGGAGGGAGATATAGAGGAGGAGGAGGGAGAGGACGGAGAGACAGGGGAGGGAGGGGGAGAGGAGGGAGATGGAGAGGAGGAGGTGGGAGAGGAAGGAGAGAGAGGAGGGGGGGATAGGAGTGAGAGATAGAGGAGGAGGGGGGAGAGGAGGGAGAGACAGAGGAGGGAGATACAGGTGAGGAGTTGGGAGAGATATGTATGGAAGGGGGAGCGGGGAAAGAGAGGATGGAGAGATAAGGATGGAAGGGGGAGCGGGGAAAGAGAGGATGGAGAGATAAGGATGGAAGGGGGAGTGGGGAAAGAGAGGATGGAAGGGTTCTGGTATTTCAATAGGGTTCTGGTGTGAAGGAGGATGGGAGGTGTGTCTGGAGAAAGGGCCAGGAGAGGAGAGGAGAGGAGAGGAGAGGAGAGGAGAGGAGAGGAGAGGAGAGGAGAGGAGAGGAGAGTCTGGAGAAAGGGCCAGGTGGAGGAGAGGAGAGGAGAGGAGAGGAGAGGAGAGGAGAGGAGAGGAGAGGAGAGGAGAGGAGAGGAGAGGAGAGGAGAGGAGAGGAGAGGAGAGTCTGGAGAAAGGGCCAGGTGGAGGAGAGGAGAGGAGAGGAGAGGAGAGGAGAGGAGAGGAGAGGGAGAGGAGAGGAGAGGAGAGGAGAGGAGAGGAGAGGAGAGGAGAGGAGAGGAGAGGAGAGTCTGGAGAAAGGGCCAGGTGGAGGAGAGGAGAGGAGAGGAGAGGAGAGGAGAGGAGGAAGGTTGAGGTGGAGGAGAGGGGAGGCGGAAAGGTGGAAGATGTGTATTCCAGTAGGTTTAGTGTGGGAAAGAGGGGGAGGAGGGGAGGAATGGCTGGATACTGTACCAGCCTCTCTTTTAATTTGGAAACATTGGAGGTGGAATCAGGTGTCTGTGTGCGTCTGTGTGCGTCTGTGTGCGTCTGTGTGCGTCTGTGTGCGTCTGTGTGCGTCTGTGTGCGTCTGTGTGCGTATGTGTGTGCATGTATGTGTAATTGTTAATTAATTGGTACAAAGCAGGGTTTCATTAAAATCTCACACAGGTGTGCTCACCTTTAAGTGGCTCGCGGTCAAGGACTTTTCCCCCTTGAACATCCAAAAATGAACTTTTTAAAAATATGTCCAGCATATATCAGAAATCCTGCTAAAGCCAGGAGCTTAGAAATGTGCTTTTTAAACAGGAGGGAATATGGTTTTGAGGTCAATAGGAGAAACCATTACAGGACAACTGTAGAAAACAACGCTGCGAAAAGGAAGCTCTAAATCTGCCACCTAAGTCTCCTACAAAAAATATGAAATTTTACCATTTCGCCATGACCCCAAAATAACATCCATTTGTATTTAATTAAAGTAGGAGTCATGTTTATTTAATTAAAGTAGGTATCATGTTTATTTAATTAAAGTAGGAATCATGTTTCTATAATTAAAGTAGAAGTCATGTTTCTATAATTAAAGTAGGATTCATGTTTCTATAGTTAAAGTAGGAGTCATATTTGGTTAATTAAAGTAGGAGTCATGTTTCTATAATTAAAGTAGGACTCATGTTTCTATAATTAAAGTAGGAGTCATGTTTCTATAATTAAAGTAGGACTCATGTTTCTATAATTAAAGTAGGTAGTCATGTTTCTATAATTAAAGTAGGAGTCATGTTTCTATAATTAAAGTAGGAGTCATGTTTCTATAATTAAAGTAGGAGTCATGTTTCTATAATTAAAGTAGGATTCATGTTTCTATAATTAAAGTAGGAGTCATGTTTCTATAATTAAAGTAGGACTCATGTTTCTATAATTAAAGTAGGAGTCATGTTTCTATAATTAAAGTAGGAGTCATGTAGGGCGTGAAGTTATAGAACAACTTGCTGCACGTTTCTTTTCCTTTAAATCCAATTCAACATATCCAGTCATCTGCTTGTTGATTTAACCCTTCACCCCAGACAGCCTGCAGTGTAATGCATCATTATTTAACCCTTCACACCAGACAGCCTGCAGTGTAATGCATCATTATTTAACCCTTCACCCCAGACAGCCTGCAGTGTAATGCATCATTATTTAACCCTTCACACCAGACAGCCTGCAGTGTAATGCATCATTATTTAACCCTTCACCCCAGACAGCCTGCAGTGTAATGCATCATTATTTAACCCTTCACACCAGACAGCCTGCAGTGTAATGCATCATTATTTAACCCTTCACCCCAGACAGCCTGCAGTGTAATGCATCATTATTTAACCCTTCACACCAGACAGCCTGCAGTGTAATGCATCATTATTTAACCCTTCACACCAGACAGCCTGCAGTGTAATGCATCATTATTTAACCCTTCACACCAGACAGCCTGCAGTGTAATGCATCATTATTTAACCCTTTAATAACCTTTAGAAGTTCATTCAAGCATTTATCTCATTGTCAGGACTCAGGGCCCAATCAGAGAACTACCAGTGGTCGGGTGTCTGTCTGTCTGTCTGTCTGTCTGTCTGTCTGTCTGTCTGTCTGTCTGTCTGTCTGTCTGTCTGTCTGTCTGTCTGTCTGTCTGTCTGTCTGTCTGTCTGTCTGTCTGTCTGTCTGTCTGTCTGTCTGTCTGTCTGTCTGTCTGTCTGTGTCAGGACTCAGGGCCCAATCAGAGACCTATCCTACTCTCCAATCATCTGTCATGATTAGCGATAACAGCATCACCATGTGTGAAGCTACTCTCTGATTAGTGATTACACCATCAACCTGTGAAATACACCCTGGACCCACCCTGGACCCACCCTGGACCCACCCTGGACCAACCACCCTGGACCCACCCTGGACCAACCACCCTGGACCCACCCTGGACCCACCCTGGACCCACCCTGGACCCACCCTGGACCAACCACCCTGGACCCACCCTGGACCCACCCTGGACCCACCCTGGACCCACCCTGGACCAACCACTCTGGACCCACCCTGGACCAACCACCCTGGACCCACCCTGGACCAACCACTCTGGACCCACCCTGGACCAACCACTCTGGACCCACCCTGGACCCACCCTGGACCAACCACTCTGGACCCACCCTGGACCAACCACCCTGGACCCACCCTGGACCCACCCTGGACCCACCTTGGACCTGAAGGACTCTTATTTTCATTTGGTTCTGCTTGACAGAGGGGGGGGGGGGGGGGGTGTGTGTGTGTGTGTGTGTGTGTGTGTGTGTGTGTGTGTGTGTGTGTGTGTGCGTGCGTGCGGTGCGTGGTGTGTGCGTGTGTGTGTGTGTGTATATTTAAGTAACAATACTTGCAGACAATACCAGGCTGGCTACAGTGTGTTTTCTTCCCAGCAGAACAACATTCCTTCAGCGAGACATTGAAATGCCAAGGGATGTCATATGTCCTACAGTAATGTGACACTGTATGGCAGGCAGCGGGAGAAGACATGGAGGTGAGAGGGAGGAAGAGAGGGGAGGATGGATGATTCAGGAGGGAGGGAGAGAGGGGAGGATGGATGATTCAGGAGGGAGGGAGGAAGAGAGGAGTGGATGGATGATACAGGAGGGAGGGAGGAAGAGAGGGGAGGATGGATGATACAGGAGGGAGGGAGGAAGAGAGGGGAGGATGGATGATACAGGAGGGAGGGAGGAAGAGAGGGGAGGATGGATGATACAGGAGGGAGGAAGGAAGAGAGGGGAGGATGGATGATACAGGAGGGAGGAAGAGAGGAGAGGATGGATGATACAGGAGGGAGGAAGAGAGGGGAGGATGGATGATACAGGAGGGAGGAAGAGAGGGGAGGATGGATGATACAGGAGGGAGGGAGGAGAGAGAGGGGAGGATGGATGATACAGGAGGGAGGGAAGAGAGGGGAGGATGGATGATACAGGAGGGAGGAAGAGAGGGGAGGATGGATGATACAGGAGGGAGGAAGAGAGGAGAGGATGGATGATACAGGAGGGAGGGAGGGAGGGAGGGGAGGATGGATGATACAGGAGGGAGGAAGAGAGGAGAGGATGGATGATACAGGAGGGAGTGAGAGAGGGGATGATGGATGATACAGGAGGGAGGAAGAGAGGGGAGGATGGATGATACAGGAGGGAGGAAGAATACATCCATTTGTATTTAGTTAAAGTAGGTATCATGTTTATTTAATTCAAGTAGGAGTCATGTTTCTATAATTAAAATAGGTATCATGTTTATTTAATTCAAGTAGGAGTCATGTTTCTATAATTAAAGTAGGAGTCATGTTTCTATAATTAAAATAGGTATCATGTTTATTTAATTCAAGTAGGAGTCATGTTTCTATAATTAAAGTAGGAGTCATGTTTCTATAATTAAAGTAGGAGTCATGTTTCTATAGTTAAAGTAGGAGTCATGTTTCTATAATTAAAGTAGGAGTCATGTTTCTATAATTAAAGTAGGAGTCATGTTTCTATAATTAAAGTAGGAGTCATGTTTCTATAATTAAAGTAGGAGTCATGTTTATTTAATTCAAGTAGGAGTCATGTTTCTATAATTAAAGTAGGAGTCATGTTTCTATAATTAAAATAGGTATCATGTTTATTTAATTCAAGTAGGAGTCATGTTTCTATAATTAAAGTAGGAGTCATGTTTCTATAATTAAAGTAGGAGTCATGTTTCTATAATTAAAGTAGGAGTCATGTTTCTATAATTAAAGTAGGATACATGTTTCTATAATTAAAGTAGGAGTCATGTTTCTATAATTAAAGTAGGAGTCATGTTTCTATAATTAAAGTAGGAGTCATGTTTCTATAATTAAAGTAGGAGTCATGTTTCTATAATTAAAGTAGGAGTCATGTTTCTATAATTAAAGTAGGAGTCATGTTTCTATAATTAAAGTAGGACTCATGTTTCTATAATTAAAGTAGGAGTCATGTTTCTATAATTAAAGTAGGAGTCATGTTTCTATAATTAAAGTAGGAGTCATGTTTCTATAATTAAAGTAGGAGTCATGTTTCTATAATTAAAGTAGGACTCATGTTTCTATAATTAAAGTAGGAGTCATGTTTCTATAATTAAAGTAGGAGTCATGTTTCTATAATTAAAGTAGGAGTCATGTAGGGCGTGAAGTTATAGAACAACTTGCTGCACGTTTCTTTTCCTTTAAATCCAATTCAACATATCCAGTCATCTGCTTGTTGATTTATGTGTGTGTGTGTGTGTGTGTGTGTGTGTGTGTGTGTGTGTGTGTGTGTGTGTGTGTGTGTGTGTGTGTGTGTGTGTGTGTTTCTGTGTGTGTGTGTGTGTGTGTGTGTGTCTGTGTGTGTTTCTGTGTGTGTGTGTGTGTGTGTGAGTGTTAGTGAGTGTGTGCCTCTGTGTATCTGTGTGTATGTTTGTGTGTTTGTGTGTGTTTATGTGTGTATTTATGTGTGTGTTTATGTGTGTTTGCATTAGTGAATGTGTGCCTCTGTGTGTGTGTGTGTGTGTGTGTGTGTGTTTCTGTGTGTGTGTGTGTGTGTCTGTGTGTGTGTCTGTGTGTGTTTCTGTGTGTGTGTGTGTGTGTGTGTGTGAGTGTTAGTGAGTGTGTGCCTCTGTGTATCTGTGTGTATGTTTGTGTGTTTGTGTGTGTTTATGTGTGTATTTATGTGTGTGTTTATGTGTGTTTGCATTAGTGAATGTGTGCCTCTGTGTGCGTGTGCGTGTGCGTGTGCGTCTAACAGCGATGGCAGTTTGCCTCTTAGCAGACAGACACGGTGTTCTGCAAGGTCAAGCTCACCTTAATAAAACTTTTAGGAGGCATCCATGTTTAAAAATGACTTTTACAGCGAGCGTTAGACGTAAATGAATGCAAGCATTGTCAGCCAAACAACTGATGAGACATTCAACCCTCAGCCCTGAAGGTGCCAGCCCTGAAGGTGCCAGCCCCAGCAGCCAATCCCATCCCAGCCCTGAAGGTGCCAGCCCCAGCAGCCAATCCCCATCCCCAGCCCTGAAGGTGCCAGCCCCAGTAGCCAATCCCATCCCCAGCCCTGAAGGTGCCAGCCCCAGCAGCCAATCCCCATCCCCAGCCCTGAAGGTGCCAGCCCCAGTAGCCAATCCCCATCCCCAGCCCTGAAGGTGCCAGCCCCAGCAGCCAATCCCCATCCCCAGCCCTGAAGGTGCCAGCCCCAGTAGCCAATCCCATCCCCAGCCCTGAAGGTGCCAGCCCCAGCAGCCAATCCCCATCCCCAGCCCTGAAGGTGCCAGCCCCAGCAGCCAATCCCCATCCCCAGCCCTGAAGGTGCCAGCCCCAGCAGCCAATCCCAGCCCTGAAGGTGCCAGCCCCAGTAGCCAATCCCCATCCCTGTTCATAGATACGCATAGATTGAAGGCAATATTTTTTTTTTTACGGTGGGTAACAGGAAGTATAACCAACTATAGGAATCCTTTTCCTTCTACATTTTTTTGTTATATCTTACAAATGATTGATAGATATCGTAAAAATTAAAGGCTCAACTTCGAGGTCAGGATGACTGATTCTCTGTCAGCGATTCTTTAATAGTGAGAGGCTGAGGGGGGGTGAGGAGGGGGGGGGGAGGATGGGGGGAGGAGAGGCTGAGGGGAGAAGTAATTTCTCTTAGGACAGGACAGAGGAGAGGGGGAGGAGAGGGGAGGGGGACAGTGGGAAGGGAAGAAGGGTGAGGGGGAGGAGAGGAGGATAAGGGTGTTATAAGGTTAGGAGATTGTAATCAATATCGTTTCAGTCCAGAGGATGACTGGAAATCAAACCTAATCCACCAGGAAATAAATAAAGCTGTCTGTCTGTCTGTCTGTCTGTCTGTCTGTCTGTCTGTCTGTCTGTCTGTCTGTCTGTCTGTCTGTGTCTCTCTCTCTCTCTCTCTCTCTCTCTCTCTCTCTCTCTCTCTCTCTCTCTCTCTCTCTCTCTCTCTCTCTCTCTCTCTCTCATCCTCCCCTCTGTCTCCCATTATCTGTGGTGTAACAGTCTGTCAGAGAACCTGCTCTATGACATCACACCCTGTACATCACATTAGGTCCTGCTAAACGTGCTGCATGCTGTCATGCCCATCTGTGTGAGTGTGTGTGTTCATCTGTTTGCATGCATGTATTATATTCATAAAGGGACGACAGTGTCTAAAATCATTGAGAGTTGCTGAGGGTCAATAATGACAGTCTCCAGTAATAAGGTCTAATGGGAGGAAACAGCAAGTCCATGGCCATCTATTGGGAGGAAACAGCAAGTCCATGGCCATCTATTGGGAGGAAACAGCAAGTCCATGGCCATCTATTGGGAGGAAACAGCAAGTCCATGGCCATCTATTGGGAGGAAACAGCAAGTCCATGGCCATCTATTGGGAGGAAACAACAAGTCCATGGCCATCTATTGGGAGGAAACAACAAGTCCATGGCCATCTATTGGGAGGAAACAACAAGTCCATGGCCATCTATTGGGAGGAAACAGCAGGTCCATGGCCATCTATTGGGAGGAAACAACAAGTCCATGGCCATCTATTGGGAGGAAACAGCAAGTCCATGGCCATCTATTGGGAGGAAACAACAAGTCCATGGCCATCTATTGGGAGGAAACAGCAAGTCCATGGCCATCTATTGGGAGGAAACAACAAGTCCATGGCCATCTATTGGGAGGAAACAGCAAGTCCATGGCCATCTATTGGGAGGAAACAGCAAGTCCACGGCCATCTATTGGGAGGAAACAGCAAGTCCATGGCCATCTATTGGGAGGAAACAACAAGTCCATGGCCATCTATTGGGAGGAAACAGCAGGTCCATGGCCATCTATTGGGAGGAAACAGCAAGTCCATGGCCATCTATTGGGAGGAAACAGCAAGTCCATGGCCATCTATTGGGAGGAAACAACAAGTCCATGGCCATCTATTGGGAGGAAACAACAAGTCCATGGCCATCTATTGGGAGGAAACAGCAAGTCCATGGCCATCTATTGGGAGGAAACAGCAAGTCCATGGCCATCTATTGGGAGGAAACAGCAAGTCCATGGCCATCTATTGGGAGGAAACAGCAAGTCCATGGCCATCTATTGGGAGGAAACAACAAGTCCATGGCCATCTATTGGGAGGAAACAGCAAGTCCATGGCCATCTATTGGGAGGAAACAACAAGTCCATGGCCATCTATTGGGAGGAAACAGCAGGTCCATGGCCATCTATTGGGAGGAAACAGCAAGTCCATGGCCATCTATTGGGAGGAAACAGCAAGTCCATGGCCATCTATTGGGAGGAAACAACAAGTCCATGGCCATCTATTGGGAGGAAACAACAAGTCCATGGCCATCTATTGGGAGGAAACAGCAAGTCCATGGCCATCTATTGGGAGGAAACAGCAAGTCCATGGCCATCTATTGGGAGGAAACAGCAAGTCCATGGCCATCTATTGGGAGGAAACAGCAAGTCCACGGCCATCTATTGGGAGGAAACAGCAGGTCCATGGCCATCTATTGGGAGGAAACAACATTGTGGAGTATCTTCTCTCATACTCTACCACTATTAGTATTTATACCTCTAACATCTCTACTACCATTACCACTAGTAGTATTTATACCTCTAACATCTCTACTACCATTACCACTAGTAGTATCTATACCTCTAATATCTCTACTATTATTTCTACCACTATTAGCATGTTTACCTCTAATATCTCTACTACCATTACCACTAGTAGTATTTATACCTCTAATATCTCTACTATTATTTCTACCACTATTAGCATGTTTACCTCTAATATCTCTACTACCATTACCACTAGTGGTATTTATACCTCTAATATCTCTACTACCATTACCACTAGTAGTATTTATAACTCTAATATCTCTACTACCATTACCACTAGTAGTATTTATACCTCTAATATCTCTACTACCATTACCACTAGTGGTATTTATACCTCTAATATCTCTACTACCATTACCACTAGTATCATTTATACCTGTAATATCTCTACCATTACCACTAGTAGTATTTATACCTCTAACATCTCTACTACCATTACCACTAGTAGTATCTATACCTCTAATATCTCTACTATTATTTCTACCACTATTAGCATGTTTACCTCTAATATCTCTACTACCATTACCACTAGTGGTATTTATACCTCTAATATCTCTACTACCATTACCACTAGTAGTCATTTATACCTGTAATATCTCTACCACTCTACCACTAGTAGTATGTTATACCTCTAACATCTCTACTACCATTACCACTAGTAGTATCTATACCTCTAATATCTCTACTATTATCTCTACCACTATTAGCATGTTTACCTCGAATATCTCTACTACCATTACCACTAGTAGTATTTATACCTCGAATATCTCTACTATTATCTCTACCACTATTAGCATGTTTACCTCGAATATCTCTACTACCATTACCACTAGTAGTATTTATACCTCTAATATCTCTACTACCATTACCACTAGTAGTATTTATACCTCTAATATCTCTACTATTATTTCTACCACTATTAGCATGTTTACCTCGAATATCTCTACTACCATTACCACTAGTAGTATTTATACCTCTAATATCTCTGCTATTTACTCTACCAGTATTAGCATGTTTACCTCTAATATCTCTACTACCATTACCACTAGTAGTATTTATACCTCTAATATCTCTGCTATTTACTCTACCAGTATTAGCATGTTTACCTCTAATATCTCTACTACCATTACCACTAGTTGTATTTATACCTCTAATATCTCTGCTATTTACTCTACCAGTATTAGCATGTTTACCTCTAATATCTCTACTACCATTACCACTAGTAGTATTTATACCTCTAATATCTCCACCTACCAAAGCTATAACGTGTAACTGTCATCCTCAGCATTACGTCAGTGCAACTACCACCATCATAATCATCATCACTAAACTGCTATCTTTACCATCACCCCTGGTACCCATACCACTACTATTTGGAGTAATAATCACAACAATAATTATAATAATAATAATAATTATAATATTGATGAATAAGAAAGTTACTGCTTACTGTGCAGATGTTTTTATTCAGTGTTGTTCAGGATATGGAGGCGAATACATAGTTGGCTGCGAGACGAGCCAACGCTCTTTTGCCTTTGAGTATTTTTTGTTTAATAAGATACAATATGGAATAAATGTTGTAATTTCTGTGAATAGTGAATCTCTTAGTGAGGAATATTTCTCACAGTAAAGGAGAAAGTGCATTTCTGTTTCTACCTCCCCTGTCGTGCAGTGACCACATACACGCTCCTCTTTGGGTAGCCATGTCTTTTTATGTCTGCCGGTTTCTATTGACAATTGGTGGTCACTCAGCCTGTACTTGGTAAGGATCTGTCTCTGCTTCGTATCTCTGACAGAGTGTAGAGATAATCAGCCAGGTGGTCACTCAGCCTGTACTTGGTAAGGATCTGTCTCTGCTTCGTATCTCTGAACAGAGTAGAGATAATCAGCCAGGTGGTCACTCAGCCTGTACTTGGTAAGGATCTGTCTCTGCTTCATATCTCTGAACAGAGTAGAGATAATCAGCCAGGTGGTCACTCAGCCTGTACTTGGTAAGGATCTGTCTCTGCTTCATATCTCTGAACAGAGTAGAGATAATCAGCCAGTTGGTCACTCAGCCTGTACTTGGTAAGGATCTGTCTCTGCTTCGTATCTCTGAACAGAGTAGAGATAATCAGCCAGGTGGTCACTCAGCCTGTACTTGGTAAGGATCTGTCTCTGCTTCATATCTCTGAACAGAGTAGAGATAATCAGCCAGGTGGTCACTCAGCCTGTACTTGGTAAGGATCTGTCTCTGCTTCGTATCTCTGAACCAGAGTAGAGATAATCAGCCAGGTGGTCACTCAGCCTGTACTTTGGTAAGGATCTGTCTCTGCTTCATATCTCTGAACAGAGTAGAGATAATCAGCCAGGTGGTCACTCAGCCTGTACTTGGTAAGGATCTGTCTCTGCTTCATATCTCTGAACAGAGTAGAGATAATAAGCCATTTGGTCACTCAGCCTGTACTTGGTAAGGATCTGTCTCTGCTTCATATCTCTGAACAGAGTAGAGATAATCAGCCAGTTGGTCACTCAGCCTGTACTTGGTAAGGATCTGTCTCTGCTTCATATCTCTGAACAGAGTAGAGATAATCAGCCATTTCATATTCTCTGTTTAGGGTCAGATAGCAATTTATACGGCTGTGGGATTTTGTTTTGTTTTTCCAATGTTGTAAATATGAGTCCTTTGATTGGTTCCTGATTTTTGTTAATTAAAATGTTTGATTTTGAAGCAGTACTGTTGTCAGTTTGGTTGATTAGGTCCAACACCAGCTGACTGGGACGGCTTGTTTCTGGGATCAGCTCTTGTGTTTAAAGTCTGTTAAATTGTATACTTGAATTTGGACTTGAATTTAGAATTTAGCTATACTCAAATTGTTAATGACTTTTTTAGTTTTTCCACTGGGAAGATGCTTAGTTCTGCCCTACGTGCATTAGTCGGTGTAATTAATTCATTTAGACTTATTTTTGACAGAATTCTGCATGTAGGGCTTCAATTGTATGTTTGTACGACATTTGAAAGTTTATTGAGAGGCCGCAAAATCTCACTTCTGTAAAGACCTATTGGTTTCAGCGTAATCTTGGTAGGATTTGGTTTCAGCGTAATCTTGGTAGGATTTGGTTTCAGCGTAATCTTGGTAGGATTTGGTTTCAGCGTAATCTTGGTAGGATTTGGTTTCAGCGTAATCTTGGTAGGATTTGGTTTCAGCGTAATCTTGGTTGGATTACGCTGTTAAATATTTTTGGTCCAAATTCTAATTGGAATGTTGATTTTTGAACAGGTTCATTTTTTTATCGCATACAACGCTCTGCGGGCTGTTTCATTCACTGCCAAATTAAAGTTTCCCAATGCAGATATGGTCAGACCAAGGTACGAGTACTTTTTTTATGTGTTTAATTATGGTATTGTTCAAGGTGAATTTATATTTGTGTTCCTGACATCTAGGGGTTTTCTGTAAAATCATAAAAAAAATGTTTTGGGAAATATACTGCCAGGGAGTAATTATGGCAGTATTTCTCTATAATGGTAAGGTTCTGCTGAAGACCTTCTTTGGTTGGTGATAGAATAGCCAAATCATCAGCATATTGCAGGTATTTTGCCTCTGTGTCAAATAGTGTGAGTCCTGGGGCTGGAGAATGGTCCAGCATCTCTGCTAATTCATTGATATAAATGTTGAAAAGGTTTAGAATCAAACTGCAGCCTTGTCTCACACCTCGACATTGCAAAAATTATTCTGCTCTTAGTTTTTTTATTTGTATTGCAAAAAAAATTCTGTGTACATACAATTTATTAAAAACCTCTCTGGGATAGGGTCTAGTTTCCGGAATTTCCGCCTGACTGACGTGCCCAAAGTAAACTGCCTGTTACTCAGGCCCAGAAGCCAGGATATGCATATAACTGGTAGCATTGGATAGACAACACTTTGACATGTCTGTTAAAATAATGTCTGAGACTATAACAGAATTGATATGGCAGGCAAAAATCCAAAGAAAAACCAACCAGAAATGTTTTATTTTGAGTTCCCAAGCTCTTATAATGGAAACCTCTTGTTCCTATGTAAATCCGTCTCCCAGATTGCAATTCCTATGGCTTCCACTAGATGTCAACAGTCTTTATTCAAGGTTTCAGGCTTGTTTTTTGAAAAACAAGCAAGAATTTTGAGTTTTGGTGAGAAGAGGGCTGGAACAATATAAGTCTATTGGCGTGCGAGGGAGATGGCGCACTTACTAATTTTCCTTTCCTATTGAACATACTACTTTTTGAATGAAATATTATACATTATTTACATTTTAGAATACCTGAGAATTAAATACAAACATTGTTTGACTTGTTTGGATGAAGTTTAGTGGTAGCTTTTTGGACTCTTTTGTCTGCATGTTGAACGATTGGATTACTGAAATCGATGGCGCCAACTAAACAGACTTTTTGGGATATAAAGAAGTATTTAATCTACCGAAATGACCATTCATGTTGTAGCTGGGACCCTTGGGATTGCAAACAGAGGTAGATCTTCAAAAGTAAGTGATTTATTTAATCGCTATTTGTGATTTTATGAAGGCTGTGCTGGTAAAAAAATATGTTGATGTGGGGCGCCGTCCTCAGAGAATCGCATGGGATGCTTTCGCCATAAAGCCTATTGTAAATCGGACAATGCAGTTAGATTAACAAGAATTTAAGCTTTTAAATGATATAAGATACTTGTATGTTCATGAATGTTTAATATTACGATTATTTATTTGAATTGCGCGCCCTCCAATTTCACAGGACGCTGTCGGCTTGTGTCCAGCTAGAGAGACGCCTATCCCTATTGAGTCATACACCTTACCACCAAGCTCACTTTGGAGAATTTTGAAGAATAGATCTTCGTGCCAAAGAGAATCTAATGCTTTTTTAAAGTCAATTGGTGGGGTATGATGGTTACAGTAGTACAATGGTTATATTCTTTTCTCTCCCTCTCTCTCTCCTTTCCCCCTCTCTCTCCCTCTATATCTCTCTCCCTCTCTTTCCATCCCTCTCTCTCTCCTTTCCCCCTCTCTCTCCCTCTATATCTCTCTCCCTCTCTTTCCATCCCTCTCTTTCCATCTCTCTCTCTCTCCTTTCCCCCTCTCTCTCCATCTATATCTCTCTCCCTCTCTTTCATCCCTCTCATTCCATCCCTCTCTTTCCATCCCTCTCTCTCTCTCCTTTCCCCCTCTCTCTCCCTCTATATATCTCTCCCTCTCTTTCCATCCCTCTCTTTCCATCGCTCTCTCTCTCCTTTCCCCCTCTCTCTCCCTCTATATCTCTCTCCCTCTCTTTCATCCCTCTCTTTCCATCCCTCTCTTTCCATCCCTCTCTCTCTCTCTCCTTTCCCCCTCTCTCTCCCTCTATATATCTCTCCCTCTCTTTCCATCCCTCTCTTTCCATCCATCCCTCTCTTTCCATCCCTCTCTCTCTCCTTTCCCCCTCTCTCTCCTTCTATATCTCTCTCCCTCTCTTTCCATCCCTCTCTCTCTCTCCTTTCCCCCTCTCTCTCCATCTATATCTCTCTCCCTTACTTTCATCCCTCTCATTCCATCCCTCTCTTTCCATCCCTCTCTCTCTCTCTCCTTTCCCCCTCTCTCTCCCTCTATATATCTCTCCCTCTCTTTCCATCCCTCTCTTTCCATCGCTCTCTCTCTCCTTTCCCCCTCTCTCTCCCTCTATATCTCTCTCCCTCTCTTTCATCCCTCTCTTTCCATCCCTCTCTTTCCATCCCTCTCTCTCTCCTTTCCCCCTCTCTCTCCCTCTATATATCTCTCCCTCTCTTTCCATCCCTCTCTTTCCATCCATCCCTCTCTTTCCATCCCTCTCTCTCTCCTTTCCCCCTCTCTCTCCTTCTATATCTCTCTCCCTCTCTTTCCATCCCTCTCTTTCCATCCCCCTCTCTCTCCTTTCCCCCTCTCTCTCCCTCTATATCTCTCTCCCTCTCTTTCCATCCCTCTCTTTCCATCCATCTCTCTCTCTCCTTTCCCCCTCTCTCTCCCTCTATATCTCTCTCCCTCTCTTTCCATGCCTCTCTTTCCACCCCTCTCTCTCTCCTTTCCCCCCCTCTCTCCCTCTCTCCCTCTATGTCTCTCTGTCTCTCTGTCTCTCTGTGTAAGCTGGGAAGCAAGTACAGGGAGTGCAAATGTAATAAAAAAACTAACATGGTCCAAAACATGAAACCCAAAAAGCATACAGACATGAAACAGTGTTAATAATGCCTGAGGAAAGAACCAAGGTGAGTGACAGATTTAGGGTAGGTAATCAGAAAGGTGACGGAGTCTGGGTGAGTGTCATGAGGCGCAGGTGTGTGTAATTATGAGACAACTGGCGACGGCTAGCGCTGAAGAGGGGATCAGGAGTAGACGTGACACTCTCTCTCTGTCTCTCTCTCTCTGTCTCTACCTCTCTCTCCCTCCCCTCTCTCTCTATTTCTCTCTCTGTCTCTCTCTCTCTCTCCCTCCACTCTCTACCTCTCTTTCTGTCTCCCCTCTCTCTCTCCCTCCCCTCTCTCTCTGTCTCGCTCTCTCTCTCTCTCCCTCCCCTCTCTCTCTAGCTCTCTCTCTGTCTCTCTCTTTATCTCTCTCTCCCTCCCCTCTCTCTGTCTCCCTCCCCACCGCTCCCTCTCTCTACCTCCTCTCTCTCTCTACCTCTCTCTCTCCCCTCTCTCTACCTCTCTGTCTCCCTCCCCTCTCTCTACCTCTCTGTCTCCCTCCCCTCTCTCTCTACCTCCGCTCTCTCTCTACCTCCCCTCTCGCTACCTCTCTCTGTCTCCCTCCCCTCTCTGTCTCCCTCCCCTCTCTCTCTCTCTCCCCTCTCTCTACCTCTCTGTCTCCCTCCCCTCTCTCTACCTCTCAATCTCCCTCCCCTCTCTCTACCTCTCTGTCTCCCTCCCCTCTCTCTACCTCTCTGTCTCCCTCCCCTCTCTCTACCTCTCTGTCTCCCTCCCCTCTCTCTACCTTTCTCTCTGTCTCCCTCCCCTCTCTCTCTACCTCCCCTCTCTCTCTACCTCTCTCTCTGTCTCCTTCTCCTCTCTCTCTACCTCTCTCTCTGTCTCCCTCCCCTCTCTCTCTACCTCTTAATCTGTCTCCCCCTCTCTCTCCATCTTTCTCTCCCTCTACACTTTCTCTCTGTCATCCTCTCCCTCTCCCTCTCTCTCTCTCCCTCTCGTTGGGAGATGAATTGGAAACCGGCCACTTAAACAGTTTGAAATGTTGTGTTTGAGAAAGATGGATGACTGTCTAATTCAGATGTGAGACTGTGAGAGCTTGTTGATAATAGTGATAACAGAACTGACTTATTAGGTGCCAGCAATACCATACCTTTTCATAGAAATTTGCTGTCTGCATCAGAAATCATAACTATATCACTTAATATGAGTGCATTTAGAGCACTTTTTGTATATATATGGCAAATCAACCAAACTAGCTAGAAACTAAATGGAGAAAACAAACGTTCATATAAACAAAACATTTGAAATGTAATTTCCTTATTTACCCCAAAACATAATTATATTTAGAGTGTTGACACGTCATAAGTATGGATTTATGAGTAAACATGCACGCATAGGGTTAATTCGATTTCAATTCCAGTCAATTTAGTAGGTACAGTGAAATTCCAATTCTCTTCAATGCTGTTCAATGAGGAACGTGTGGAATTAGAATTAGAATTAACTCCCGAGTGAGGCAGTGGTCTAAGACTAGCTGTGCCACTAGAGATCCTGGTTCTAGTCCAGGGTCTGTCGCCGCCGGCCGCGACCAGGAGGCCCATGGGGTAGCACACAATTGGCCCAGCGTTGTCCGGGTTAAAGCAGGATTTGGCTGGCAGGGATGTCCTTGTCCCATCGTGCTGTAGCGGCTCCTGTGGCGGGCCGGGTGCATGCTGACACGGTCGCCAGGTGTACGGTGTTTCCTCTGACACATTGGTGCGGCTTTCGGGCATTGTGTCAAGAAGCAGTGCGGCTTGGTTGGGTCGTGTTTCGGAGGATGAACGGCTCTTGACCTTCGACCTGTCCCGAGTCCGTTGCAGCGATGAGACAAGACTGTAACTAACAAACGGATACCACGAATTTCAGGAGAAAAAAAAGGTTAAAAAAAATCATTAAAAATAATAAATAAATAAAAATAAATTATTGGAATTAGGTAAAATGTTGGAATTGACCACAATTAAAATAAAATGTACCACAATCCTGAAGCACACAAACACACACAGAAACATTCAGGTTTGTGTTTTGGTCTGCCCGCGTTCCTACATGCATGTGTGTGTGTGGGGGTGTGTGTGTGTGTGGGGGGGGGGGGGTGTGTGTGTGGGTGTGGGTGTGTGGGTGGGTGGGTGGGTGTGTGTGTGTGTGTGTGTGTGTGGGTGTGTGTGTGTGGGTGTGTGTGTGTGTGGGGGGGGTGGGTGTGTGTGTGTGTTTGTGTGTGTGTGTGTGTGTGTGGGTGTGTGTGTGTGGGTGGGTGGGTGTGTGTGTGTGTGTGTGTGTGTGTGTGTGTGTGTGTGGAGGTGTGTGTGTGGGTGTGTGTGGGTGTGTGGGTGTGTGTGTGTGGGTGGGTGGGTGTGTGGGTGTGTGTGTGTGTGTGGGTGGGTGGGTGTGTGTGTGTGTGTGTGTGTGTGTGGAGGTGTGTGTGTGGGTGTGTGTGTGTGGGTGGGTGGGTGTGTGTGTGTGTGTGTGTGTGTGGAGGTGTGTGTGTGGGGGTGTGTGTGTGGGTGGGTGGGTGGGTGGGTGGGTGGGTGTGTGTGTGTGTGTGTGGAGGTGTGTGTGTGGGTGTGTGTGTGTGGAGGTGTGTGTGTGGGTGGGTGGGTGTGTGTGTGTGTGTGTGTGTGTGTGGAGGTGTGTGTGTGGGTGTGTGTGGGTGTGTGTGGAGGTGTGTGTGTGGGTGTGTGTGGGTGTGTGTGGGTGTGTGGGTGTGTGTGTGTGTGTGTGTGGAGGTGTGTGTGTGGGTGTGTGTGGGTGTGTGGGTGTGTTGGAGGTTTGGGTATGTCAGCGTGGTTCCTAAGTTTGTGTTTCACGTGAAAAAAATGTGTGTGTTGAGCTTAGTAGTGCTAATCAAGCTGTTGTTTACACTGGGGGCAACATACCACTAAACCAGAGTAGTTTACAGTGGGGGAGCAACATACCACTAAACCAGGATAGTTTACAGTGGGGGATGGGCAACACACCACTAAACCAGGTAGTTTACAGTGGGGGCGGGGCAACACACCACTAAACCAAGTAGTTTACAGTGGGGGATGGGCAACACACCACTAAACCAGATAGTTTACAGTGGGGGCGGGGCAACATACCACTAAACCAGATAGTTTACAGTGGGGGCGGGGAAACACACCACTAAACCAGGTAGTTTACAGTGGGGGCAACACACCACTAAACCAGGTAGTTTACAGTGGGGGCAACACACCACTAAACCAGGTAGTTTACAGTGGGGGTTACACACCACTAAACCAAGTAGTTTACAGTGGGGGCGGGGCAACACACCACTAAACCAAGTAGTTTACAGTGGGGGCGGGGCAACATCCCACTAAACCAGGTAGTTTACAGTGGGGGCGGGGCAACACACCACTTAACCAGGTAGTTTACAGTGGGGGCGGGGCAACACACCACTAAACAAAGTAGTTTACAGTGGGGGCAACACACCACTATACCAAGTAGTTTACAGTGGGGGCGGGGCAACATACCACTAAACCAGGTAGTTTACAGTGGGGGCGGGGCAACACACCACTAAACCAGATAGTTTACAGTGGGGGCGGGGCAACACACCACTAAACCAGGTAGTTTACAGTGGGGGCGGGGCAACATACCACTAAACCAGATAGTTTACAGTGGGGGCGGGGCAACACACCACTAAACCAGGTAGTTTACAGTGGGGGCGGGGCAACACACCACTAAACCAGGTAGTTTACAGTGGGGGCGGGGCAACACACCACTAAACCAGGTAGTTTACAGTGGGGGCGGGGCAACACACCACTAAACCAAGTAGTTTACAGTGGGGGCGGGGCAACACACCACTAAACCAGGTAGTTTACAGTGGGGGCGGGGCAACACACCACTAAACCAGGTAGTTTACAGTGGGGGCGGGGCAACACACCACTAAACCAAGTAGTTTACAGTGGGGGCGGGCAACACACCACTAAACCAGGTAGTTTACAGTGGGGGCGGGGCAACACACCACTAAACCAGGTAGTTTACAGTGGGGGCGGGGCAACACACCACTAAACCAGAGTAGTTTACAGTGGGGGCGGGGCAACACACCACTAAACCAAGTAGTTTACAGTGGGGGAGGGGCAACGCACCACTAAACCAAGTAGTTTACAGTGGGGGAAACATACCACTAAACCAAGTAGTTTACAGTGGGGGCGGGGCAACGCACCACTAAACCAGGTAGTTTACAGTGGGGGCGGGGCAACGCACCACTAAACCAAGTAGTTTACAGTGGGGGCGGGGCAACGCACCACTAAACCAAGTAGTTTACAGTGGGGGAAACATACCACTAAACCAGGTAGTTTACAGTGGGGGCGGGGCAACACACCACAAAACCAAGTAGTTTACAGTGGGGGCAGGGCAACGCACCACTAAACCAAGTAGTTTACAGAGGGGGCGGGGCAACACACCACTAAACCAAGTAGTTTACAGTGGGGGCGGGGCAACACACCACTAAACCAAGTAGTTTACAGTGGGGGAAACATACCACTAAACCAAGTAGTTTACAGTGGGGGCGGGGCAACATACCACTAAACCAAGTAGGTTACAGTGGGGGCAACACACCACTAAAGCAAGTAGTTTACAGTGGGGGCGGGGCAACACACCACTAAACCAGGTAGTTTACAGTGGGGGCAACACACCACTAAACCAGGTAGTTTACAGTGGGGGCGGGGCAACACACCACTAAACCAGGTAGTTTACAGTGGGGGCGGGGCAACACACCACTAAACCAGGTAGTTTACAGTGGGGGCGGGGCAACACACCACTTAACCTGGTAGTTTACAGTGGGGGCGGGGCAACACACCACTAAACCAAGTAGTTTACAGTGGGGGCGGGGCAACACACCACTAAACCAAGTAGTTTACAGTGGGGGCGGGGCAACACACCACTAAACCAGGTAGTTTACAGTGGGGGAAACACACAACTAAACCAGGTAGTTTACAGTGGGGGCAACACACCACTAAACCAGGTAGTTTACAGTGGGGGCGGGGCAACACACCACTAAACCAGGTAGTTTACAGTGGGGGCGGGGCAACACACCACTAAACCAGGTAGTTTACAGTGGGGGCGGGGCAACACACCACTAAACCAAGTAGTTTACAGTGGGGGCGGGGCAACGCACCACTAAACCAGGTAGTTTACAGTGGGGGCGGGGCAACACACCACTAAACCAGGTAGTTTACAGTGGGGGCGGGGCAACACACCACTAAACCAAGTAGTTTACAGTGGGGGCGGGGCAACGCACCACTAAACCAGGTAGTTTACAGTGGGGGCGGGGCAACGCACCACTAAACCAAGTAGTTTACAGTGGGGGCGGGGCAACGCACCACTAAACCAAGTAGTTTACAGTGGGGGCGGGGCAACACACCACTAAACCAAGTAGTTTACAGTGGGGGAGGGGCAACGCACCACTAAACCAAGTAGTTTACAGTGGGGGAAACATACCACTAAACCAAGTAGTTTACAGTGGGGGCGGGGCAACGCACCACTAAACCAGGTAGTTTACAGTGGGGGCGGGGCAACGCACCACTAAACCAAGTAGTTTACAGTGGGGGCGGGGCAACGCACCACTAAACCAAGTAGTTTACAGTGGGGGAAACATACCACCATACCAGGTAGTTTACAGTGGGGGCGGGGCAACACACCACAAAACCAAGTAGTTTACAGTGGGGGCAGGGCAACGCACCACTAAACCAAGTAGTTTACAGAGGGGGCGGGGCAACACACCACTAAACCAAGTAGTTTACAGTGGGGGCGGGGCAACACACCACTAAACCAAGTAGTTTACAGTGGGGGAAACATACCACTAAACCAAGTAGTTTACAGTGGGGGCGGGGCAACATACCACTAAACCAAGTAGGTTACAGTGGGGGCAACACACCACTAAAGCAAGTAGTTTACAGTGGGGGCGGGGCAACACACCACTAAACCAGGTAGTTTACAGTGGGGGCAACACACCACTAAACCAGGTAGTTTACAGTGGGGGCGGGGCAACACACCACTAAACCAGGTAGTTTACAGTGGGGGCGGGGCAACACACCACTAAACCAGGTAGTTTACAGTGGGGGCGGGGCAACACACCACTTAACCTGGTAGTTTACAGTGGGGGCGGGGCAACACACCACTAAACCAAGTAGTTTACAGTGGGGGCGGGGCAACACACCACTAAACCAAGTAGTTTACAGTGGGGGCGGGGCAACACACCACTAAACCAGGTAGTTTACAGTGGGGGCGGGGCAACACACCACTAAACCAAGTAGTTTACAGTGGGGGCGGGGCAACACACCACTAAACCAGGTAGTTTACAGTGGGGGCAACACACAACTAAACCAGGTAGTTTACAGTGGGGGCAACACACCACTAAACCAGGTAGTTTACAGTGGGGGCGGGGCAACACACCACTAAACCAGGTAGTTTACAGTGGGGGCGGGGCAACACACCACTAAACCAGGTAGTTTACAGTGGGGGCGGGGCAACACACCACTAAACCAAGTAGTTTACAGTGGGGGCGGGGCAACGCACCACTAAACCAGGTAGTTTACAGTGGGGGCGGGGCAACACACCACTAAACCAGGTAGTTTACAGTGGGGGCGGGGCAACACACCACTAAACCAAGTAGTTTACAGTGGGGGCGGGGCAACGCACCACTAAACCAGGTAGTTTACAGTGGGGGCGGGGCAACGCACCACTAAACCAAGTAGTTTACAGTGGGGGCGGGGCAACGCACCACTAAACCAAGTAGTTTACAGTGGGGGCGGGGCAACACACCACTAAACCAAGTAGTTTACAGTGGGGGAGGGGCAACGCACCACTAAACCAAGTAGTTTACAGTGGGGGAAACATACCACTAAACCAAGTAGTTTACAGTGGGGGCGGGGCAACGCACCACTAAACCAGGTAGTTTACAGTGGGGGCGGGGCAACGCACCACTAAACCAAGTAGTTTACAGTGGGGGCGGGGCAACGCACCACTAAACCAAGTAGTTTACAGTGGGGGAAACATACCACCATACCAGGTAGTTTACAGTGGGGGCGGGGCAACACACCACAAAACCAAGTAGTTTACAGTGGGGGCAGGGCAACGCACCACTAAACCAAGTAGTTTACAGAGGGGGCGGGGCAACACACCACTAAACCAAGTAGTTTACAGTGGGGGCGGGGCAACACACCACTAAACCAAGTAGTTTACAGTGGGGGAAACATACCACTAAACCAAGTAGTTTACAGTGGGGGCGGGGCAACATACCACTAAACCAAGTAGGTTACAGTGGGGGCAACACACCACTAAAGCAAGTAGTTTACAGTGGGGGCGGGGCAACACACCACTAAACCAGGTAGTTTACAGTGGGGGCAACACACCACTAAACCAGGTAGTTTACAGTGGGGGCGGGGCAACACACCACTAAACCAGGTAGTTTACAGTGGGGGCGGGGCAACACACCACTAAACCAGGTAGTTTACAGTGGGGGCGGGGCAACACACCACTTAACCTGGTAGTTTACAGTGGGGGCGGGGCAACACACCACTAAACCAAGTAGTTTACAGTGGGGGCGGGGCAACACACCACTAAACCAAGTAGTTTACAGTGGGGGCGGGGCAACACACCACTAAACCAGGTAGTTTACAGTGGGGGCGGGGCAACACACCACTAAACCAAGTAGTTTACAGTGGGGGCGGGGCAACACACCACTAAACCAAGTAGGTTACAGTGGGGGCAACACACCACTAAAGCAAGTAGTTTATAGTGGGGGCGGGGCAACACACCACTAAACCAGGTAGTTTACAGTGGGGGCAACACACCACTAAACCAGGTAGTTTACAGTGGGGGCGGGGCAAGACACCATTAAACCAGGTAGTTTACAGTGGGGGCGGGGCAACACATCACTAAACCAGGTAGTTTACAGTGGGGGCGGGGCAACACACCACTTAACCTGGTAGTTTACAGTGGGGGCGGGGGAACACACCACTAAACCAAGTAGTTTACAGTGGGGGCGGGGCAACGCACCACTAAACCAGGTAGTTTACAGTGGGGGCGGGGCAACGCACCACTAAACCAAGTAGTTTACAGTGGGGGCGGGGCAACGCACCACTAAACCAAGTAGTTTACAGTGGGGGCGGGGCAACACACCACTAAACCAAGTAGTTTACAGTGGGGGAGGGGCAACGCACCACTAAACCAAGTAGTTTACAGTGGGGGAAACATACCACTAAACCAAGTAGTTTACAGTGGGGGCGGGGCAACGCACCACTAAACCAGGTAGTTTACAGTGGGGGCGGGGCAACGCACCACTAAACCAAGTAGTTTACAGTGGGGGCGGGGCAACGCACCACTAAACCAAGTAGTTTACAGTGGGGGAAACATACCACCATACCAGGTAGTTTACAGTGGGGGCGGGGCAACACACCACAAAACCAAGTAGTTTACAGTGGGGGCAGGGCAACGCACCACTAAACCAAGTAGTTTACAGAGGGGGCGGGGCAACACACCACTAAACCAAGTAGTTTACAGTGGGGGCGGGGCAACACACCACTAAACCAAGTAGTTTACAGTGGGGGAAACATACCACTAAACCAAGTAGTTTACAGTGGGGGCGGGGCAACATACCACTAAACCAAGTAGGTTACAGTGGGGGCAACACACCACTAAAGCAAGTAGTTTACAGTGGGGGCGGGGCAACACACCACTAAACCAGGTAGTTTACAGTGGGGGCAACACACCACTAAACCAGGTAGTTTACAGTGGGGGCGGGGCAACACACCACTAAACCAGGTAGTTTACAGTGGGGGCGGGGCAACACACCACTAAACCAGGTAGTTTACAGTGGGGGCGGGGCAACACACCACTTAACCTGGTAGTTTACAGTGGGGGCGGGGCAACACACCACTAAACCAAGTAGTTTACAGTGGGGGCGGGGCAACACACCACTAAACCAAGTAGTTTACAGTGGGGGCGGGGCAACACACCACTAAACCAGGTAGTTTACAGTGGGGGCGGGGCAACACACCACTAAACCAAGTAGTTTACAGTGGGGGCGGGGCAACACACCACTAAACCAAGTAGGTTACAGTGGGGGCAACACACCACTAAAGCAAGTAGTTTATAGTGGGGGCGGGGCAACACACCACTAAACCAGGTAGTTTACAGTGGGGGCAACACACCACTAAACCAGGTAGTTTACAGTGGGGGCGGGGCAAGACACCATTAAACCAGGTAGTTTACAGTGGGGGCGGGGCAACACATCACTAAACCAGGTAGTTTACAGTGGGGGCGGGGCAACACACCACTTAACCTGGTAGTTTACAGTGGGGGCGGGGGAACACACCACTAAACCAAGTAGTTTACAGTGGGGGCGGGGCAACACACCACTAAACCAAGTAGTTTACAGTGGGGGAAACATACCACTAAACCAAGTAGTTTACAGTGGGGGCGGGGCAACACACCACTAAACCAAGTAGTTTACAGTGGGGGCGGGGCAACACACCACTAAACCAAGTAGTTTACAGTGGGGGCGGGGCAACACACCACTAAACCAAGTAGTTTACAGTGGGGGCGGGGCAACATCCCACTAAACCAGGTAGTTTACAGTGGGGGCGGGGCAACACACCACTAAACCAGGTAGTTTACAGTGGGGGCAATGTACCACTAAACCAAGTAGTTTACAATGGGGGAAACATACCACTAAACCAGGTAGTTTACAGTGGGGGCGGGGCAACACACCACTTAACCTGGTAGTTTACAGTGGGGGCGGGGGAACACACCACTAAACCAAGTAGTTTACAGTGGGGGCGGGGCAACGCACCACTAAACCAGGTAGTTTACAGTGGGGGCGGGGCAACACACCACTAAACCAGGTAGTTTACAGTGGGGGCGGGGCAACACACCACTAAACCAAGTAGTTTACAGTGGGGGCGGGGCAACGCACCACTAAACCAGGTAGTTTACAGTGGGGGCGGGGCAACGCACCACTAAACCAAGTAGTTTACAGTGGGGGCGGGGCAACGCACCACTAAACCAAGTAGTTTACAGTGGGGGCGGGGCAACACACCACTAAACCAAGTAGTTTACAGTGGGGGAGGGGCAACGCACCACTAAACCAAGTAGTTTACAGTGGGGGAAACATACCACTAAACCAAGTAGTTTACAGTGGGGGCGGGGCAACGCACCACTAAACCAGGTAGTTTACAGTGGGGGCGGGGCAACGCACCACTAAACCAAGTAGTTTACAGTGGGGGCGGGGCAACGCACCACTAAACCAAGTAGTTTACAGTGGGGGAAACATACCACCATACCAGGTAGTTTACAGTGGGGGCGGGGCAACACACCACAAAACCAAGTAGTTTACAGTGGGGGCAGGGCAACGCACCACTAAACCAAGTAGTTTACAGAGGGGGCGGGGCAACACACCACTAAACCAAGTAGTTTACAGTGGGGGCGGGGCAACACACCACTAAACCAAGTAGTTTACAGTGGGGGAAACATACCACTAAACCAAGTAGTTTACAGTGGGGGCGGGGCAACATACCACTAAACCAAGTAGGTTACAGTGGGGGCAACACACCACTAAAGCAAGTAGTTTACAGTGGGGGCGGGGCAACACACCACTAAACCAGGTAGTTTACAGTGGGGGCAACACACCACTAAACCAGGTAGTTTACAGTGGGGGCGGGGCAACACACCACTAAACCAGGTAGTTTACAGTGGGGGCGGGGCAACACACCACTAAACCAGGTAGTTTACAGTGGGGGCGGGGCAACACACCACTTAACCTGGTAGTTTACAGTGGGGGCGGGGCAACACACCACTAAACCAAGTAGTTTACAGTGGGGGCGGGGCAACACACCACTAAACCAAGTAGTTTACAGTGGGGGCGGGGCAACACACCACTAAACCAGGTAGTTTACAGTGGGGGCGGGGCAACACACCACTAAACCAAGTAGTTTACAGTGGGGGCGGGGCAACACACCACTAAACCAGGTAGTTTACAGTGGGGGCAACACACAACTAAACCAGGTAGTTTACAGTGGGGGCAACACACCACTAAACCAGGTAGTTTACAGTGGGGGCGGGGCAACACACCACTAAACCAGGTAGTTTACAGTGGGGGCGGGGCAACACACCACTAAACCAGGTAGTTTACAGTGGGGGCGGGGCAACACACCACTAAACCAAGTAGTTTACAGTGGGGGCGGGGCAACGCACCACTAAACCAGGTAGTTTACAGTGGGGGCGGGGCAACACACCACTAAACCAGGTAGTTTACAGTGGGGGCGGGGCAACACACCACTAAACCAAGTAGTTTACAGTGGGGGCGGGGCAACGCACCACTAAACCAGGTAGTTTACAGTGGGGGCGGGGCAACGCACCACTAAACCAAGTAGTTTACAGTGGGGGCGGGGCAACGCACCACTAAACCAAGTAGTTTACAGTGGGGGCGGGGCAACACACCACTAAACCAAGTAGTTTACAGTGGGGGAGGGGCAACGCACCACTAAACCAAGTAGTTTACAGTGGGGGAAACATACCACTAAACCAAGTAGTTTACAGTGGGGGCGGGGCAACGCACCACTAAACCAGGTAGTTTACAGTGGGGGCGGGGCAACGCACCACTAAACCAAGTAGTTTACAGTGGGGGCGGGGCAACGCACCACTAAACCAAGTAGTTTACAGTGGGGGAAACATACCACCATACCAGGTAGTTTACAGTGGGGGCGGGGCAACACACCACAAAACCAAGTAGTTTACAGTGGGGGCAGGGCAACGCACCACTAAACCAAGTAGTTTACAGAGGGGGCGGGGCAACACACCACTAAACCAAGTAGTTTACAGTGGGGGCGGGGCAACACACCACTAAACCAAGTAGTTTACAGTGGGGGAAACATACCACTAAACCAAGTAGTTTACAGTGGGGGCGGGGCAACATACCACTAAACCAAGTAGGTTACAGTGGGGGCAACACACCACTAAAGCAAGTAGTTTACAGTGGGGGCGGGGCAACACACCACTAAACCAGGTAGTTTACAGTGGGGGCAACACACCACTAAACCAGGTAGTTTACAGTGGGGGCGGGGCAACACACCACTAAACCAGGTAGTTTACAGTGGGGGCGGGGCAACACACCACTAAACCAGGTAGTTTACAGTGGGGGCGGGGCAACACACCACTTAACCTGGTAGTTTACAGTGGGGGCGGGGCAACACACCACTAAACCAAGTAGTTTACAGTGGGGGCGGGGCAACACACCACTAAACCAAGTAGTTTACAGTGGGGGCGGGGCAACACACCACTAAACCAGGTAGTTTACAGTGGGGGCGGGGCAACACACCACTAAACCAAGTAGTTTACAGTGGGGGCGGGGCAACACACCACTAAACCAAGTAGGTTACAGTGGGGGCAACACACCAGTAAAGCAAGTAGTTTATAGTGGGGGCGGGGCAACACACCACTAAACCAGGTAGTTTACAGTGGGGGCAACACACCACTAAACCAGGTAGTTTACAGTGGGGGCGGGGCAAGACACCATTAAACCAGGTAGTTTACAGTGGGGGCGGGGCAACACATCACTAAACCAGGTAGTTTACAGTGGGGGCGGGGCAACACACCACTTAACCTGGTAGTTTACAGTGGGGGCGGGGGAACACACCACTAAACCAAGTAGTTTACAGTGGGGGCGGGGCAACGCACCACTAAACCAGGTAGTTTACAGTGGGGGCGGGGCAACGCACCACTAAACCAAGTAGTTTACAGTGGGGGCGGGGCAACGCACCACTAAACCAAGTAGTTTACAGTGGGGGCGGGGCAACACACCACTAAACCAAGTAGTTTACAGTGGGGGAGGGGCAACGCACCACTAAACCAAGTAGTTTACAGTGGGGGAAACATACCACTAAACCAAGTAGTTTACAGTGGGGGCGGGGCAACGCACCACTAAACCAGGTAGTTTACAGTGGGGGCGGGGCAACGCACCACTAAACCAAGTAGTTTACAGTGGGGGCGGGGCAACGCACCACTAAACCAAGTAGTTTACAGTGGGGGAAACATACCACCATACCAGGTAGTTTACAGTGGGGGCGGGGCAACACACCACAAAACCAAGTAGTTTACAGTGGGGGCAGGGCAACGCACCACTAAACCAAGTAGTTTACAGAGGGGGCGGGGCAACACACCACTAAACCAAGTAGTTTACAGTGGGGGCGGGGCAACACACCACTAAACCAAGTAGTTTACAGTGGGGGAAACATACCACTAAACCAAGTAGTTTACAGTGGGGGCGGGGCAACATACCACTAAACCAAGTAGGTTACAGTGGGGGCAACACACCACTAAAGCAAGTAGTTTACAGTGGGGGCGGGGCAACACACCACTAAACCAGGTAGTTTACAGTGGGGGCGGGGCAACACACCACTAAACCAGGTAGTTTACAGTGGGGGCGGGGCAACACACCACTTAACCTGGTAGTTTACAGTGGGGGCGGGGCAACACACCACTAAACCAAGTAGTTTACAGTGGGGGCGGGGCAACACACCACTAAACCAAGTAGTTTACAGTGGGGGCGGGGCAACACACCACTAAACCAGGTAGTTTACAGTGGGGGCGGGGCAACACACCACTAAACCAAGTAGTTTACAGTGGGGGCGGGGCAACACACCACTAAACCAAGTAGGTTACAGTGGGGGCAACACACCACTAAAGCAAGTAGTTTATAGTGGGGGCGGGGCAACACACCACTAAACCAGGTAGTTTACAGTGGGGGCAACACACCACTAAACCAGGTAGTTTACAGTGGGGGCGGGGCAAGACACCATTAAACCAGGTAGTTTACAGTGGGAGCGGGGCAACACATCACTAAACCAGGTAGTTTACAGTGGGGGCGGGGCAACACACCACTTAACCTGGTAGTTTACAGTGGGGGCGGGGGAACACACCACTAAACCAAGTAGTTTACAGTGGGGGCGGGGCAACACACCACTAAACCAAGTAGTTTACAGTGGGGGAAACATACCACTAAACCAAGTAGTTTACAGTGGGGGCGGGGCAACACACCACTAAACCAAGTAGTTTACAGTGGGGGCGGGGCAACACACCACTAAACCAAGTAGTTTACAGTGGGGGCGGGGCAACACACCACTAAACCAAGTAGTTTACAGTGGGGGCGGGGCAACATCCCACTAAACCAGGTAGTTTACAGTGGGGGCGGGGCAACACACCACTAAACCAGGTAGTTTACAGTGGGGGCAATGTACCACTAAACCAAGTAGTTTACAATGGGGGAAACATACCACTAAACCAGGTAGTTTACAGTGGGGGCGGGGCAACACACCACTTAACCTGGTAGTTTACAGTGGGGGCGGGGGAACACACCACTAAACCAAGTAGTTTACAGTGGGGGCGGGGCAACACACCACTAAACCAAGTAGTTTACAGTGGGGGAAACATACCACTAAACCAAGTAGTTTACAGTGGGGGCGGGGCAACACACCACTAAACCAAGTAGTTTACAGTGGGGGCGGGGCAACACACCACTAAACCAAGTAGTTTACAGTGGGGGCGGGGCAACACACCACTAAACCAAGTAGTTTACAGTGGGGGCGGGGCAACATCCCACTAAACCAGGTAGTTTACAGTGGGGGCGGGGCAACACACCACTAAACCAGGTAGTTTACAGTGGGGGCAATGTACCACTAAACCAAGTAGTTTACAATGGGGGAAACATACCACTAAACCAGGTAGTTTACAGTGGGGGCGGGGCAACACACCACTTAACCTGGTAGTTTACAGTGGGGGCGGGGGAACACACCACTAAACCAAGTAGTTTACAGTGGGGGCGGGGCAACACACCACTAAACCAAGTAGTTTACAGTGGGGGAAACATACCACTAAACCAAGTAGTTTACAGTGGGGGCGGGGCAACACACCACTAAACCAAGTAGTTTACAGTGGGGGCGGGGCAACACACCACTAAACCAAGTAGTTTACAGTGGGGGCGGGGCAACACACCACTAAACCAAGTAGTTTACAGTGGGGGCGGGGCAACATCCCACTAAACCAGGTAGTTTACAGTGGGGGCGGGGCAACACACCACTAAACCAGGTAGTTTACAGTGGGGGCAATGTACCACTAAACCAAGTAGTTTACAATGGGGGAAACATACCACTAAACCAGGTAGTTTACAGTGGGAGCAACACACCACTAAACCAGGTAGTTTACAGTGGGGGCAACACACCACTAAACCAGGTAGTTTACAGTGGGGGCAACACACCACTAAACCAGGTAGTTCACAGTGGGGGCGGGGCAACACACCACTAAACCAAGTAGTTTAGAGTGGGGGCGGGGCAACACACCACTAAACCAAGTAGTTTACAGTGGGGGCGGGGCAACGCACCACTAAACCAAGTAGTTTACAGTGGGGGCGGGGCAACACACCACTAAACCAAGTAGTTTACAGTGGGGGAGGGGCAACGCACCACTAAACCAAGTAGTTTACAGTGGGGGAAACATACCACTAAACCAAGTAGTTTACAGTGGGGGCGGGGCAACGCACCACTAAACCAGGTAGTTTACAGTGGGGGCGGGGCAACGCACCACTAAACCAAGTAGTTTACAGTGGGGGCGGGGCAACGCACCACTAAACCAAGTAGTTTACAGTGGGGGAAACATACCACCATACCAGGTAGTTTACAGTGGGGGCGGGGCAACACACCACAAAACCAAGTAGTTTACAGTGGGGGCAGGGCAACGCACCACTAAACCAAGTAGTTTACAGAGGGGGCGGGGCAACACACCACTAAACCAAGTAGTTTACAGTGGGGGCGGGGCAACACACCACTAAACCAAGTAGTTTACAGTGGGGGAAACATACCACTAAACCAAGTAGTTTACAGTGGGGGCGGGGCAACATACCACTAAACCAAGTAGGTTACAGTGGGGGCAACACACCACTAAAGCAAGTAGTTTACAGTGGGGGCGGGGCAACACACCACTAAACCAGGTAGTTTACAGTGGGGGCAACACACCACTAAACCAGGTAGTTTACAGTGGGGGCGGGGCAACACACCACTAAACCAGGTAGTTTACAGTGGGGGCGGGGCAACACACCACTAAACCAGGTAGTTTACAGTGGGGGCGGGGCAACACACCACTTAACCTGGTAGTTTACAGTGGGGGCGGGGCAACACACCACTAAACCAAGTAGTTTACAGTGGGGGCGGGGCAACACACCACTAAACCAAGTAGTTTACAGTGGGGGCGGGGCAACACACCACTAAACCAGGTAGTTTACAGTGGGGGCGGGGCAACACACCACTAAACCAAGTAGTTTACAGTGGGGGCGGGGCAACACACCACTAAACCAGGTAGTTTACAGTGGGGGCAACACACAACTAAACCAGGTAGTTTACAGTGGGGGCAACACACCACTAAACCAGGTAGTTTACAGTGGGGGCGGGGCAACACACCACTAAACCAGGTAGTTTACAGTGGGGGCGGGGCAACACACCACTAAACCAGGTAGTTTACCGTGGGGGCGGGGCAACACACCACTAAACCAAGTAGTTTACAGTGGGGGCGGGGCAACGCACCACTAAACCAGGTAGTTTACAGTGGGGGCGGGGCAACACACCACTAAACCAGGTAGTTTACAGTGGGGGCGGGGCAACACACCACTAAACCAAGTAGTTTACAGTGGGGGCGGGGCAACGCACCACTAAACCAGGTAGTTTACAGTGGGGGCGGGGCAACGCACCACTAAACCAAGTAGTTTACAGTGGGGGCGGGGCAACGCACCACTAAACCAAGTAGTTTACAGTGGGGGCGGGGCAACACACCACTAAACCAAGTAGTTTACAGTGGGGGAGGGGCAACGCACCACTAAACCAAGTAGTTTACAGTGGGGGAAACATACCACTAAACCAAGTAGTTTACAGTGGGGGCGGGGCAACGCACCACTAAACCAGGTAGTTTACAGTGGGGGCGGGGCAACGCACCACTAAACCAAGTAGTTTACAGTGGGGGCGGGGCAACGCACCACTAAACCAAGTAGTTTACAGTGGGGGAAACATACCACCATACCAGGTAGTTTACAGTGGGGGCGGGGCAACACACCACAAAACCAAGTAGTTTACAGTGGGGGCAGGGCAACGCACCACTAAACCAAGTAGTTTACAGAGGGGGCGGGGCAACACACCACTAAACCAAGTAGTTTACAGTGGGGGCGGGGCAACACACCACTAAACCAAGTAGTTTACAGTGGGGGAAACATACCACTAAACCAAGTAGTTTACAGTGGGGGCGGGGCAACATACCACTAAACCAAGTAGGTTACAGTGGGGGCAACACACCACTAAAGCAAGTAGTTTACAGTGGGGGCGGGGCAACACACCACTAAACCAGGTAGTTTACAGTGGGGGCAACACACCACTAAACCAGGTAGTTTACAGTGGGGGCGGGGCAACACACCACTAAACCAGGTAGTTTACAGTGGGGGCGGGGCAACACACCACTAAACCAGGTAGTTTACAGTGGGGGCGGGGCAACACACCACTTAACCTGGTAGTTTACAGTGGGGGCGGGGCAACACACCACTAAACCAAGTAGTTTACAGTGGGGGCGGGGCAACACACCACTAAACCAAGTAGTTTACAGTGGGGGCGGGGCAACACACCACTAAACCAGGTAGTTTACAGTGGGGGCGGGGCAACACACCACTAAACCAAGTAGTTTACAGTGGGGGCGGGGCAACACACCACTAAACCAAGTAGGTTACAGTGGGGGCAACACACCACTAAAGCAAGTAGTTTATAGTGGGGGCGGGGCAACACACCACTAAACCAGGTAGTTTACAGTGGGGGCAACACACCACTAAACCAGGTAGTTTACAGTGGGGGCGGGGCAAGACACCATTAAACCAGGTAGTTTACAGTGGGGGCGGGGCAACACATCACTAAACCAGGTAGTTTACAGTGGGGGCGGGGCAACACACCACTTAACCTGGTAGTTTACAGTGGGGGCGGGGGAACACACCACTAAACCAAGTAGTTTACAGTGGGGGCGGGGCAACGCACCACTAAACCAGGTAGTTTACAGTGGGGGCGGGGCAACGCACCACTAAACCAAGTAGTTTACAGTGGGGGCGGGGCAACGCACCACTAAACCAAGTAGTTTACAGTGGGGGCGGGGCAACACACCACTAAACCAAGTAGTTTACAGTGGGGGAGGGGCAACGCACCACTAAACCAAGTAGTTTACAGTGGGGGAAACATACCACTAAACCAAGTAGTTTACAGTGGGGGCGGGGCAACGCACCACTAAACCAGGTAGTTTACAGTGGGGGCGGGGCAACGCACCACTAAACCAAGTAGTTTACAGTGGGGGCGGGGCAACGCACCACTAAACCAAGTAGTTTACAGTGGGGGAAACATACCACCATACCAGGTAGTTTACAGTGGGGGCGGGGCAACACACCACAAAACCAAGTAGTTTACAGTGGGGGCAGGGCAACGCACCACTAAACCAAGTAGTTTACAGAGGGGGCGGGGCAACACACCACTAAACCAAGTAGTTTACAGTGGGGGCGGGGCAACACACCACTAAACCAAGTAGTTTACAGTGGGGGAAACATACCACTAAACCAAGTAGTTTACAGTGGGGGCGGGGCAACATACCACTAAACCAAGTAGGTTACAGTGGGGGCAACACACCACTAAAGCAAGTAGTTTACAGTGGGGGCAGGGCAACACACCACTAAACCAGGTAGTTTACAGTGGGGGCAACACACCACTAAACCAGGTAGTTTACAGTGGGGGCGGGGCAACACACCACTAAACCAGGTAGTTTACAGTGGGGGCGGGGCAACACACCACTAAACCAGGTAGTTTACAGTGGGGGCGGGGCAACACACCACTTAACCTGGTAGTTTACAGTGGGGGCGGGGCAACACACCACTAAACCAAGTAGTTTACAGTGGGGGCGGGGCAACACACCACTAAACCAAGTAGTTTACAGTGGGGGCGGGGCAACACACCACTAAACCAGGTAGTTTACAGTGGGGGCGGGGCAACACACCACTAAACCAAGTAGTTTACAGTGGGGGCGGGGCAACACACCACTAAACCAAGTAGGTTACAGTGGGGGCAACACACCACTAAAGCAAGTAGTTTATAGTGGGGGCGGGGCAACACACCACTAAACCAGGTAGTTTACAGTGGGGGCAACACACCACTAAACCAGGTAGTTTACAGTGGGGGCGGGGCAAGACACCATTAAACCAGGTAGTTTACAGTGGGGGCGGGGCAACACATCACTAAACCAGGTAGTTTACAGTGGGGGCGGGGCAACACACCACTTAACCTGGTAGTTTACAGTGGGGGCGGGGGAACACACCACTAAACCAAGTAGTTTACAGTGGGGGCGGGGCAACACACCACTAAACCAAGTAGTTTACAGTGGGGGAAACATACCACTAAACCAAGTAGTTTACAGTGGGGGCGGGGCAACACACCACTAAACCAAGTAGTTTACAGTGGGGGCGGGGCAACACACCACTAAACCAAGTAGTTTACAGTGGGGGCGGGGCAACACACCACTAAACCAAGTAGTTTACAGTGGGGGCGGGGCAACATCCCACTAAACCAGGTAGTTTACAGTGGGGGCGGGGCAACACACCACTAAACCAGGTAGTTTACAGTGGGGGCAATGTACCACTAAACCAAGTAGTTTACAATGGGGGAAACATACCACTAAACCAGGTAGTTTACAGTGGGAGCAACACACCACTAAACCAGGTAGTTTACAGTGGGGGCAACACACCACTAAACCAGGTAGTTTACAGTGGGGGCAACACACCACTAAACCAGGTAGTTCACAGTGGGGGCGGGGCAACACACCACTAAACCAAGTAGTTTAGAGTGGGGGCGGGGCAACACACCAATAAACCAGGTAGTTTACAGTGGGGGCGGGGCAACACACCACTAAACCAGGTAGTTTAAAGTGGGTGCGGGGCAACACACCACTAAACCAAGTAGTTTACAGTGGGGGTGGGGCAACACACCACTAAACCAAGTAGTGTACAGTGGGGGCAACACAACACTAAACCAGGTAGATTACAGTGGGGGCAACACACCACTAAACCAGGTAGTTTACAGTGGGGGAAACACACCACTAAACCAGGTAGTTTACAGTGGGGGCGGGGCAACACACCACTAAACCAAGTAGTTTACAGTGGGGGCGGGGCAACACACCACTAAACCAAGTAGTTTACAGTGGGGGCGGGGCAACACACCACTTAACCTGGTAGTTTACAGTGGGGGCGGGGCAACACACCACTAAACCAAGTAGTTTACAGTGGGGGCGGGGCAACACACCACTAAACCAAGTAGTTTACAGTGGGGGAAACATACCACTAAACCAAGTAGTTTACAGTGGGGGCGGGGCAACACACCACTAAACCAAGTAGTTTACAGTGGGGGCGGGGCAACACACCACTAAACCAAGTAGTTTACAGTGGGGGCGGGGCAACATCCCACTAAACCAGGTAGTTTACAGTGGGGGCGGGGCAACACACCACTAAACCAGGTAGTTTACAGTGGGGGCAATGTACCACTAAACCAAGTAGTTTACAATGGGGGAAACATACCACTAAACCAGGTAGTTTACAGTGGGAGCAACACACCACTAAACCAGGTAGTTTACAGTGGGGGCAACACACCACTAAACCAGGTAGTTTACAGTGGGGGCAACACACCACTAAACCAGGTAGTTTACAGTGGGGGCGGGGCAACACACCACTAAACCAAGTAGTTTACAGTGGGGGCGGGGCAACATCCCACTAAACCAGGTAGTTTACAGTGGGGGCGGGGCAACACACCACTAAACCAGGTAGTTTACAGTGGGGGCGGGGCAACACACCACTAAACCAAGTAGTTTACAGTGGGGGTGGGGCAACACACCACTAAACCAAGTAGTGTACAGTGGGGGCAACACAACACTAAACCAGGTAGATTACAGTGGGGGCAACACACCACTAAACCAGGTAGTTTACAGTGGGGGAAACACACCACTAAACCAGGTAGTTTACAGTGGGGGCGGGGCAACACACCACTAAACCAGGTAGATTACAGTTGGGGCAACACACCACTAAACTAGGTAGTTTACAGTGGGGGAAACACACCACTAAACCAAGTAGTTTACAGTGGGGGCAGGGCAACACACCACTAAACCAAGTAGTTTACAGTGGGGGCAACACACCACTAAACCAAGTAGTTTACAGTGGGGGCAACACACCACTAAACCAGGTAGTTTACAGTGGGGGCGGGGCAACATACCACTGAACCAAGTAGTTTACAGTGGGGGAAACACACCACTAAACCAGGTAGTTTACAGTGGGGGCGGGGCAACACACCACTTAACCAGGTAGTTTACAGTGGGGGCGGGGCAACACACCACTAAACAAAGTAGTTTACAGTGGGGGCAACACATCACTAAACCAAGTAGTTTAGAGTGGGGGCGGGGCAACACACCACTAAACCAAGTAGTTTACAGTGGGGGCGGGGCAACACACCACTAAACCAAGTAGTTTACAGTGGGGGCAATGTACCACTAACATTTTTTTTTACATTTTAGTCATTTAGCAGACATTATTATCCAGAGCGACTTACAGTAGTGAATGCATACATTTCATAAATTTTTTTGCTGGCCCCCCGTGGGAATCGAACCCACAACCCTGGCGTTGCAAACACCATGCTCCACCAACTGAGCTACAGGGAAGGCTAAACCAGGTAGTTTACAGTGGGGGCAATGTACCACTAAACCAAGTAGTTTACAGTTGGGGCGGGGCAACACACCACTAAACAAGGTAGTTTACAGTGGGGGCAATGTACCACTAAACCAAGTAGTTTACAGTTGGGGCGGGGCAACACACCACTAAACCAGGTAGTTTACAGTGGGGGCAACACACCACTAAACCAGTTAGTTTACAGTGGGGGCAACACACAACTAAACCAGGTAGTTTACAGTGGGGGCAACACACCACTAAACCAGGTAGTTTACAGTGGGGGCGGGGCAACACACCACTAAACCAGGTAGTTTACAGTGGGGGCGGGGCAACACACCACTAAACCAGGTAGTTTACAGTGGGGGCGGGGCAACACACCACTAAACCAAGTAGTTTACAGTGGGGGAAACATACCACTAAACCAAGTAGTTTACAGTGGGGGCGGTGCAACACACCACTAAACCAAGTAGGTTACAGTGGGGGCAACACACCACTAAAGCAAGTAGTTTACAGTGGGGGCGGGGCAACACACCACTAAACCAGGTAGTTTACAGTGGGGGCAACACACCACTAAACCAGGTAGTTTACAGTGGGGGCGGGGCAACACACCACTAAACCAGGTAGTTTACAGTGGGAGCGGGGCAACACACCACTAAACGAATTAGTTTACAGTGGGGGCGGGGCAACGCACCACTAAACCAAGTAGTTTACAGTGGGGGCAATGTACCACTAAACCAAGTAGTTTACAATGGGGGAAACATACCACTAAACCAGGTAGTTTACAGTGGGGGCAACACACCACTAAACCAGGTAGTTTACAGTGGGGGCAACACACCACTAAACCAAGTAGTTTACAGTGGCGGCGGGGTAACACACCACTAAACCAAGTAGTTTACAGTGGGGGCGGGGCAACACACCACTAAACCAGGTAGTTTACAGTGGGGGCAACACACCACTAAACCAGGTAGTTTACAGTGGGGGCAACACACCACTAAACCAGATAGTTTACAGTGGGGGCGGGGCAACACACCACTAAACCAGGTAGGTTACAGTGGGGGCGGGGCAACACACCACTAAACCAGGTAGTTTACAGTGGGGGCGGGGCAACACACCACTAAACAAAGTAGTTTACAGTGGGGGCGGGGCAACGCACCACTAAACCAGGTAGTTTACAGTGGGGGCGGGGCAACGCACCACTAAACCAAGTAGTTTACAGTGGGGGAAACATACCACTAAACCAGGTAGTTTACAGTGGGGGCGGGGCAACACACCACAAAGCCAAGTAGTTTACAGTGGGGGCAGGGCAACGCACCACTAAACCAAGTAGTTTACAGAGGGGGCGGGGCAACACACCACTAAACCAAGTAGTTTACAGTGGGGGCGGGGCAACACACCACTAAACCAAGTAGTTTACAGTGGGGGAAACATACCACTAAACCAAGTAGTTTACAGTGGGGGCGGGGCAACATACCACTAAACCAAGTAGGTTACAGTGGGGGCAACACACCACTAAAGCAAGTAGTTTACAGTGGGGGCGGGGCAACACACCACTAAACCAGGTAGTTTACAGTGGGGGCAACACACCACTAAACCAGGTAGTTTACAGTGGGGGCGGGGCAACACACCACTAAACCAGGTAGTTTACAGTGGGGGCGGGGCAACACACCACTAAACCAAGTAGTTTACAGTTGGGGCGGGGCAACACACCACTTAACCTGGTAGTTTACAGTGGGGGCAGGGCAACACACCACTAAACCAAGTAGTTTACAGTGGGGGCGGGGCAACACACCACTAAACCAAGTAGTTTACAGTGGGGGCGGGGCAACACACCACTAAACCAGGTAGTTTACAGTGGGGGCAACACACAACTAAACCAGGTAGTTTACAGTGGGGGCAACACACCACTAAACCAGGTAGTTTACAGTGGGGGCGGGGCAACACACCACTAAACCAGGTAGTTTACAGTGGGGGCGGGGCAACACACCACTAAACCAGGTAGTTTACAGTGGGGGCGGGGCAACACACCACTAAACCAAGTAGTTTACAGTGGGGGCGGGGCAACGCACCACTAAACCAGGTAGTTTACAGTGGGGGCGGGGCAACACACCACTAAACCAGGTAGTTTACAGTGGGGGCGGGGCAACACACCACTAAACCAAGTAGTTTACAGTGGGGGCGGGGCAACGCACCACTAAACCAGGTAGTTTACAGTGGGGGCGGGGCAACGCACCACTAAACCAAGTAGTTTACAGTGGGGGCGGGGCAACGCACCACTAAACCAAGTAGTTTACAGTGGGGGCGGGGCAACACACCACTAAACCAAGTAGTTTACAGTGGGGGAGGGGCAACGCACCACTAAACCAAGTAGTTTACAGTGGGGGAAACATACCACTAAACCAAGTAGTTTACAGTGGGGGCGGGGCAACGCACCACTAAACCAGGTAGTTTACAGTGGGGGCGGGGCAACGCACCACTAAACCAAGTAGTTTACAGTGGGGGCGGGGCAACGCACCACTAAACCAAGTAGTTTACAGTGGGGGAAACATACCACCATACCAGGTAGTTTACAGTGGGGGCGGGGCAACACACCACAAAACCAAGTAGTTTACAGTGGGGGCAGGGCAACGCACCACTAAACCAAGTAGTTTACAGAGGGGGCGGGGCAACACACCACTAAACCAAGTAGTTTACAGTGGGGGCGGGGCAACACACCACTAAACCAAGTAGTTTACAGTGGGGGAAACATACCACTAAACCAAGTAGTTTACAGTGGGGGCGGGGCAACATACCACTAAACCAAGTAGGTTACAGTGGGGGCAACACACCACTAAAGCAAGTAGTTTACAGTGGGGGCGGGGCAACACACCACTAAACCAGGTAGTTTACAGTGGGGGCAACACACCACTAAACCAGGTAGTTTACAGTGGGGGCGGGGCAACACACCACTAAACCAGGTAGTTTACAGTGGGGGCGGGGCAACACACCACTAAACCAGGTAGTTTACAGTGGGGGCGGGGCAACACACCACTTAACCTGGTAGTTTACAGTGGGGGCGGGGCAACACACCACTAAACCAAGTAGTTTACAGTGGGGGCGGGGCAACACACCACTAAACCAAGTAGTTTACAGTGGGGGCGGGGCAACACACCACTAAACCAGGTAGTTTACAGTGGGGGCGGGGCAACACACCACTAAACCAAGTAGTTTACAGTGGGGGCGGGGCAACACACCACTAAACCAGGTAGTTTACAGTGGGGGCAACACACAACTAAACCAGGTAGTTTACAGTGGGGGCAACACACCACTAAACCAGGTAGTTTACAGTGGGGGCGGGGCAACACACCACTAAACCAGGTAGTTTACAGTGGGGGCGGGGCAACACACCACTAAACCAGGTAGTTTACAGTGGGGGCGGGGCAACACACCACTAAACCAAGTAGTTTACAGTGGGGGCGGGGCAACGCACCACTAAACCAGGTAGTTTACAGTGGGGGCGGGGCAACACACCACTAAACCAGGTAGTTTACAGTGGGGGCGGGGCAACACACCACTAAACCAAGTAGTTTACAGTGGGGGCGGGGCAACGCACCACTAAACCAGGTAGTTTACAGTGGGGGCGGGGCAACGCACCACTAAACCAAGTAGTTTACAGTGGGGGCGGGGCAACGCACCACTAAACCAAGTAGTTTACAGTGGGGGCGGGGCAACACACCACTAAACCAAGTAGTTTACAGTGGGGGAGGGGCAACGCACCACTAAACCAAGTAGTTTACAGTGGGGGAAACATACCACTAAACCAAGTAGTTTACAGTGGGGGCGGGGCAACGCACCACTAAACCAGGTAGTTTACAGTGGGGGCGGGGCAACGCACCACTAAACCAAGTAGTTTACAGTGGGGGCGGGGCAACGCACCACTAAACCAAGTAGTTTACAGTGGGGGAAACATACCACCATACCAGGTAGTTTACAGTGGGGGCGGGGCAACACACCACAAAACCAAGTAGTTTACAGTGGGGGCAGGGCAACGCACCACTAAACCAAGTAGTTTACAGAGGGGGCGGGGCAACACACCACTAAACCAAGTAGTTTACAGTGGGGGCGGGGCAACACACCACTAAACCAAGTAGTTTACAGTGGGGGAAACATACCACTAAACCAAGTAGTTTACAGTGGGGGCGGGGCAACATACCACTAAACCAAGTAGGTTACAGTGGGGGCAACACACCACTAAAGCAAGTAGTTTACAGTGGGGGCGGGGCAACACACCACTAAACCAGGTAGTTTACAGTGGGGGCAACACACCACTAAACCAGGTAGTTTACAGTGGGGGCGGGGCAACACACCACTAAACCAGGTAGTTTACAGTGGGGGCGGGGCAACACACCACTAAACCAGGTAGTTTACAGTGGGGGCGGGGCAACACACCACTTAACCTGGTAGTTTACAGTGGGGGCGGGGCAACACACCACTAAACCAAGTAGTTTACAGTGGGGGCGGGGCAACACACCACTAAACCAAGTAGTTTACAGTGGGGGCGGGGCAACACACCACTAAACCAGGTAGTTTACAGTGGGGGCGGGGCAACACACCACTAAACCAAGTAGTTTACAGTGGGGGCGGGGCAACACACCACTAAACCAAGTAGGTTACAGTGGGGGCAACACACCACTAAAGCAAGTAGTTTATAGTGGGGGCGGGGCAACACACCACTAAACCAGGTAGTTTACAGTGGGGGCAACACACCACTAAACCAGGTAGTTTACAGTGGGGGCGGGGCAAGACACCATTAAACCAGGTAGTTTACAGTGGGGGCGGGGCAACACATCACTAAACCAGGTAGTTTACAGTGGGGGCGGGGCAACACACCACTTAACCTGGTAGTTTACAGTGGGGGCGGGGGAACACACCACTAAACCAAGTAGTTTACAGTGGGGGCGGGGCAACACACCACTAAACCAAGTAGTTTACAGTGGGGGAAACATACCACTAAACCAAGTAGTTTACAGTGGGGGCGGGGCAACACACCACTAAACCAAGTAGTTTACAGTGGGGGCGGGGCAACACACCACTAAACCAAGTAGTTTACAGTGGGGGCGGGGCAACACACCACTAAACCAAGTAGTTTACAGTGGGGGCGGGGCAACATCCCACTAAACCAGGTAGTTTACAGTGGAAGCGGGGCAACACACCACTAAACCAGGTAGTTTACAGTGGGGGCAATGTACCACTAAACCAAGTAGTTTACAATGGGGGAAACATACCACTAAACCAGGTAGTTTACAGTGGGAGCAACACACCACTAAACCAGGTAGTTTACAGTGGGGGCAACACACCACTAAACCAGGTAGTTTACAGTGGGGGCAACACACCACATAACCAGGTAGTTCACAGTGGGGGCGGGGCAACACACCACTAAACCAAGTAGTTTAGAGTGGGGGCGGGGCAACACACCAATAAACCAGGTAGTTTACAGTGGGGGCGGGGCAACACACCACTAAACCAGGTAGTTTAAAGTGGGTGCGGGGCAACACACCACTAAACCAAGTAGTTTACAGTGGGGGTGGGGCAACACACCACTAAACCAAGTAGTGTACAGTGGGGGCAACACAACACTAAACCAGGTAGATTACAGTGGGGGCAACACACCACTAAACCAGGTAGTTTACAGTGGGGGAAACACACCACTAAACCAGGTAGTTTACAGTGGGTGCGGGGCAACACACCACTAAACCAAGTAGTTTACAGTGGGGGCGGGGCAACACACCACTAAACCAAGTAGTTTACAGTGGGGGCGGGGCAACACACCACTTAACCTGGTAGTTTACAGTGGGGGCGGGGCAACACACCACTAAACCAAGTAGTTTACAGTGGGGGCGGGGCAACACACCACTAAACCAAGTAGTTTACAGTGGGGGAAACATACCACTAAACCAAGTAGTTTACAGTGGGGGCGGGGCAACACACCACTAAACCAAGTAGTTTACAGTGGGGGCGGGGCAACACACCACTAAACCAAGTAGTTTACAGTGGGGGCGGGGCAACATCCCACTAAACCAGGTAGTTTACAGTGGGGGCGGGGCAACACACCACTAAACCAGGTAGTTTACAGTGGGGGCAATGTACCACTAAACCAAGTAGTTTACAATGGGGGAAACATACCACTAAACCAGGTAGTTTACAGTGGGAGCAACACACCACTAAACCAGGTAGTTTACAGTGGGGGCAACACACCACTAAACCAGGTAGTTTACAGTGGGGGCAACACACCACTAAACCAGGTAGTTTACAGTGGGGGCGGGGCAACACACCACTAAACCAAGTAGTTTACAGTGGGGGCGGGGCAACATCCCACTAAACCAGGTAGTTTACAGTGGGGGCGGGGCAACACACCACTAAACCAGGTAGTTTACAGTGGGGGCGGGGCAACACACCACTAAACCAAGTAGTTTACAGTGGGGGTGGGGCAACACACCACTAAACCAAGTAGTGTACAGTGGGGGCAACACAACACTAAACCAGGTAGATTACAGTGGGGGCAACACACCACTAAACCAGGTAGTTTACAGTGGGGGAAACACACCACTAAACCAGGTAGTTTACAGTGGGGGCGGGGCAACACACCACTAAACCAGGTAGATTACAGTTGGGGCAACACACCACTAAACTAGGTAGTTTACAGTGGGGGAAACACACCACTAAACCAAGTAGTTTACAGTGGGGGCAGGGCAACACACCACTAAACCAAGTAGTTTACAGTGGGGGCAACACACCACTAAACCAAGTAGTTTACAGTGGGGGCAACACACCACTAAACCAGGTAGTTTACAGTGGGGGCGGGGCAACATACCACTGAACCAAGTAGTTTACAGTGGGGGAAACACACCACTAAACCAGGTAGTTTACAGTGGGGGCGGGGCAACACACCACTTAACCAGGTAGTTTACAGTGGGGGCGGGGCAACACACCACTAAACAAAGTAGTTTACAGTGGGGGCAACACATCACTAAACCAAGTAGTTTAGAGTGGGGGCGGGGCAACACACCACTAAACCAAGTAGTTTACAGTGGGGGCGGGGCAACACACCACTAAACCAAGTAGTTTACAGTGGGGGCAATGTACCACTAACATTTTTTTTTACATTTTAGTCATTTAGCAGACATTATTATCCAGAGCGACTTACAGTAGTGAATGCATACATTTCATAAATTTTTTTGCTGGCCCCCCGTGGGAATCGAACCCACAACCCTGGCGTTGCAAACACCATGCTCCACCAACTGAGCTACAGGGAAGGCTAAACCAGGTAGTTTACAGTGGGGGCAATGTACCACTAAACCAAGTAGTTTACAGTTGGGGCGGGGCAACACACCACTAAACAAGGTAGTTTACAGTGGGGGCAATGTACCACTAAACCAAGTAGTTTACAGTTGGGGCGGGGCAACACACCACTAAACCAGGTAGTTTACAGTGGGGGCAACACACCACTAAACCAGTTAGTTTACAGTGGGGGCAACACACAACTAAACCAGGTAGTTTACAGTGGGGGCAACACACCACTAAACCAGGTAGTTTACAGTGGGGGCGGGGCAACACACCACTAAACCAGGTAGTTTACAGTGGGGGCGGGGCAACACACCACTAAACCAGGTAGTTTACAGTGGGGGCGGGGCAACACACCACTAAACCAAGTAGTTTACAGTGGGGGAAACATACCACTAAACCAAGTAGTTTACAGTGGGGGCGGTGCAACACACCACTAAACCAAGTAGGTTACAGTGGGGGCAACACACCACTAAAGCAAGTAGTTTACAGTGGGGGCGGGGCAACACACCACTAAACCAGGTAGTTTACAGTGGGGGCAACACACCACTAAACCAGGTAGTTTACAGTGGGGGCGGGGCAACACACCACTAAACCAGGTAGTTTACAGTGGGAGCGGGGCAACACACCACTAAACGAATTAGTTTACAGTGGGGGCGGGGCAACGCACCACTAAACCAAGTAGTTTACAGTGGGGGCAATGTACCACTAAACCAAGTAGTTTACAATGGGGGAAACATACCACTAAACCAGGTAGTTTACAGTGGGGGCAACACACCACTAAACCAGGTAGTTTACAGTGGGGGCAACACACCACTAAACCAAGTAGTTTACAGTGGCGGCGGGGCAACACACCACTAAACCAAGTAGTTTACAGTGGGGGCGGGGCAACACACCACTAAACCAGGTAGTTTACAGTGGGGGCAACACACCACTAAACCAGGTAGTTTACAGTGGGGGCAACACACCACTAAACCAGATAGTTTACAGTGGGGGCGGGGCAACACACCACTAAACCAGGTAGGTTACAGTGGGGGCGGGGCAACACACCACTAAACCAGGTAGTTTACAGTGGGGGCGGGGCAACACACCACTAAACAAAGTAGTTTACAGTGGGGGCGGGGCAACGCACCACTAAACCAGGTAGTTTACAGTGGGGGCGGGGCAACGCACCACTAAACCAAGTAGTTTACAGTGGGGGAAACATACCACTAAACCAGGTAGTTTACAGTGGGGGCGGGGCAACACACCACAAAGCCAAGTAGTTTACAGTGGGGGCAGTGCAACGCACCACTAAACCAAGTAGTTTACAGAAGGGGCGGGGCAACACACCACTAAACCAAGTAGTTTACAGTGGGGGCGGGGCAACACACCACTAAACCAAGTAGTTTACAGTGGGGGCAATGTACCACTAAACCAAGTAGTTTCCAGTGGGGGCAACACACCACTAAACCAAGTAGTTTACAGTGGGGGCGGGGCAACACACCACTACACCAAGTAGGTTACAGTGGGGGCAACACACCACTAAACCAAGTAGTTTACAGTGGGGGCGGGGCAACACACCACTAAACCAGGTAGTTTACAGTGGGGGCAACACACCACTAAACCAGGTAGTTTACAGTGGGGGCGGGGCAACACACCACTAAACCAGGTAGTTTACAGTGGGGGCGGGGCAACACACCACTAAACCAAGTAGTTTACAGTTGGGGCGGGGCAACGCACCACTAAACCAAGTAGTTTACAGTGGGGGCGGGGCAATACACCACTAAACCAGGTAGTTTACAGTGGGGGCGGGGCAACACACCACTAAACCAAGTAGTTTACAGTGGGGGCGGGGCAACATCCCACTAAACCAGGTAGTTTACAGTGGGGGCGGGGCAACACACCACTAAACCAGGTAGTTTACAGTGGGGGCAACACACCACTAAACCAAGTAGTTTACAGTGGGGGCAACACACCACTAAACCAGGTAGTTTACAGTGGGGGAAACACACCACTAAACCAAGTAGTTTACAGTGGGGGCGGGGCAACACACCACTAAACCAGGTAGTTTACAGTGGGGGAAACACACCACTAAACCAGGTAGTTTACAGTGGGGGCAACACACCACTAAACCAGGTAGTTTACAGTGGGGGCGGGGCAACACACCACTAAACCAGGGGGTTTACAGTGGGGGAAACACACCACTAAACCAAGTAGTTTACAGTGGGGGCGGGGCAACACACCACTAAACCAGGTTGTTTACAGTGGGGGCGGGGCAACACACCGCTAAACCAAGTAGTTTACAGTGGGGGCGGGGAAACATACCACTAAACCAGATAGTTTACACTGGGGGCGGGGCAACACACCACTAAACCAGGTAGTTTACAGTGGGGGCGGGGCAACACACCACTTAACCAGGTAGTTTACAGTGGGGGCGGGGCAACACACCACTAAACCAAGTAGTTTACAGTGGGGGCGGGGCAACACACCACTAAACCAAGTAGTTTACAGTGGGGGCGGGGCAACACACCACTAAACCAAGTAGTTTACAGTGGGGGCGGGGCAACACACCACTATACCAAGTAGTTTACAGTGGGGACAACATACCACTAAACCAGGTAGTTCACAGTGGGTGCAACACAACACTAAACCAGGTAGTTTACAGTGGGGGCGGGGCAACACACAACTAAACCAAGTAGTTTACAGTGGGGGCGGGGCAACACACCACTAAACCAGGTAGTTTACAGTGGGGGCAACACACCACTAAACCAGGTAGTTTACAGTGGGGGCGGGGCAACACACCACTAAACCAGGTAGTTTACAGTGGGGGCGGGGCAACACACCACTAAACCAAGTAGTTTACAGTTGGGGCGGGGCAAC